>NW_027328758.1:714313-1071470 GCF_048564905.1 Vicugna pacos | reverse complement strand
TATTTATACACACGCAGGAGCCAACCAGAAGAGTAACTACCATGTTAAATGGTGAAAGTTAAAGGCTTTTTATCAACCTAACTTAATAGGGCAAAGGGAGAGGAGAGAATTGGCTTACATGACAGATTTTCTTCTACATATTGAATCTCAGGTATCTTCAGCTTAAAGTGCCTTTGTATCAACCGTGGGTTCCATCTGGCTTTCCATTCCTTGAACTTTGTTCTTCTTTTTCAAGATTCAGTCACCTATTCTGAGCCCCTGGATTTTCTACGTGAATTTTAGATTGACTGTCAATTCCTGCAAAGCACCACCTGGGATTTGATTAGGCATTCTTTGAATCCTTAGATCTATTCATGGACTACTGTCATCTTAGTAGATTTAAGACTTCTGTTCCATGAATATGAGATTATTTCTGTGAAAGTAGGTCTTAATTCCTCTCAACAAAATCTCTCATCTATTGTAATCTTCAGTGTCCAAGTCTGGTACTTCTTCCTCACCTCTATTGGATACTGATCCAGAACAGATATGACCTCCTGGAGAACCTCTACTGCCACTGAGCTGACATGCAACTGAGTCCTGAGAAAGCTTTGTTCTTTAAGGATTCTTTACTCCTGTAGAATTCATATTTTACTCTCATAAATGCTTATTGTTCTCATAATAAATCTTTTAAAAATAGGATTAATGTAGTTTAGTTACTCCATAGATGAGTAATGAATGGGTCACATTAACATACTATTTTAATCCTTTTAGAATTAGTAGAGCAACATAGACACATTAGAAAAAATTGAAATATTACCTAAAAGAGAAGAGAAGAGATTTGTAAACCCCACCCATGGAGGTGACTGTCATGAATGGTTTGGTGCTCATCTCTCAGTCTCTGTGTCTCTCAGTCTATCTCTCTCCATCTCTGTCTCTCGCACACTCACAATCAGATTCATTTCCATCTATGTTGATTTCACACATATGTGGTCGTGCAGATGGGACTCTGGGTGCAGACAGTGGGTCTGAATACTTCCACCCTGAGGCCTCCCTTGACATTGGGCAGAGACCAGGCACCCACTTTTCCAACTGCACAGCATTCATTCATCTACATGAACCAGAACGAATGGATCCCATCCCCTCTCCATTTACTTTAGTGTTGCTTTAATTCCAACTGTTTCGACCAATGCTGTGATGAACACCCTTGAAAAGACATCTTTGAATAGGTGTGCAAGGACTTTAGTGGGATGATCTCTAAGGATCCTGGGGAAGGGGTGCACCTGTGGCCCTTTGATGAGTGCTGCACTCTGTTCCCCCGGAGAGGTGTTCATCCACTCTTCCCTCCAGGGAATCTGCTGGAGCCTCTGCCTGCTCACATTGTCACCAGGGCTGGTTGTCACGTGACTAAAGACCTGTCAGTGTGATGGTGACAAGTGTTGTTTCCATCTGCCTGTGTCCTAATCTGAGAGATCAAGCATCTCTGACACACACTGGCCACCCCACTGCCTCTCATTGGAACTGCCCAAGTCTGTTCTGTTTCTGTTTAGAACACTGGGTTTCAAGAGGTTTTGGGGCTACAGGGATGTGAAAACTTTCTCCAAACTTGGGTTATGAAGAATGTTTTTCCAGGTTGTGGTTTGTCTTTCCAGCTGTTTTTCTGGGCTTTTGCTTGTTTTTTGACTTGTTTGGTTTTGGTTTTGCCACAGGAAGAGCTAAGAATCTCCTTTCTGTCTTCTGGCTGTGGTATCACAGGGGGAACGGCATTGTCTACCCTGAGATTATGCACAGAGTTACTAAAAGGCTTAATTTTGTACATCACATCTTTAATCCCCCTGGATTTCCCTGTCAAATAATGAAAATGCTATTTCAAGTGAAAACAAACAAGCAAAAAAAATCACCATCCCCAGCTTAAAACATGTGGGCCGGCACAAAAAGCCAACTTTCATAAAGTTTCATTGACAGGGAACACCCAGGAGAGGTAAAGACATCCAGAGAGAAAGAGGACTCGGGGTTGTCAGGGGCTAGGGGAAGGAGAAAGCGGAGTGCGCACACGGGATCCAGGGTTTTACTTTGAGGAAAGAAATAGTGTGAAACTAGATGGTAGTGATGGTCGCACATCATGTGAATGCACCTAATGCTCCTGAATTGCACAATTTAAAAGGGGAAAAGTCTATATTTTATTACAGGAAACTTTAAAAAGAAAAAGAAAATGTGAAGCAAACAAAGTAAAGTAAAGAAAAACCAAACAAAAACATCTCCAGAGGAAGGGAAGTCAAGTTTGGGAGGGGGAGGGGACTGATGGTGGGGTTTTGGAGAACATTTTGGAGAAGAAGGTGTGGGTGGGTGCAGAGGGGGCTTTGCCCCAGGGGGTGGTGATGCCTGAACTGGTTCTCCGTTGCCCAGCAGGCCAGGTGCAGATGCAGGTTCAGGAGGAGCTGCAGGAGCTGCAGGAGGGAGCTCGGAGTCTCCTGCTGGATCCAGATCATCCTTTTTTTTGTCTCTGACAACTTCCCCTGGCCCTGCCTGAACTGTTGGAAGTGGGGAGAGTTTTAAGTCTTGTGGAAGTGCTCATGCTGTGAGAGAGAAAAAATTTACCCACGTGCCTCCCTTTCCATGTGCCTCTTCAAGGACAGAAATCTTCCCAGAGCTTTCCAGATAGCTCCCACCCAGAAAGTGCCACAGGATGTGTTCTCTGACTGAATTCTTCTAAACAGGTTGTCTGAGGCCAGTCTTTGCTCTGGTCCAAGCAGCAGCCCCTGGGAATGCCTCCCTGTGTGGCCCAGCCCTTGCCTCTTCCTAACCTACACACAGGCACCGGCCCCGCCCTTCTCACCTTCGGGCTCTGCTTCAGGGAACACCTGGTTGTCCACCTGACTTGCAGCGAGGTGAGCACGGTTCTCCAGGTCGGAGCTGGGTGTGCTGAGCTGCCCGTCAGCCTTGGGCAAGTCCTAGGGGCGAGGTCTGGGTGATGTCTAGGCCAGAAGTCTGCCTAGTTTATTCCTGGGCTGTGGTGGTGGGGACCCCTCCATATCCAGAGTCACTTGGAGCCTGCACTGGCCCTCAGAAGTGTGGCACACCATCCCCTCACTTGGGGAGGTGGCATGGGCGTCCTGATCCCCCGGCTCCTGTGGTGTCCATCTCTGCAATGACAGTGACCAGCAGCCGGTCTGGCCTGGAAGTCTCAGAGCCCTTCTCGGCCAGGACCACCCCTGCTTCTGTCCACTCGACCCTCTGCTGCCAGATCAGACCGGGACCTTGTTCAGCTCAGACACCCGGGAGGGAAAAGACATACCCAGAGAGCATGGGCTCCACCTCGGGCAGCAGGACCCTTCCCCGGCTCTCCACATCCCAGCCAGACAGCTTTGTCCTGGGCTGTCTATGTGACCGGGCCACCCAGGCCTCTGACCTGCTCTTGCTTGAGGCAGAAACCCATCCCCAACATGACTGCTCCACCTCCACCAGCCAGGACGGGGCCGAGGGGCTACCTGGGTGGGATCTGAGTGGTGGCCCGGCTTGGGCGGGCCTGCCCTGGGCCTCCCTGTGTTACCTTTGGGTCTCTCTGGCCAAAAGGCCAGAGGCGCCTTGGGTGAGACCTGACCCAGCGCCGGTAGCGTTGGTACAGCCCCTCGCTGCGGGCTTTCCGGGGGCCGCGGCCTCGTTATGTTGGGATGCAGCAGAACATGCCTCTGTCTCCAACCGAGTGAGCTGAGTAGGGGCTTCTCTACAGAGTGTGTGTCTGGTGACTTCGGTTCCAAGTTGTTGTGCTCTATTGCCAGGGAATTGAAGTCACTTCCTGAGGTCCACTTAACCAAGCTTCCCCCTTAAACAAAGCTCCCCAAGGGACTTTCTGGGCTGCCAATGGCTCACTTTCCACCCCATGCCATGTCCTCACACAGTGACACCAATTCAGTCGCCCCCCATAGCCCTGGGGAGGCCAGGATGCAGCCAGTGCCGCAGCTCTGAAGACACAGCTGGGTTCAGACTTGGCTCCCCCTACTCAGCAGTGCTGTCACCCTGTACAAGCCACGTGCCTCTCATGGTCTCCCCAGTCCCCCATCGGCCCAGTGGGGATCATTCTAGCCCCTGATTCCTAGAGAAACCATCCTGTCTCTAGACCAAGAAACACCTACTGCACCTGTCACCCCCACGGGCTGGCATCACAGGGAGCTCGTGCACAGACTCAGCAAAGGAAGGACCCCACAGAGGGCTGGCGGAGCGCAGAGCACATGCCACACAGGCCGGGGTCTGCCCTGGGGTCTGGAGAAAGTCACTTTCCTTGCTGCTTGCTTCCCAGCTCCCAGTCGTGCGACTGAAATTAAATACAACTCTGACATCGTCCGCTCTGGCATACAACCTCCTAGGTCATTGTGTCATGTTGACATACAGGCCCAGTGTCCCATCTCGGCCTCTGTGGTGGGCTGCCCCACAATGGCTTCCTGTTTTTTCCTTCTGGTCATAAGTCCTTGTGTGATCCCCACACCCTCCCCTGCACGGTGGATGGACATTGGGACCAGCTTCTGACATGTGGACTGACTTGTGAAGATGTGTGTGAGTTCCACTCCTTCCCAGCTCCAGTGTTCATTTTCTCTGTCTGTCTCTCAGTGCCTCTCTCTCTGTCTTGTCTCTCTCTCTCTCTGTTCCTGTCTCTCCCTCTGCCTCTCTGTGTTTCAGTCTGTCTGTCTCTTTTCCTGGATGTATGTGTGTATATATTTATGTGTCTATGTGTGTATATATTTATGGGTATATGTGTGTATTTATGTGTGTGTATTGTTAGGGCCCAGGGAATGTCACTTCTGAAAATGCCTTGATGACATATTTATTACTTTGAATTCATGTTACTGAAGAAAAATCATCTTTGAAAGTTGTGCAAGAACTTTGGTGGGATCAGCCCTAAGGATCAGCACTAATGGGGAAGGGATGCACCTGTGGCACTTGTATGTGTCCTGTACCCTGTTCTCCCAGAGAGGAGAGTCCATTTGCTCTTCCTTCCAGGCAGTCTGCTGGGTCCTCTGCCTCCTCACATTGTCACCAGGCTAAAGACCTGCCAGTGTGATGGTGGCCAATGCTGTCTCCACAGTGTGTCCGTCTGTGTCCTCACCTGACACACACTGGCCACCTGCACTACCTCTTATTGGAACTGTCTGTGGGTGTTTTGTTTCTTTTCAGAATACTGGGTTTCAAGAGGTTTTTGGGCCACAGGGATGTGAAGTCTTTGTCTGACCTTGGGCCATGAGGAACGCTTTTTCCAGGTTGTGGTTTGTCTTTCCAGCTGTCTTTCTTGGCCTTTGTTTTCTGGTTTTGCTTGGTTTCATTTTGCCACAGAAAGAGCTAAGCATCTTCCTTCTGGCTTTGGTTTCACACTTAGAACAGCTGTGCCTACCCCGAGATTATGCGCATAGTTAGTAAAAGGGCTTCATTTGGTACGTCTCACCTTTAATCCATCTAGATTTTCCTCTCAAAATACAAAAATGCTAATTCACGTAAAACAAACAAAACAATTCACCTGTCTCTGGTTAAGATATGTGGGTAGACAAAAAAAGAAAAAAAAAAAGAAAAGCCACCTTTTATATAATTTCATTGATAGGGAACCTCCAGGATAGGTAAAGACATAGAGAGAGAAAGGGGATTAGGGCTTGTCATGGGCTGGGGGAGGGAGGACGTGGGGTGCGCATTGGATACAAGGTTTTATTTTGAGGAAGGAAATAGTCTGAAACCAGTGGTGTTGGTCTCACAGCATTGTGAATGCACTTAATTCTCCTTAAAATTGCACAATTTAAAATGGGAAAAGGCTAACGTTTATTTTTATAAACTTAAAACATAAAAATAGAATATACTATAATAGAAAAGAAAAAATCTGACTCCATATAAGATCTGTTTTGGCTTTAACCCAGTGCCCTCTTTTCTAGGCTTAGTCTTACTAGCTCTGTGCCTTTTGTAAAACAATGTTGCCTTTAGCCTGAACTATACAGGAGAGCCTATTTTCAAAGCTCTGATCTTTAAAGGATATTAACACTCTTGCCCTTATATAAAGACAACAAGTTGCAGAATAGAAAATAACTTTTGTTAGAGGTTTTACAGGGGCACTATGACCTGATCCACATAGACAGCTGCAGACCAAGATAATGGCAGACTAATATCTTGGAGAACCATCTTGCCCAAGTCAGACTTCAGGCTCCTTTTCTACTAAAAAGGGGAGGGGCTGTGGTTGGTTGTTGCAAACTTCTTGGTGTAGGATTTCTTTGTTCTTGGAATCCTTTGCAGCTGTCCACGTGGGTCAGATCATGGTATTCCTGTAAAACCTGCAACAAAACAAACTATTTCTATTCTACAACTTGTTATCTTTATAGGAGTACAAAAGTGTTAATATCCTTAAAGGTCAGAGCTTTGAGAATAGGCTCTTCTGTTTATTTCAGGCTAAAGGCAACATTGTTTTACAAAAGGTGCAGAGATAGCAAGACTAAGCCTAGAAACCAGGGCAGAGTGTCAAAGGAAAAGGAACAAATCTAATACGGAGTCAGATTTGTTCTTTTCTATTAGAGTGCCTTTTGGTGAGAGCTAAGAGGATGATTCCTAGGTGGGTCCCCACTGTCCCAGGCTGGAGTTCAGGCTGAAGCCCTGCCAGATTCACCATGACTTTGGACATGATCTCCCGCAGAGAAAGTGACAATTATTGGATTAAAATTACCTGTCAAATTCCCTTCAATTGCCTGTAAAGTAAACCACGTCAGGGAATGTCTCATTGGCCAGTCAACTACCAGTCTCCCCTGATACAAGGGACCAGCGTCGCGGCGGGCTCCAAGGTGGCCTGGCCAGTACCTGCCTACTTTGCTCTCCAGCATTGGCTTTCTGACGTTGACACTTTCAAAGCTCCCGTCCCTCTTCCTTCTGGCCTGGTGTGAATGAACAAGTTCACTGAACCCACCTGGGCTGAGCCCAGGCCACACACACAGTCCCATGCACACAGCCCACCATCTGCTGTCTACTGGGCTCAAGTGCACCCTCTGATCTCCCCGACCCCAAAGGTCCGTGTGCCCAATGCCTCCGCCCTAGGGGTCCAGATCACCATCAGGACCATCAACCACCCAAGGCCCACAGGCCAGTGGCGGCATCCTGGGATCACCCTGACCCATCGGATCAGTTGAGGCACAGGGTGCGGGGATCAGGGTGCCAGGGCGGGAATTGGAACCGCCTTCAACCCAGCCTGCCTCGCCCTGTAGCCTCAGACATTAACTATGAAGGTGCACACTAGGCTGGATCCCCCACTGGTGGCAGTAGTCATCATTACTGGAGCCCGGATTTCCCCACCCCAACCACAGGGTGAGGGGTGAGGGAGTGAGCTCAGGGTAGGGATGCACTCAGAGTGAAGGTATCCCATGGTGAGGGGGTACAGGTTGAGAGGGGTGGGGCCCACTCAGAGTGGAACTGACCTGGCTGAGAGGTGAGGGGGACAATTTCAGGATGTTGGGTGTCCTGTGCTGAGGCATGAGGGGTAAGCTTGTGGGTGTAAGGGCCATAGGTTAGGACCTAGCAGTATGGAGTGTCAGGGCAGGGACCTCGGTGTGAGGAGAAGGAGCCCTGTCTTCAAGGTCTGGTGGGAGACTGGGCCTGGCCAGGGGTGGGAGGGTAGTAACAGGGAGGGGAAGGGGAGCAGGGGAAGTGGGGATGGCGGGGTGTGGCCTGGCCCAGGGAAGTCGTGGTGCTAGTTCAGTGCCAGGACACAGTCGGTGGCTGGGTGAAGGCTCTGGGGATGGAGACCCATCGGGACGAGCAGGAGGGGCCCCACCTGGCTCCTCCCGGCCCCAGTGGCCAGGGCCGGTAAAGCAGGAGACCCACCCGAGCAGTTTGCGCTGCGGGCGGGAGGAGGAGGGGCGCGCACGCACAGATGGACAGAAGCGCGGACACCGGAACCCGCCCAGAACGCGTGGAAGCCGGCGGGAGCCGGTTGCTCCTGGACCAGCTCCTGGAAGAGGAACACGAACTGGGGTCTCGGACGCCGCTTACCCTCGACTCTGCTGACGCTGCCGGGCAATCAAGGGGGTGCTGGTGGGGGCGCGCTGCTCCTGGAGCCGGCGGGTGACGCCTGGGCTGTGCGGCTGGGGAGGCGCCCAGGGAGGGGTGCGGAGGTGAGGTCCAGTCCACTTGTCCCGTTAGGACCCTGAGGCGGGTCCCAGCTGCTGCAGTGGTTTGTGGTGTTCCCCCATTAATAGTTCCTGAACCCCGCGATTTTGCCGCCGCTTATACCCGGGTTTAGGAGAGCAGGTACAGCCCCAGGAGTTGGGAGGGTGCTGGACGGCGCCGAACAGGCCCGGATGGCTCCGGAGCATCTCCGACTGGCCCTCAGACCATGGCCTGCTCCCGGGAGGCCGGTGAGGTGCGGTCGCGGGGCCTTGGATGGGATGCGGGCTGCCCCGTGTGAGTCCCTGGATTTGCTTCCATCTTCCCCATGGCCTGACCTTGGGGGCGGCCTCAAAAGCCCCAGGTTCTTGTGACTCAGGTTACAGGTCAGGCTGCTCCTGGGAGGTGGGTGCAGTGCGATCAGTGTGCTGGGATGGCTGCAGCAACAGCGGGAAATGGTAGCAAACCCCCGCGCTCTCACAAGGAAGCCCCAATCCCGCCATCGCAGCCACCGCCATTCTGCTGACAGCACAGAGCCCGCCTTCCAGGAGCAGGCTGACCTGTGACCTGAGTCCCACAAAGCTGGTGCAGCAGAGGTCAAGCCCAGACCATGCGCTGGGGAGTTTGAAGCAAATCCACAGGCTCCCATGGGCAGACACCATAACCCGCCACTGCCTTTGACCACACCGCGCCCTCCTCCCGGGAGCAGGCTGACCTGGGGATTGTGCCTGGGGCAGCAGAGGCCGAGCCCTGGACAGGCCCTGGGGGAGATGGGGGCAAATCTACCAGCTTGCCAGGTCACTGCCCATCTCTCCGCCCCTACCGCAGGTTCGCGGGATCACTTGTTTTCAAGTCAGTGGGTTCCTGGGAGGCAGGCGCGGTGCGGTCAGGAGGCGGGGGCTGCGGGGAGGGTTGCTGCTCCAGGGGGAGCAGGTGGACTTGCTCCCATCTCCCCCAGGGCCAGTCCTGGTGATGGCCTCTGTTGCCCCAAGTTCACAGGATGCTTGTCATGTCAGCCTGTTCCTGGGAGGAGGGCTCAGTGTGCTCGGGGCAGACTCAGTGGATGACAAGGACTTTAGAAGTGGGCTCTAGCCCAGCATAACTAACTCTCCTTTCTTCTCTTGCTTCCTCAGTTGGTGGCTGTATCGGCTTTTTCATTATAGGTTATTGCTGGATAATGAACATAGGTTTCTGTGCTATATAGAAGAAACATTATTTAAAATCTCTTTTTATATATAGTGGCTAACATTTGTAAATCTCAAACTCCCAAATTTATCCCTTACCACCCCATTTCCCTGGTAACCTTAAGATTGTTTACTAAGTCTGCAAGTCTGTTTCTGTTTTGTAGATGAGTTCACAGTGTCTTTTTCTTTCTTTTTTTAGGTTGCACATATGAGTGATATCATTTGGTATTTTTTTGTTTCTGGCTCCCTTCATTTAGAATGACGTTCTCTAGGTCCATCCATGTTGCTGGAAATGGTGTTATTTTGTCCTTTTCATGGTAGAGTACTATTCCAGTGTATGAACATACCACAACTTCTTTATCCAGTCATCTGTTGCTACATTTAGCTTGCCTCCATATCTCGGCTATTGTATACAATGGTGCTATGAATACTGGGGTGCCGGTATCTCTTCACATTGGAGTTCCTTCCAGTTATATACCCAGAAGTGGGATTTCTGGGTCATAGGGTAAGTCTACTTTTAGTTTTTTGAGGGATTTCCATGTTTTCCATAATGACTAAACCAAACTGCATTCCCACCTGCAGTATAAGAGGGTTCCCTTTTCTCCACAGCCTCTCCAGCATTTATCATTTATGAACTTCTGAGTGATGGCCATTCGGACTGGTGTGAGCTGATACCTCACTGTAGTTTTGATTTCCATTTCTCTGTTAATTAGTGATATTGAGCATTTTTTCATGCGTCTATTGGCCATTTGTATGTTTTCATTGGAGAAATGTTTGATTAGGTCTTCTGCCATTTTTGGATTGAGTTGTTTGGGTTTTTTATTATTAAGTTGTATGAGCTGTTTCTATATTCTGGAAATTAAGCCTGTGTTAGTCGTATAATTTGCAAATATTTTCTCCCATTTGTAGGTTGTTGTTTTGTTTTACTTATGGTTGCCTTTGCTATGCAGAAAAATATGAGTTTAATTATGTCCCATTTGTTTATTTTTGCTCTCATTCCCATAGCCTGGGTATATTGCCCTAGGAGAACATTGGTAAGATTTATGTCAGAGAATGTTTTGCCTATGTTTCCTTTTAGGAGATTTATTGTGTCTTGTCCATGTATATCTTAAGCCTGTACTCTAGATCTGTGCTTCAGTTTTGAAATTTGAGCTTCTTAGAGAACACCAGCTCTTAGCTCATATGTCAGATTCAACATGTCTAAAGCTGGTTTCATAATTTTTTCTTGCAGCGTCTCCACTTATTCAGTGGGATAATCATTCTTCCGGTCTTGAATACCCAAAGGCTTGAAATGGTCTTTAATTTATCTTCCTCTCTCCACCCTCCACATTTTGTCAGCTTCTGGAACTATATGATTTTGGTTTCAAGTGTCTATTCTGATTGCTGATATTCTGATGAAAAGCTTTCATCCCTGACACTTGAATGTTTCCTTCTGTTGAGCTCTTGGTTATTCTCTCTCCACCTTTCAATCCACCTACAGTTTTGACCCTCCACCATGTAGAGTCAAGTCAAAAACTTACCACGAGCAGATCTCTCAGCGAGGTAGTCTCGGCCCTCCATCATTTTGGCCTTACCTCATGTGTTCCAATCTTTATGTGTCTTAGCCTCCTAGTGTAACCTGTGCTATATCAAAAGCCAGGAGTCTCCAGCCTTTTCCTATCCAGTCCTCAGTTAAAACAGATTAGAATTGCCCTGAAAACTAGTTAGAGCCCCATCCCCTTCATAGAGTCTTACCTATTTATCTGAACTACTTCTAGCTCCCCTTTGTATTTCTGCACTGTTTATGATCGGTAGCCCGTAATCTTGGCTTTGAATACTGACTTGGTACAATTCCCGGGTGGTTTCCAATGTGCCTCCTCGCTTAGCTGGTAACTGGGGAAGACTCCCTTGTTCAGCCTCCTTTATACCCCTCACCCTGCTTAGCATCGGGCAATAGCAGGCATCCAGGCAGTGCTTACCTACTTTATTTATTCACAGGGGTGGTGGTGTGGATTATAGCTAATAACTTCTAATTCAGTGTTGCAATTAAAAAAGGAAGGTAAGAAAATCCATAAAACTTTATCTCCATGTTCAGTTTAGCGCTTTACCTCAACAGTTTTCTTAACTCTGTTTTTACATTCACATAGTGTTCAGTGCTTGTACAGTTCCCTGATGCAAGCAGGTGAGATGTCATTATGTTTGACATTCACGTTACATTTCATATTGGACATATTTGTGGAATGACAAAACCTTCTTTTATAAGTACACAGCTGGAAGCCCAGAGAGACTAAAAGCCTAAACCAGGGTCACCGGGTTAGTGTTTGGCACAGGCCAGGACCACGGTTCACATCTTCCAGCTGCTCCTCTTCCAGTACCTTTTCATGCCAGTGCTGGGAAATGTAGCCCCATCAGCCACTTGGCCAAGTCATTTTGCTGCCCCCTTACCTGCCAGTGATGGCAGTGCTACGAAAAGTGGCAAAGGAAAGGTCAGAAATAGGAGTGATAAAAGACATGGAAGTGCTGGAAATGGATCCTCAGCCTCCTCCTCCCTGTTTAAGCGCCTCACAAGTGTCCCACTCTGACCGTGCTGTTCATTGTTTATGACATAGTCTTTAAAATCAGACTGCTTTTTTATAGGACACGCTTTTATCCTGGTCTCTTTCCGGCTAGTAGTCACCGTCAGGGACATAAAGTGCCTGACTGTGTTCTTTGTCACGTAGGTGGGAGGGAAAGTGGGAGAGAGAGCGGGCTGAACTGAAGCCGAGCTTTTTACAGCTCTGTTGTTCTGGGACCAGAGCAGTTCCACTTCTGCTTTCATCACCTCTCCACCTCCGAGTCCCAGCCACCCCCTCCTGCTTGCTTCCCCACATGCCACGTCCTGGGGGAGGACAGGGTGGTGGGCAATGCCCCCTCCACCCTCTGCTCTGGGAGGTGCAGGAGTCTGCTTTAACTGTTGAGCCATTTTGCTAATTGGGCATTTCCAGCTTTTATAGACATCTCCTTTCCAGCTCTGAGAAATTGGAAGTGTAATTATCCATGCATGGACTATACTAATGTATGCAGTAGCATTAATGTGATGTTGTCTGTAAGGCGTTATGTGACTGGATAGATTTTTTTATCTCACAGGATGCTTCACATCCAATTCTAAAAGCCTAAAGACTGCAGGTGTAATTCAAGTTCTTACATGTCTGTAGAGCAGACATGAACATTATTTGATAATATGACCATATGTTCATAGATTACAGTTAGTCTGCTGGCACTGTATCTAATTAAAGTTTAAATTCCAAACACTTGAAGAAAATTTGCGGAACATGTCTTTTTGCCTGTAACTAGTTGCAGAAACTGAAAGCACAACTCTACCACAAGCCACAGTGTTTCCCAGGAGAGAAAGCCCTGTACTTTTACAACCTCTAAGTAATGCGGTGGTTCTTTGGAAGAGATGAGGGATGCAGAGTATTTTGTTGGGAAAATAGAGTGGCATGACAAGTATTCTGGGACTGGTTACAGTTAAATCTCTACTTCCTATATCCCGGACTCATTACAGAGGCAATGTTAGTGCGGTAACCAGCTTCTGAATGGAAGTGTAGCTAGGAAGACAACAGAGAAAATAGAAGGGAAATAAAGTAATGGAGGGGCTTCATAGCAGTACAAATGGTGACTTTGACAGCACTAGCTGCTGACATGAACTTGGCAGGAATTTGTGAGAAGTGGTGGGTGACTCACTGCAAGCAGGGGAGCCCTGCAGCTTTTGGGGTGAACAGGAAAATGGGAGAGCAGATGTGGTGGCCTCCCGGGGGCTGAGTATTTGTGTTCTGAATGTGAAAATGTCTGGTCCCCTGTTCAATTTTGCAGCCACAACTTCACATGACTCAGGGCATTATTTCCACCAGAAAACCATAAAAACATAACCTCTGTTTCCTAAAGTATTTATTCTCGATCTGAGATGATTGTCCTGTGGTGGGAGGTACGTGGGCGATGGGGCCTATTACATCACCCCCTTTCACTAAAAGTCTACCTCGCTGCTTTTCACCCTACTCCTAGAGGTGCTGTCATTCTGTTACACTAGACCTGTAAGACGGGCTTGCCTGAATCCTCACGTGAAGAAGGATCGTTACGTGTAGTTTTAAAAAATTGCTTGGGTCATGTTGTCTTTTGTTCCCTTCATTGGAAATCACTATTCCAGAGCAAACAGTATGTTGCTATAGAAACTATGTTATTTCTAAGATGTCTTCAGAAGTTTTGCAGTAGGTTTAAATCTGCTTGGAGATGGCATCTTGATTGAAGGAGGCAGCCCTCATTAGGGGCTTTGTGTGCTTCCTGTCTGAGAGTTCCTTTCCTGGCAGTAGAGTGTTTGTAGGCAGAGTTAGAAAGTTACGTGGCCTGAGAAGCCGACCTTGCCCGCAGCTGTGAATTGGCAGAAGAGTCAGTTATGGAAGGAAGGCTTTAGGATTATCTGGTATCAGAGTTCTGGGATCCCAACCCTGGGAAACCTGAGCTCTTGTAGAGTATGTCCTGTAACAATAGGCTACTGGATAATTTTAATACTGGTTATGGGATGTAGAGTTGAGAAAGACTTAAAAGTAAAAGAACCTTAAAAAAGAATCTGGGGAGGTTATAGTTCAAGTGGTAGAGCTCAAGCTTAGCATGCACAAGGTCCTGGGTTCTAGCCCCAGTACCTTACATCTTCCAAAAATAAATAAACTTAATTACCTATGCCCTGCCAAAATAAAAATGATTAAGTAATACAATAATAAATAAAAAAAATATTAAAAAAGAATCTCCAAATATTTTAATGAAGACAGTTCTCAGAATGAGAGCTTTTCTGCATAAGACTAACTCTTCACAAAAGAAACAGGGAGAATGTGTAACTTCACTTATGATAACTTAAAAGATAAACCTTACCCTCCCACTTGGCTGTTTCCTGGTGTACATTCATCTTCCACATCTGTAGTTTTATACATGATGTGTCATTTTCTGGTACTCCATTCTGCTTCTGAGTGACAGACTGACATAAAGTCACATAACGATTGAAAAATTGTACAAAGGACTTTATTGTTAAAAATGTAGACCTGTGGCAGGGTGCTGCATTTGCAATTGACTCTCAGTACAGAGAACACTTAAAAGAGTGCAGTGTTATTTCTTCTTTATTCGTTTAAGCATTTGAATAGAAGCTTTTCTTTGCAGAGTTTCTGGAGTATATCAGAAAAATAGAAACTAAAAATAGCTTTAAGAAAGCACCAGTATAGACGTTGCTTATTGTACGGTATCTGTCCTAAAGTTAATTCTTTAAAGCAGAAAGTTGTAACTCTCAATTTCTTAAACAAATATAAACATTCTTGACTCTTAATGACATTCTTTGTAGGGCAGAGCTGCTTTTGCTTCCATTCTGAGCATTGAAAGGCCTTCTTTGATACTTCTACTAGTCCTCAATATTTTATTTTCCCTCTGTTGTGAACTTGTTATTAAACTTGAAGCAGATATAAATATCATTTACTTGTTACATATGAAGATGTTCAGTGTTAAATGGTTAGAAAGATTGTGTACGTTGCATGTATCTACATAATTACACCCTTTCCAGTTGTGTTCCTGATGAAAGGATGGTGGGAAATGGCATTATGGGGATATGTCTTACAGTACACAGTGTTTCCCCTGTTCCCTCTACCAGATCTGGATGTTCTTTCATCTTTCGGCTTCTAGACTTAACTAGCTCTTTTTCTTAAGCCAGATGTAACTCATCCCCCTGCGCACACACACATGAATGCACACACACACACACACACACACACACACACACACACTCACTCGGCCGTAGGGAGTAGCGTGCACCATCCCATTCTCCCACTCCAGCTCTGGACCCACCCACTGGAGGCAGTGTCTTGCACGAATTCATTTGTAAGTTCCCTTTAAAAACTCGAGTGGTTGGGAAACAAGACTGATATCCACACCTAGTAGGCAGGCCCTCAGGGGATCAGGTGTCTCTCAATTATTGTTGATTCTAGGCCTGGGGACATGAGCAAGGTTAACTTCTATGGTTAATGCCAGGTTATCTTAATGTTTGAGTACCTGGGTTTCATAGCGTCCTGTAGTGCCTGTGTGACCCATGATTCCCACATTTCTGTCTCCCGCTAGGCTTCTTTCCTCCAACTCTGGACCTTTTCAATCTTCTGCTGATTTGACATCTTCACTTGGAACTCTGATATCTTAAAACCAACATGTGCAAAAACTGAGCTCTTGGTCCTCCTACCCCCCAAACTGGTCCTTTCTGCAGCCTCCCCCATTCAGTTAGTGGAAACTTAATCCTTCCAGCTGCTTGGGTCAAAAAACTTGGAGTTATTCTGACTTTCACTGACATACCACGTGAATTCTGTCAATAGATCTGGTTTAACACTGCCTTTAAAACATATTCAGAGCCCAGCCACTTCTCACCATGGCTCCTGCCTCCACTGCTGCTTCCCTGCCCTGAGCCACTGTCCTCTCCTCCTGCACAGCCCTTCTCAGTGGCTTCCCTCCTTTCATCTCTCACCCGTTTTGACTATTCTCACCAGGCAGTCAAGTGAGCCTTGAAAAACTAAGTTGGATTGTGTCGTCCTTCTGCAGTGCCTCCCCATTTCACTCCGGGTAAAAGCCACAGTCCTTACAACGTCCTCCAAGGCCGTACAGGATCTGCACTGACCCTTCTCCGCAGCTCCAGCCGTGCCCCCATTCTGGAACATGCGAGGTACGTGCTGGCCTTGGTGATGGTTATTCTGTCCCCCTGGGCCTTCTCACCTCCTAGTCCTAGTTCTAACCTCAGTCCTCATTGTGGCCTGCTCTGGTATTTAATACAACATCACCCTCATCCCATACTCTCAACTCTCTTTACCTTGCCCTTTTTTCTTTTTTCCATGGTTCCTCTTTCTTCACATGCCACCTCCTCTGCTGCTCTGTTGTGTGAATTTTCATCTCCACCCCCCACCCCAGCTAGACTCCAACCAAGCTCTGTGAGCACAGGGCTTTTGTTTTGTTTATTGATCTATTCCAAGTGCCTAGACTAGTCCTGGATACATAGTAGGCAGTCAAAATTTATTTGCTGAATAAATTAAAAGACTATTTTAAAAATGAATCATCCTTTCAGAAACTGGTGAGGAAAGGAAGCTGCATGAAGGAAAATGGTGTCGTAAATAATGATATTTGCCTGTTGTTCTTTGTGTGATATATATATGAGTTTTAGGCTTAATTTGGTATCCCAGTTTCTTAATTTAATAGCTATATTAAGGTATAATTTACAGGCCATAAAATTCACACATTGTAATTGTACAAGTCAGTCATTTTAGCTATTTCTAGAGTTGCACAACTGTGTCCTCAAAAGTCCCCTTGTGTCCGTCCATATGCAGTTATCCCTCACCCCGGTGGCACCCTGATTTTATTTGTTTTGAGGTTTTTTTGGCAACCACATCTCAAAAGAATTTACACAGCAGTACTAATATAGCTTTGCACTTTAAAAATGACACACTTAAATATGAAATCAACTGTCGTTGCTGAATGTAACTAGCAGTATTAGACATCAGTGAGAAGAATGGACTTGAGTGTCAGACTGGCTGCCGTCTTACCCAGCTCTACCATTTACCAAGTTACCCAAATTCTTTTCTGCCTCAAGCTCTTTATCTGCTATGTGGGGGTAATAATACCAGCTTACAGAGTTGTTGTGAAGATTAAGCAAACAGGGAAACAAAATTTATTATCGTGGCCAGCTTATGTTATTACCTGAAAAATAGTCTTGCAGGTAGAAAGCAAAATTCAAATCAGTTTCTAAGTTTCTAAAGTATGTGTAAAATATGATCCAGTTCCTGCCTGGTTTGTAAACATGTATGCCTACTGCAGAGTGTAAAAGCAGGCTAATTTTCAACAGAGAAAGTCATTTCTCAACATTTCTTTTGAAGGCAGTTGCAAAACCATTTTTACTAAATTATCTGTGCTCATCTCTGACAGAGCTTTGACACCAGGGAGGTAATTACCTACTTTTTTGTTAAAGTCATGCTGACCATCAGAAAGTGTTCTGAGTTATATTTTAACCTTTATGTTGGGAAATACTGTGAGACTTCCTCTAAATGAATGGGTGGGTGGGACATTCATTGTAGCTCTTGTAGCCTGATAAGCCTGCACTAAATTATCTTTTTTTTAACTTTTAATTAAAGTAATTAATTAATTTTTTGCAGAGGGGTGGTAATTAGGTTTTTATTTATTTATTTTATTTTTAGAAGAATTAGTGGGGATTGAACCCAGGCCCTTGTGCATTCTAAGAATATGCTCTTTCACTTGAACTATGCCCTACCCCCTAAATTATTTTTAATAAAGTATTTTTCTTTGTTTTGTTATTTTCTCTTATGTACAGATTCACAAAGCAGGGTCATCAGAAGCCTCTCAATTCCAAAGATGATAATAATGAAAAATACTTCCCAGTGACAGTGAATCCTTGGCGTATGAGGAAAGATTGTAACTTCCTGAATGAATTAATAAGGTATTGTTACATTAACATACATGTAACTGTGGCTCTCTTACCTTTTTTTTTTTACTTTATAATGAAGATATTCCCCACCCTTCAAGATTGCTTTGTTGGATATAGGGAATATCTAAATCCTTCTCTGCAGATTTTTTAAATAAGTAAGAGAGAAGTTAATTTATCAGAAGTGTGAATGGTGTAATCTGCTCTGTCTAGTATGGTAGCCACCAGCCATATGTGGCTATTGTGAGTTGAGATGTTCTATAAGTGGAAAATACATACTAGATTTTCAAGACTTAGTACAACAAAAATAATGTAAAATATTTATTAATAAATTTTAAAAATGTTAATCACATTTTTGAAATGATAGTATATTGGATATTTTGTGATAAATCTAATTATTACTGAAATTAATTTCACTTGTTCCTTTTTATTTTCTAAATGGGATTTCTGGAAAATTGTGACTTGCATTGTGTTTCTGTTGGACAGTGCTGGCTTCTAACTTATTTCAAATAATATGAAAAGAAAACTTGGATTAAAATTTTGTAATCGAGTAGTTGATTCACATCATGTTAGTTTCAGGTGTACAACACACAGGCTCAAAATTTTTATAGATTATATTCCATTTAAAGTCACCATAAAATAATGACTATATTTCCTTGTGCTGTATGATACATCCCTGTAACCTATCTATTTTATACTTAGTGCTTTGTACCTCTCAATCCCCTACCCCCATCCTGCCTCCCCTCTCCTCCTTCTCCCAGCTGGCAACCACCAGTCTGTTCTGTGCACCTGTGAGTCTATTTTTGTTTTATTATAGTCATTAATTTGTTTTATTTTTTTAGATATACATATAAGTTAATACATAGAGTATTTGTTTTTCTTTCTCTGACTTACTTCACTTAGCATAATACCTTGTAGGTCCACCAATGTTATTGCAAATGGCATTATTTTATTTTTTATGGCTAAGCAGTATTCCATTTTATGTGTGTGCATGTGTGTATATGTATGTGTGTGTATATATATAAAAAATATACCACACCTTCTTTATCCAGTCATCTGTCAGTGAACATTTGGGTTGTTTCCATTTCTTGGCTATAGTAAATAGTGCTTCTGTGAATATTGGGGTGCATGTGTCTTTTTGAATTATATTTTTCTCCAGACATATGCCCATGAATCGGATTGCTGGATCAGACGGAAGTCTAATTTTAGTTTTTTAAGGAACCTCTATACTGTCCTCCATAGTTGCACCAATTTACATTCCCACCAACCGTGTAGGAGGGTTCCTTTTTCTCTGAAAAGATCAAATAGTCTCTACCTTCATATACTTTCCTTACAGTTTAGGACAGTACTTGGCAAAAGCCAGATAGAATTTAATAGCAGTAAATACAGTATTTTTTAAATGGCCATGCAATATGGACAGATAAGTTACTGATGAGTTTGTTCCCTATTTTTGTAGATGTAGAAGTTTTTATAACTTCACAGACATTTCAGTCTTGCAGAGAGAAAAATTTCTTTGCATTTTACTGAACTTGTCTGGTTAGTGCTATCGAATTTGTTCCAGGCCTGCAGAGGTGAATACACATCCAAACTTGAACCATTTGAATGTCTGCAAGAATTTAAAAGTCTAGAATGTCAGATCTGGACTATAAGTCTGGTAAATGACATCAGTGAATGGGACTCATGAAAGCTCCATTTGAGTGCAAAACCTTTCATAAGCCAAAAAGGCTTTGAAATTGTGGCAGAGCCAGAGACTTTTGTGCACCACAAATGGCCACAAACCCATGGGGACAACCACAGGCCTTCTGGAGTGCCAAGGGAAATCCATATGAGGAGTCCAGCACCCACAGTAATCCAACAAGTCCCTGTCTGCCAGAGCACCTTCACTGCTACTGTGCTGTTTTGAGCAAATGTCTTTTCCTCAGGTTCAAATTGGGTTGTTGTTATATTTTTGCATAGAAAAAAATGAAACAACTTCTTGTTCCCTTGGTGAAAGTAAAAACCTAACATTTTCTGATTTCTTTTGACATAGAAAAACATGAGCCTATGAATCTAACCTCATCTGTGATGGTCTGCAGCTGAAAGCAATCAGATCAGGGTCAGTCCCTTTGCAGCCATTGGCTGGGAGCCTGCATTTTACCCGGAATGCTGGAATGGCATGTGAAACATGTCACCCCAGCCACGCGTTCGCTGTGGGCTGGGAGGCGAGTCAGTCAGAATCTGCATTATGGAATGTATGTTCCAGATTCAAAACTAGGAGATCTTTTTTAATAGCCAGAGAATGTAGCCATAAATACGTCTATTAATGTGTTTATGCAAGAACATTTTTAAAGATTTTTTATTATAAACATTTACCCCCCAAAATTTAAATGTAAGAATAGTGGAATTAAAAGTCATAAATAATCTTAAAATCCTTCTAAACATTTTTTTCTCAAATGTAGGCATTTTCCCTTCCAAAAAGGAAAATTATTATTTCACATTTTTTGCTTTTTCCTTTTATTATATATTCCATATCAATAAATATAATTCTTTCAAATCTTTTTTAATGGCTATTTAACACTATATTGAACAGATATGTAAATAGTCCTAGGTTTGAGAAATTTAAAAATCTGTCATTACAATACCACTTCAAAGAATATTTTAGTGTTTTTATTTTTAGTCACTAATTTGGACTAAAAATTAACAAGTGTGCATTTCTTCATCTAAAACATTGGTAATTTTATGAATGAACTGTAAGGATTTTAAATAACTTTTCAGTAATTTCAACAAAGAAATTATCTTTAAGGCAAAATATATGATGGTTTGCAAAACTGTCTTTATTATATCTTCACTTTTACCAGTGTCATATGTGTGTGTGTTTGCACACATGCTTTAACTACCAGCAACATAAGAAAAATCTGTGTACTAAAAATGTGAAAATAGTTACCTGGTTTGTGTTTTCATTCTCCCAGTGTAGGTTTTGGATGACAAGCTTGTATTTGCAAAAGTACACACCCTGTGGGAATTGCTCTGTACATACGCTGAGATATTGCACATCAAATTGCCTCTGAAGCCCAATGATCTGAAAACCCGGCCCTCAGCCTTCGATAATTTCAGCTATTTTATGAAAGTCTTCCAAGTGAATGAAAGTCTCATCAAGCCAGAGCAAGAGTTTTTCACTGCTTTATTTGAGAAGAGCTGCGTGAATGACTTTTATATTCAAGATAGAGATATGTTCTTCAACCTAGCCACCGGAAGCCACGTTGTAAGTCTAAACCGAGTTTAGCTGCTGTCTTGGGGGTGATTTAGAACCTGCTGTTGAATTATCAGTGATTTGGTTTGGTTGGTTTGGTTTGGTTTTTTAAAGCTGCCCATAAAAGGGAAAAAAGAGAAAGAAAAGAAATATGCCTTCAGATTCCTGTTAGGATTCTAAAAGAGAATTCTAAAAGAGAGCGTGTGGTTTATACAGTGGCTGGTTAGTTACCCTGTATAAACCACACACTCTCTTTTAGAATCTTTTTAGGTTTACTTCATCCTTTCTCAGATCAAGTATCAGGTAAGGCACAACGTTAAAAAATTCGGGGTTAACAGGCTTGTGAGCTCCGGGATCTGCAAGGCAGCTCTCCCTCCCCATGGTGTAAGTCAAATGGCAAAGATGAAATAAAGCACCTCATGTCTCCTCCTGTGTTAACAGGAAAGGGCTAATCTTCTTGACCTTATTTCTTCCTGGGTAAAATGAAGATAATATGTCAGGAGGCTACGAGCTCATTTAGGGCAGGAACCATGTTGTTCACTGCTGAATCTCAGGCACCGGGAAGGCTGAGTTTAGATGAGTGAGTGAATGAATGAACTGTAGTTCCCCCAGAGTTACCGTGTGGGGCAGTGCGGATTAGCAGCTAAAAACATAGACTCGAGAGGGGAGGGTAGAGCTCAAGTGATGGAGCGCATACTTAGCCCGCACAGGGTCCTGGGTTCAGCCCCCAGCACCTCCTCTAAAATAGACAAATTATCCTAATTACCTCCCCACCCCCCACCAGAATTACCTTATTATCTCCCCGCCACCAAAAAAAAAAAAAAAACCAAACAAACAATAAAAAAGAGAAGCGGCCAAGAGCGTAGACGCAGGCTGGAACACCTCTGCTGGTTTTTCGCTGTCGACCTTGTAAAAGTCTTTTAGCCTCTGTGTTTATCAAGTTCCTCATCAATAAAATAGGGATAATAATAATACCCACCTCATAGAGTTGCTATGGGGATTAATGAATCTGTGTCAATGTTAGAACAGCCCTGGCTAATATTAAGTACTATGCATCTGTCAGCTCTTTTCATAATTACTGACAGATGTTATTATCAACCAAAGAAGTATTAGTTCTTTGTAAGAGTAATACATATTAGACCATTTCATTTATCATTTTCTGTAATTCAGGCTTTTTCCCTCTGAAATACCATTTTGTGTCTGTGCACTTGAAAGCCACAGGGCTTTCCAAAGTTCATCTGTCCGGGTTCTTGTCATGATGGCAATACTGCAGAGTGTTGACAATTTTTAGGGACTCCATCTGAGATGACAGTAACCCCTTAAATTCAGGAGCACTTCTCTAACTGATAACATCTCTCATGAAATGAAGTTTTTAAAATATAAGAGCTTCAGACGCTTAATGATTCCATAAATGCGAGGATGTTATATCTAAGCTCTTTAAATAAATCCTGTCATTGAAATAAAGGAAATACTATATTATAGCGCTCTATGACTTTGTTATCTTTGCTATCCATTTATCTTACTCTCTAAGACCAAAGAAAGCAAAGACTGAGATTGATCATTAGTACTATGAGGTACACGTATTTGTAGATGAAGACAATACTGAAATGCACTGTTTAAGATATTAAAATGGACACTAAACAGCTGCTTGATGCAAATGCATGAACAGAACAGGGAGCTGGGTGCAGGGAGCAGACACTGAGCTTCCTGGATCAGAGACCCAGCATAGCAGTCCAGCCCAGCAGTCCACCTGTTTTATATTTATGTCCCAGCAAAATTAGCAGTGAGAGTCTGAAATGAACTTTGGGGATGCTGGCAAACAGCTGTCATGATTACTAATGTGGGACACCAGAATTCTACAGTGTTTAGTTGGCATCTGTGCACAACCAGTGCTTTTCCACTAACGCCTGTTGTAATTGCTGGTCCCAGATCCAGGCTGAGGAATCATCTCATGTGGTGTTTGGGAGGGAGGTAAGTGGAGTCAGGACCCATGTTAAGGCTTGGTGGGCGATAATCTGGTTCTAGTACAGGAGAAAGGAAAGTAGGTCAGGTGGGAAGGAGAATGACTGGATTTAAATTTTGTTTCTTGAGTAAGCTAAATATATAACATCATGTCAAGTTTCTTTGTTGTTTATATTCCATGTGCTGTCACCGAATAACTACTGAATTGTGGGAGCAAAAAAGCCTGGGTTTCAGAATTGACCCTACCCCTAACCAGCCAGAGTCCAGTTTCCTCTGGGTGTCCAAGGAGGGGGCTGGACCGTCAGGTGTCCCTCCACTGCAGCAGTTTGGGCACTTGGGTGGCCTAGTGTTTTTTCTGTGGAAGACTGGCCCGGTTGTAGGATATTAAGCATCTGCAAGGCTCTCACCAGGTACCCACGGTGGTCCCAGGACTGTAAAATCCAAGCATTACTTTCCACCCACGTTTGCAAATGACCCTCAAGGGGTTAGTATTAATCCTGGGTGAGAATTATGAAAAATTATATAGTACCTCCATCCCTTCTTGCAAGTGAGGGCCCCTTATTTACAAATGACCACGAAGTGTTAGCACCACATTTTATCAACAGAACATGTGATCACGTGGTGACAGTGATGCTCACCTGTTTGCTTCTGCTTCCCAGTGCAACTTCAGCCTCAGTCAGAGGACCTCAGCTGCCCCAGCGAACAGGGCCTTCTGTACAGGGAATGGGCTCCTCCTCAAAGCATAGACGAAAAGCAGCCCTTAGATCTCATCAGGTGAGCTGTTGTGGAGAGCACTTCAGTGGGAAGGGCTCAGGGTTGCCCTCATGGCATCTGACGGTGACAGTCCTCCAAGAGTGTTACCAACCAGGAAGCTCACAGGAGCTCTGAGCTTTGTTGCCCCAAGTTTTTACTGGAGGCTTTATAACAAAGACATGATTTATTGGGTCACTACCGACATGGCTAACCCAAACCCTAACTGTAAGTCAAACCTTCCCTTAGCCCTAACCGCTGAGCCCCTTCCTCTCCTGGTGGTCACTCACTTGTCACAAAGCTCAAAGCCCCACTCCTCTAATCACATGGTTGGTGTCTCTGGCTGTCCAGTCCCCATCCTGAGTTATCCCATGAACTCAAGCCAACCAAGGGTCCACCATGAATAGCAAAGACATTCCTATCTTGGGAAATTTCAAGGCTTTAGTGGTTGCCGTCCAGGAACTGGGACCAAAGACCTACCAAATTCTACATTAAACAGGAGGAAATGTTAGGTTTCACTTAAATTATAAAATAGAGAGAAATTCTCACTGCTTTGCTGTATCTGCAGTTCGACACCGTTTCACTACACCACGTGACTGTAATGTCGCGCTCAGCATGTGTCTTCTCAGAGCACCAGTGCCGGCTGCTCCCCACGAACTTATGCTGTTTGGGCAAGGCTGCTGGGGGGAGGGAGGCCAAGGACAACCTAGCAAACAAAAATGATCGGGAGAATAAGGAAACAATGTCAGATTGAAATGAAGGAAATAACACAGTGTTGAGATGGGAGACTTGGGTGAAAGTGAGTCAAGAAAGCTGTCTTTGAGTAGGTTACATGTGAGCTGAGATGGTGATAAGGAGGCTGGACTTTGAGGCTCTGGGAAAAGTCACCCCAGGAATAGAGGCAGCTTGTCCATTGGCCCCAAGGCACAAATGTGCTTAGCAGGTTTGAGGAGATACTGGAGCCAGCGTTGGTGAGAGTGATGAGACGCGAGGTTTAGAAGGGCATCAGGAGCATGGAAAGGAGTGTAGGATCTAAGTGCAGTGAGAAGCAGTCATGATAGTTTAAACACTAAAGTAATTTTCTCTCACTTATATTTTGCAAAGATAATGTGGAGAATGAATTGCAGGGACCCAGGAAGCAGGGAGGCCTGGTCGAAGGCTCTTGGATTGGGCCAGATGAGAGATGGTTGGAGCCAGGGAAGAATGCGTTTGGGGAGTGGAGCTGACAGGATGCAGTTATGGGCTGTCTGTGGATGGTGAGGAGAAGAGGAGGGTCAAGGTAGCCCCACGTCGGCCTGGAGCCAGGTGCCTGTTCTTTCTAATCTCAGTGCCCCATGCAGGTGCCCACCTAATTGGGCAAACTTCTTAACCTTCAAATTGAGGGTTTTAAAACACGGAAGTTTTTTTGTTTCACATTTTATGGAAAGATTCAAACATGTACAGAAGTAGAGAGAACAGCACAGCCAGCCTGCTTGTATCAGCCACCCAGCTCCAAGATAATAAACTCAGAGTCACTGTTGTTGCATCTTTCATCTCCACCTCCTCCCCTCCCCTACTACGGGATCATTTTGAAGACGATCCTACATAGCTTAACCTTTCATCAGTGAAATGACAAGGTCTCTTTCAAATACAATTGGAATATTCCTTTTTTTTTTTAGGGTTAGAAAATAATTCCCTGATTGTCACAAAAATACACTTTTAAGTAGTTTTGGGGTTGAAATCAGGATCCAGACTAGGTTCAGACATTGCAGCCAGCATATCCCTCAAGTGGGTTCTAATCTATAATTTTCCTGTTTCTCATTTTCCTTGAAATTGCTGAGGGGTTTCTCAATTTCCTGTTTGGCTGATTTCATTCTCCCCTGTGGAGTTAGACTTGTTTCTCCATCCTATGTATTTGCTTTAGCTAATTGATTTGATCCTCCCATAAAACCTTGATCTGATTGAGGTTCAACTGTGTGCAAGAATATTTGTGTGAAGTTTTGTACTCCTGTCATAAGGTACATAATGTCCAGTTGACTCTCTTTTTTGTGATGACAGCAGTCAATAATGACTGTCACCCGAGATCATTATTTCATAAGGGATTTTATTTCATGTGGTCATACTCTAATTTCTTTCCTCAATTATCAGCAGGATCACAGTCATGAAGAGGCACTTTCTCATTAACCCGGGTTATCCTGTAGAACACAGTTTTAAAAGAGGATGCTTGTACATATGTAAATATTTAAAGTTGATACATTTTTCTTTTCTTTTTAATTTTTTTTTCTAATGGAGGTACTAAAGATTGAATCTAGGACATTATGCATGCTGAGCACACACTCTGCACTGAGTGTACCCCATCCCCCTTGATATTCATATTTATACTATATTTTCCTTCTGTTATTTTTGTTTTATGTTATACAGTATTTGATGGCAGGGCAATGAGTTTGACAGCTCTTTAATCATTCTTTATGGGCTTTTCGGGTTTGTGTGTGTGTGTTTGTGTTTGTAAAGAAAACAATTTTCCCACTATTTTAAGTATGTTTTGCTAAGGAAAATATGTTGATCTGTTCCCTGCCCCTGGTACATGTGTTCCCTTTGTTGCTTCCCACTAGTGGCCCCTTGAGCTCTGTGACAAGACTAGCATGTCGTTAATCCAGGTTGAAGGAGATCTGAAGAGATTTATTCAAGGAGATGAAATTTGTAGACAATGTATTGGAAAGTGTTGAGAAAGTTATTCATTAGGAGAAGGTCTGAGGTTGAATTGTTAAGTGCACAGAAATCTAAGCTATGAACCACCAGGACAATTTTTAACTCCAGGAAACACAAAGTAGGGAAGAAAAAAGTAAGCCTAGCAGACAACTTGCTACAGCTGTGAACAGTCTGTACAGGGTCCTAATAATGTAAAGCAAGGCTACTGATCTGATCAAAATTATAATGAAATTGTATCAAAAGGTTGGAAGAATGAAGGTTTGGGTGTGTAGATGAGATGGGGTTTGAAAGAGAGCTTAATCCTCATTTTCCAAAATAGATAGTTAAATAGGTGATACATAAAGCTGAAAAAGTCAGTAGGCTGCGTTACAAGGATTTTACTCAGAGAAAGGGAGTAATTATTCCACGAGTCAGCAGTAGGAGCTGAACGTGGTTGCTTCTGGCCAGGAAATGGGGCGGTGGCTGGGAACTGCTCCTTTTTACAATTGGTGTTCGAGAACTGTTTGTCTCTTTAATGAATGTATGGTATAACTTTGATAAAAAGAAATCAAAGCTGAATTTTGAAAAATTGATGTTAAGAATTGGGGTGTTTTTGACAGAGATAACAATCAGACAAAACTACATTTGAAGGGATCCTCATTATTCCTAGCCTTTCAGCAAGGACTAGGAGGCAGACATCTGTTTAAGGTTCAAAAATTCTTTCTGACCTTCTTGCCGACATGTAACCTTTGGAAGTAATGAACTCCCCGTCACTGTAAATATGCAGGCAGAGGCTGCCTGCCCAGGTCTCTAACTGTAGCAGGTTGTGTTTACCATTGGCCAGTTGGAGCAGGCAACATCTAACATTCTTTAAGTTTTGAATGTGGCATTTTCAGGACGGATAGTTGATAAGAATGTATTACAGAAAGCTTAACAAGAAAGAGTCCAAGACATCTCAAACCTATTGCCAGGGTTTTCTCTGCCAGACACCATCTTGAGCCTGCCATCCATGAGCCAGGCCACAAAGCCCAATCACATGAGAATGAACACACTTTGTCCCTCCTATCTGATTTGGCATCGGGCTCAGCCCTTTTCCCCATGGAATGGTCCACGCCCAGGTCTCTGACGATGGAGCTGGTCCCACAGCAGCCCTGTGAGCGCTTGTCCAGCCCAAAGGGGTACCTGCGTGAAATTTCCCAGGACTGCAGGCTGTTCTCAGAGCTGAGTCCCCCCTAGGCTAAACCCACGGAGCTCATCTCAGCTCTAGACCAAGCCGGAAGCCTCAGAGGGAACTCAGAGCTGAGGAAATCCACAGGTTTTACCCAGCACTCTCGAGTCAGCAGTGAGCCAGTTGAGGGAAGTATCAGCAACAGCAAGACACACCTGAGCCGCTGTCTCATTGTTCCGCCTCATCTCTAAATCCTCTGTGTCTGCCTGTCGGTGTCTGTCGCTCTTTCAGGACCAGCCTGGCACCACATCATGCCCTGCCTCCTTTCTTCTAATCTTGCCTCCCTGGCCTATTCCATCTACTCCAGATTAACTGAGAAACACTGAAGAGTTTTTAAATCCTAGGAACAGACGTGCTTGATACAAAGAATACAGGGCAGTACCTTCCTCAGTCACATCCCTCCTAACCTCTCCCATTCGCACAATGAGTTTTATAAATATTTTGCCAGAGAGACATTGCACTCCCAGTGGTTATCATTATCAGCCATTTCCTTATTATCTGTGGTTTATGATGCATTTGCTCCAGGGAAGTTCCCGAGGTAAGGCAGGAGCAAATGACTGAGCCAGTTGTTGATGTCCACTTGTGTCAAGCCTGTTAAGAATGATTTTTGGGGGGATTTGTTGAATGTGCCAGACTGTTCAGTGAGTGGTGATGATCCCCTGCATCTGCTCCAGAGTTGGCCTCGTCCCCTCCTTTTCTCTGTTCTCATTTATCTCTCTTCAGCAGGTGAACCAGTGATCTCTACTTCTATGATACGTAAAATACTTCTTATTTCACGGTAGAATTTGGGGCCTGCTATGGAAACGCATATGTTTTAAGTGTGAATTGAGTCAGAGGTTTAAGCTTAAAACACCCTTGATTTAGAATCAGAAATTAATATGATGGAGGGAGGGTATAGCTCAGTGGTAGAGTGCGTGCCTAGCATGCATGAAGTCCTGGGTTCAATCCCCAATGCCTCCATTTAAAAAACAAATATATAAGCCTAATTATGCCCCCTAAAAAACAAAGAAAAAAGAAATTAACATGAGGATGAAGCTACAGAGTGATTATGTGTGTCTTCTGAAACTACCTTCTGTCTTTCTGCAGGAAATTCTACGGAGAGAAGGTCAGAATCTTCTTTGCTTGGCTGGGCTATTACACTCAGATGCTCCTCCTGGCAGCAGTCGTGCGGGTGACTTGCTTTCTGTATGGATATTTTAATCAAAATAACTGTACCTGGAGGTAACTTCTCTTTATTCCTTGTTACTGAGCTTACTTAACTTAGAATGACATTCTCCAGGAACATCCATGTTGCTGCAAATGGCCCTATATTGTCAGTATTTATAGCCTAGTAGTATTCCATTGTATTAATATACCACTTCTTTAGCCAGTCATCCATTGATGGACATTTAGGCTGTCTCCATATCTTGGCTATTGTAAATAGTGCTGCTATGAACATTGGGGTCCAGGTGTCATCCTGAAGTAGGGTTCCTTCAGGATATATACCCAGGAGTGGGATTCCTGGGTCATATGGCAAGTCAATTCCTAGTCCTTTTGAGGAAACTCAATACTGTTTTCCACAGTGGCTGAACCAAACTTCATTCCCACCAGAAGTGTAGGAGTTTCCCCTTTCTCCACAGCCTCTCCAGCGTTTGTCATTTGTGAATTTTTGAATGATGGCCATTCTGACTGGTTTGAGGTGATACCTCATTGTAGTTTTGATTTGCATTTCTCTGATAATTAGTGATACTGAGCATTTTTTCATGTGCCCATTGATCATTTGTATGTCTTCCTTGGAGAATTGCTTGTTTAGGTCTTCTGCCCATTTTGGGAATGGGTTATTTGGTTGTTTCTTATTAAGTCATTTGAGCTGCTTATATATTCTGGAGATCAAGCCTTTGTCAGTTTCATTAGCAAAAATGTTCTCCCATACTCTAGGTTGTCTTTTTGTTTTACTTATGGTGTCCTTTGCTGTGCAGAAGCTTGTAAGTTTCATTAGGTCCCATTTGTTTATTCTTGCTTTTATTTCTATTGCTTGGGTAGACTGCCCTAGGGGAGCATTTCTGACATGTATGTCAGATATTTTGGCTGTATTTTCTTCTAGGAGGTTAATTGTATCTTGTTTTATGTTTATCTTGCTGAAGAGACTGTCTTTATTCCATTGTATATTCTTGCCTCCTTTGTTGAAGATTAGTTGACCAAAAGTTTGTGGGTTCATTTCTGGGCTCTCTAATCTGTTCCATTGGTCTATATGTCTGTTTTTGTACCAATACCATGCTGTCTTGATGACCGTAACTCTATAGTATTGTCTCAAGTCTGGGAGAGTTATTCCTCCAGCCTCTTTCTTTTTTTCTTCAGTAATACCCTGGAAATTCTATGTCTCTGATGGTTCCATATAAATTTTATTGTGATTTGTTCTAGTTCTATGAAATATGTCCTGGGTAATTTGATAGGGATTGCATTAAATCTTTAGATTGCCTTGGGCAGTGTGACCATTTTAAGAATATTGATTCTTGCAATCCAAGAGCATGGGATACCTTTCCATTTCTTAAAATCTTTAATTTCCTTCACCAATGGTTTATAGTTTTCTGTGTATAATTCTCTCACCTCTGTGGTTAGATTTATTCCTAGATATTTTATTACTTTGGGTGCTATTTTAAAGTGGATTGTTTCTTTACTTTCTTTTTCTGTTGATTCATCATTAGTGTAAAGAAATGCAACTGATTTTTGAAGATTAATCTTGTAACCTGCTACTTTGCTAAATTCTTCAATCAGCTTTAGTAGTTTTTGTGTGGTCCTTTTAGGGTTTTCTATATATAGTATCGTGTCATCTGCATATAGTGACACTTTTACCTCTTCTTTTCCAATTTAGACCCCTTTTACTTCTCTTACTTGCCTGATTGTTGTGGACAGGACTTCCATGTATATGAGGAATAGGAGTGGTGATAGTGGGCATCCTTGTCTTGTCCCAGATTTTAGTGGGAAGCTTTTGAGTTTTTCACCGTTTAGTGCTATGCTGGCTGTAGGTTTGTCATATATAGCTTTCATGATGTTGAGTTATGTTCCCTCAATACCCACTTTGGTGAGAATTTTTATCATAAATGGGTGTTGAATTTTATCAAAAGCTTTTATGCATCTATTGAGATGATCATGTGGTTTTTGTCCTTTCTCTTGTTGACGTGAAGTATTACATTGATTGATTTGCATATGGTGAACCACCCTTGTGTCTCTGAGATGAACCCCATTTGAGCATGATGTATAATCTTTTTTATGTGCTGTTGGATTCTATTTGCTAGTATTTTGGTAAGGACTTTTTGCATCTGTGTTCATCAGTGATATTGGTCTGTAATTCTCTTTTTTGGTGGTGTCTTTGCCTGGTTTGGGTATCAGGGTGATGGTGGCTTCATAGAATGAGTTTGGGAATATTCCTTCTTTTCAATTCTGGAAGAGTTTGAGAAGGACTGGTATGTATTCTTCTTTGTATGTGTGGTAGAATTCCCTGGTGAAGCTGTCCAATCCTGGACTTTTATTTCTAGGGAGGTTTTTTATATTGTTAATTCAATTTCAATCCTAGTGATCAGTTTGTTCAAGTGGTCAGTTTCTTCTTGATTTAGTCTTGGTGGACTGTATGTTTCCAGAAACTTGTCCGTCTTCTCTAGGTTATCCATGTTTTTTCATGTAGTTTTTCATGATATCCTCATAAGATATTCTGTATTTCTATGTTATTTGCTGTAATTTCTCCTTCTTATTTTGCAAATTTGTGCTCTCTCTTTTTTCTTTGTGAGTTTGGCCAGAGGTTTGTCGATTTTATTTATTCTTTCAAAAATCTAGCTTTTGGTTTCATTGATTATTTTCTTTATTTTTTTGTCTCTATTTTATTTATGTCCTCCTTGATCTTTTTTATTTTCTTCCTTCTGCTGACTTTGGGTGTTTTTGCTCTTCTATTTCTAGTTCCTTTAGCTGGTGGGTTAGATTGTTTATTTGATATTGTTCTTCTTTTTTGAGGAAAGCCTGTATCACCCTAAACTTTCCTCTTAGCACTGCTTTTGCTGCCTCCCATAATTTTTGTGTGGTTGCGTTTTCATTTTCATTTGTCTCAAGGTATTTAATTTCAACTTTGAATTCATCATTGACCCATTGGCTTTTTAATATCATGTTGTTTAATCTCTATGCTTTCCTTTTTTTTCTCCTTTGTTTTTCTGTAGTTGATTTCTAGTTTCAATGGCATTGTGGTCAGTAAAAATGCTTGAGATAATTTCTACCTTCTTAAAATTGTTGAGGGTTCTTTTGTGACCAAGTACATGGTCAATCCTAGAAAATGTTCCATGTGCACTTGAAAAGAATGTATATCCTATTTTGGGGGGTTGTAATGCTCTGAAAATATCCACTAAATCTAATTTTTCTCTTGTATCATTTAATTTCTCTGTTGCCTTCTTTATTTTCTGTCTGGAAGACCTGTCTAGTGATGTTAATGTGGTGTTTAAATTTCTGACAATGATTGTATTCCCATCAATCTCCCCCTTTATCTCTGTTAGTAGTTGTTTTATGTACTTAGGTGTTCATGTTGGATGCATATATATTAATGATTGTAATATTCTCATCTTGTATTGCTCCTTTAATTATTATAAAATGTCTTTATTTATCTTTCTTTGTGGCCCTTGTTTTAAAGTCTATTTTGTCTGAAATCAGAACTGCTACACCTGCTTTTTTGGCATTTCCATTTTCATGGAATATCCTTTTCCGTCCATTCACTCTCAATCTATATGTGTCCTTCTCCCTAAAGTGTGTCTCTTGTATGCAGTGTATTGAAGGTTCTTGCTTTATTATCCAATCTGCCACTCTGTCTTTTCACTGGAGCAGTTAGTCCATTAACATTTAGAGTAGTTAATGATAGATGAGTGTTTATTGTTATTTTGAACTTATTTTTGCAGTTGATTTGGTATTTCTTCTTTGTTCATTTCTTCTTCCTTTTGTGGTATGGTAATTTTCCTTTCTATTATCTTGGATTGTATTTAGTTTCTGTGACTCACTTGTAAGTTTTTGGCTTGTAGTTACACTTTTTTGTAAGTCTGTTAACCAATTACTGTAACTGTGTGTACTAAACAGATAGTAATATAATCTCAAACCCATCCTACCGAGAACAAAAAATTTTAAAAAAAGAAGAAACAAAATAATACTCTTTATTTTCTTGCTTCCCTCCCCCACTCAATGATTTAGATGTCTTCTTTTACAATTTCATTTTTATTCTATTTGTAATTCATGGTAGTTATCACCTTTCCAGTTATGAGTTCTCATTTCTGTAGCATCGTGCTTCTTTTCTATTTAGAATAGACCTTTCAATATTTCTTTTAGCATGGGTTTAGTGTTGCTAAAGTCTTTTAGTTTTTGCTTCTCTGTGAAATTCTTTATCTCTCCTTCTATTCTAAAGAATAGCCTTGCTGGAGAAAGTATCCTAGGCTGCATCTTTTTTTTTCATACAGGACTTTGAATATATCTTGCCACTCCCTTCTGGCCTGTAGTGTTTCTGTAGAGAAATCAGCTGAGAGCCTTCTCTTGTAAATCACTCTTTGTTTTTCTCTTCCTGCTTTTAGGATCATTTCTTTATCCCTCAGTCTGGCCATCTTGATTATGTTATGTCTTGGTGTAGGTCTTTTTGGGCTCTTCCGGTTTGGGAACCTCTGAGCCTCCTGTACTTGGGTGTCTGATTCCTCCTTTAGGTTTGGGAAGTTTTCAGTCATGATTTCTTTAAATACCTTTTCCATCCCCTTTGTTCTTTCTTCCCCTTCTGGAACCCCTATTATACATAGATTGGCATGCTTTATATTATCCCATAGGTTCCTTATATTGTTTTCATTGTTTTTTATTTGTTTTTCTCTCAACTGTTCTGATTGGGTGCTTTCTGTTGTCCTGTATTCTAGGTCACTTATTCATTCCTCTGTATTATCTAGCCTGCTTTGTACAGCCTTTAGGTCAGATCTCATTTCAGCCAATGAATTTATGAATTCTACTTGGTTCTTCTTTATAGGTTCTATTTTGTTTTTGACATATTTTATGTCTCTAAACACTATCTCTTTTAGTTCCTTCAGTAATTTGATCACTTCTTTTTTGAAATCTTGATCTAGCATGCCATCAATATCTATTTCATTGATGGTTCTTTCAGGGGATTTCTCTTGCTCTTTTAATTGGGAGTACTGCTTCTGTTTCTTCATACTGCTCATATTTCTCTGGCACTGTGGCTTAAGGAGTATCAGTTATCTATTGTGGTCCTTAAAGGAGTTTATTTATCTATCTGAAGCCTATGTGGGAGTAAAACTTTAAAATGAGAGAGAGAGAATTTTAAAAGAATGGAGGAAAAGAAGGTTTGAAAACAGTGTATAATCAATAATAGAAGAGCAAATTGAAGCAGATTAGGAATTGAGTTGAGATGTCTTTTAAAAACCTTGATAAAAAGAAGAAAAAAATCAAAACACAATATTTGAAATCTGTGAATAATCAATAACAGATCAAAACCAAGAGTATTAAAAATGAAATGAGAACTGTAAACATATAGAACTGTTTAAAAAGTAAAGATTGGAAAGGTAATAGAAAACAAAACAGACATAAAAAGATTTAAAAAACAAAGATGGTTTCTCCTAGAGACTGTGCACTCTTAATGGTTTTATTGAGAGGTCTTTGTGTCTTCGCCCTGTTTCATGAACTCAGCTTGCTCTGTTGGCCCCCTCATCTGTGCTGCTCACAGTGTCTGTCGGCAAGAAGATCATGCCCCTCCAACACTGGGTCAGGTGCTGCTCTCCTTCACGGTGGGCGGGTGGGTCTCTCCCACTCTGGATGCCGCAGTCAGTGCTGTGCCAGTTGCTCCATAGGTGGGCTCAGCTTCAAGAATAACAGGTTTATGGAGATATAATTCACATACCATAAAATGCAGCCTTTGAAAGTGTGCATTAGGGTTTTAAGTACATTTCAGGGTTGTGTAGCGATCACTCCCAAAAGGAACCAGTACCCTTTAGTAAGTCACTCCCTAACCTTCCTTTCCTTTAGCCCCTAGCAGCCACCACTCTACTTTCTGCCTCTACGGATTTGCCTGTTCTGGGCATTTCATATAATTAGAACCATACAGTATTCTGCCTTTTTTGATTGTCGTCTTTCATTTAGTGTGACGTTGTCAAGGCTCATCAATGGTGTAGCATATATCAGTACCCAAATTCCTTTTTGTGTTCAAATAATATGCCATCGGTATAAGTACACCACATTGCTTATCCATCCATCAGTTGATGATGAATAATTCTGCTGTAAATGATCATGGGCAAGTTTTTGTATGAACTCATATTTTCAGTTCTCTTGAGGATATATCAAAAATGGAATTGCTGGGATGTATTCTACTTTTAACATTTTGAGGAATTGCTAAAGTAGTTCTTGAAGTGACTGCACCATTTTATATTTCCAGTAGTAATGTATGAGGAGTCCAGTTTCTCCACATCCTCATCAACACTTTTTATTACCAGGTTTATAGATACATATTTATATTTCATATATCATATATATTTGTCATCCTAGTTGGTATGAAGTGGCATGTCATTGTGCTTTAGATTTCTGTTTCCCCAATGCCTACTGATGTTGAACACCTTTTTATGTGCTTATTTCCTATTCGTATGTCTTCTTTGGGGAAACATCTATTCAAATTCTTTGCCCATTTTAATTGTATTTGTCTTTGTATTGTCATGTTTTAAGTCTTCTTTGTCTATTCTGGATAAAAGTCCCTTATCAGGGAAAATATTGGAAATATTTTCACCCATTCTGTGGATTGTCTTCTTACTTTCTTGATGAAGTCCTTTGAAGCACAGAAGTTTTTAATTTTACTGAAGTCCAGTTTGCTTGATTTTTTTCTTTTGTTGTTTGTGCTTTTACTGTCATAACTTAGAAGTATTTGTAAACCAAAATCCTGAAGATTTTTTCATCGTTCATTTTCTAAAAGGTTTATAGTTTCAGGTCTGTGATTTATCTTGAATTAATTTTCATAAATGGTGTTAAGATTAAAGTTCAGTTTTCTTTCTTTCCAGGTGTATGTTCAGGTGTCCCAGCATCATTTTTGTAAAGATTATTTTTTCTCCATTGGATTGTCATGGCACCTTTGTCAAAAATTAACTGGCTACATGTAAGAGTTTGTTTATGGACTCTCAGTTCTTTTCTCTCAATCTATTTGCCTGTCCTTTATGCAAGTACCACACTGTATGGATCACAGTTTTGTTAGTGAGTTTTGAATTTGGAAACTTCAAAACTTTGTTCTTTTTCAAGATTGTTTTGACTATTCTGGGTATCTTGCATTTCCGTATTAGTTTTAGGATCAGCTTGTTCACTTCTGCCAAAAAGCCAGAATTGCATTGCATCTATAGGTCATTTTGAGGACAATTGCCATCCTAACAAAAATAAGGCTTCTGATCCATGAAAACAGAAGAGCTTTCCATTTATTTTAGGTCATTTTTAACTTCTATCAGTAGTATTTTAGTTTTCTATATGCAAGTTTCAGACATTTTTCTCAGTATTCCACATATTTTTGTTAATATTACTAAGTATTTTATTCTTTTTGATGCTATTATAAATGAAAATGATTCCTTCATTTTATTTTTAGATTATTCACTGCTGTTGTATAGAAATATAATTACTTTTTTATATATTGATTTGTGTCTTACAATTTTGGTCAGACTGGGTTATTAATTTTAATAGGTTTTTTTTTCATTTCTCTCTTTTGTTTCCTTTGTTGATTCCTTGTGATTTCAATATATAATATCATGTCATCTGGAATCAAAGCAGTTTTATTTCTTTCTTTCTAATCTAGAGGCTTTATTTTCTTTGTCTGGTTGCTTTAACTAGAGCCTCTAGTACAATGTTGATTGTGGGAGGAAATAATTCAGTCTTTCAACATTATATATGATCTTTGCTCCAGGTTTTTCATAGATGTTCTCTGTCAAGTTGAGGAAGTTCTCTTCTATTCCTAGTATTTATCCATTTTTCTATTAATATGGTGTATTACATGAATTGACTTTTGTATGTTGAACTGCCTTTGCATACCTGGACACATCCCACTCAATTGTGGTCTATTTTATATGTTTCTGGATTGGATTTGCTTGTATTCTGTTAAGGATTTTTGCATTTATATTCATAAGAGGTAGTCTTAATTTTCTTGTGATGCCTTTGTCTGGTTTTGGTATCAGTGTGATACTAGTCTCATTGAATGAATTGGGAAGTGTTCCCACCTCTTTATTTTTAGACGAGTTTGTGAAGCATTGTTTTCTTTTTTTGTTTGTTTCTGTTTTTCATTTTTCTTTAAGTGGTTAATGGAATTCACCGGCAAAGCCATACGGGCCTAGCATTTCCTTGTGGGAATGTTTTGGATTACTATTTCCGTCACTACTTACTGTAGGATTATTTGAGTTTTCTATTTCTCCTTGAATTGGCTTCAGTCATTTATGTCCTTCTAGGTATTTATCCATTTCATCTAGATTATCTCACTTATTGGCTATATAATTATCCATGGTGTTCCTTATATTCCTTGTTATTTTTGTAAGGGCAGTAGTGACATCTTTCCTTTCATTTCTCATTTTAGTAATTTGAATCTTCTCTCTCTTTTTTTAATACTAGCTAAAAAATAATTTTGTTGATCTTTTCAAAGAACCAGCTTTTCTTTTTGTTGATTTTTCTCTGTTGTTCATCTATTCTCTATTCCGTTTATTTCTGCATTTATTATTTTGATTAGAATGTTTAATTTATTTACATTAATGTAATTTCTTCTCAGGTTGAAGTTACATCTGCTATCTGCGTTCTATGTCTTTTTTTTTCCCCATTCCTCTATTACTACACTTTTTTGTACAAACTAGGCGTTTTCAAGTATGCCATTTTAATTTGTTGTTTATTTTATTTTTTCTCCTCCTCTTCCTCCTCCTTACTTCTCCTCCATTGCCCTGAAGGTTGTAATTAACATCTTGTTTTAAAGCAATCTAGTTCACATGAATGCCAGCTTAATTTCAATAGTACACCAAAACTTTGCTTTGGTATCAATCTTTTCCCTCCCCCTCCTTATGCTGTCACTGTCATACAAATTACACCTTTATGCATTTATAAGCACACCTACACAATTTCATAAGTATTGTTTTATGCAGTTGTCCTTTACATCAAATAGAACAAATCATTTACATGTAATACTCTATTTATACTGTTTTATTTTTTTACTCATGTAGTAGTGCTTTTTATTTTTCAGGCGAGTGTCCTTTCATTTACACCTGCTGGACTATCCTTTGTATTTCTTGTAGGGCAGGCCTGCTAGCAATGGATTCTTTCAGATTTTGTTCTTGTAAGGGTGTCTTAATTTCTCCTTTAAGTTTTTTGAAGGATCATTTTGCTGGCTATAAAATACTTGGTGATAGTCTTTTCCTTTTATCATTTTGATGACACCATCCCAATGCCTTCTGGTCTCCATGGTTTTTGATGAGAAATCAACTGTCTTACTGAGGAGCCTTTCTATATGTTGGGCCACTTTTCTCTTTCTGCTGTCAAGATCCTTTGTTCTTGTCTTTTGACACACTGAGTCTGATGTGCCTATTTTAGATGTCTCTAAGTTTATACTGTGGAGTTTGTTGAGCTGCTGGGATGTACTAATTAATGTGTTCATCAAATTTGGGAAGTTTTCAGCCATTATTTCTTTATATATTCTTTCTGCCCCTTTTTTTCTCTCCTTCTTTCTGGCGCTCCCATTATGTGTGTATTCGTATTGTTGATGGTGTCCCACCTATCTCTGACACAGTGTTCATTTTTTTTTCATTCCTTTTTCTTTCTGTTCCACAGACTGGATAATCTCAGTAGTTTTAAGTTAACTGACTTTTTCTTCAACAAGTTCATATCTACAGAGAAACCTCTTATTGAAGTTTTCAATTTAGCCATTATATTTGTATCTCTAGAATTTCTAGTTGGTTTTTAATATAAATTTAATTTATTGATATTCTCTGTACAATTAGATGTTCACATAATTTAATTCTTTAGGCATGGTTTCTGTTAGTTTTTTGAACATATGTGTAATTGCTTATTTATGTCTTTGTCTAGTAAGTCCAGTGTCTGGGCTTCCTCAGGGAGTTTCTATTGACTACTTTTTCCCCATCTGTTATGGCCAAACTTTTCTGTTTCTTTGTACACCTTGTAATTTTCTGTTGAAAACTGGACATTTAAAATATTACAATGTGGCAGATCTGAAAGCCAGATTTTCCTCATCTCCAGGGTTTATCATTGCTTCCATTGTCGTTGCTGCTGCAGCTATTTATTTACTTTCCAGAACAAATTCTATAAAGTCTGTATTCTTTATCATGCATGGCCATGAGATCAGTGTGTGTGTAGAAAGCCTAGTTGTCATCACTGTAATAATGATTGGATAGTGATTTCTTTCAATGCCTGGAGCCAATCGTTTGAGCTGTTGCCAGGTGGCCGTGTGTCCGCGTGCTGAGGGAGGCCCTCAGCACCGGCAGGCAGTCTGCAGCTCTTCCGTAGCCTTTAGTTCTTGCTTAGGCAGAACCTCAAGTTCAGTCAAAGTTGAAGGCTTAAGATTTTCTCAGATCTTTCCTTGCCATGTGCCACACATGTGTACGGCCTTCTACAATTCTCAGAATTTTTTGGAGCTTTTTAACCCTACCTTCACCCCTAGAATATCTCATTACTCAATTTTTCCTTCTAAGTTTCCTAGTCAGCATCTAGTTAGCCTCTACTGGTACCACTGCCTCAGCCAGTTGTAATGTTAAATACTCACTGCTGATTGTTTTCCACACACACTCTGGGGACAGACTGTTTGCACAGCATGAGTTTGAGATAGGTCAAATAGTGACAGCTCTCTGGGGGTGGATTTTTTGGGTAACTTTAAATAACTTCTACCCCTACCTTGATTGTGAGACTATTGCTTTTAAAGGCCACCATTTAGGTGAGGATACAGGGATGGGGTAGATCAAGTTACAATGCCACAAAACTCACTATCTTTATGGAGATTTAACTGTTTTTTTTCTCAAATAAACATTCTCCGGATTGATGGAAGCCTTGATTTAATTTCCAGAGTTCTACAGAGGTTAATTTTGACAAATTTTGCCATTGTCATTGCTTCATAGAGGAGTAAGTTTTCCAAGATTTTTACTCAGATATTCTAGAAGTGTATCCCATTTTCATTTGTTTTTAACTGAGTTACTTGCAAGACTAACTAATTCTACAGCTCCAGCCCCATTCACATAAGAGTCCATCTGCATGGCTTCTCCTAAAGGGAGCAGTGTGCAACGTGTTGTCAGTTTGTTGTTTTTCTTATTAAAATGTAGGGGTTTTTAAAAATCTGCTCATGAATAGCCCTTTGTCATATTTACACGTTACAAAACTTCCACTAGTCTGTGGCTATGTTTTCCCTTCACTTTTTGTTGCTTTAATGAAGTTGTCACTTTTAAGAATTTTCAGTATAGCAGTTTGTGGATGCTGATCACACGGGTGAGGCATTTAACTACTGTCTAAACCTCAGTCTTTGCTCTGACTCACTGTCTAGAACATCTGAACACATCTACTGAACCCCGTATACCAATGGATGCTGACAGCACTAATTAAGAAAATGCTTTTTAAATAAAGCAAAAAATATTAACTTTGACACTGGAAAAGACAAATCTCAAATTTCCTAGCTGACCTTGCTTTCTGTGATCATTAGCTACATCATGTTTATAGAGCCGACAGGCATATGGAGCTACTGATTTTATTTCATCGTATTTTAGAATGCAGAACACATTTCAGGCCCACTTATAGAACCATATGTGTATATTTAAGGATATGTACATATGATGATATCTTTATTTTAAGTACCTTAATTTGTTTTGAGTACCTACTGCTGTGAACCTTATTAAGGAAATCTTGGAACTGCAGAACTGAAATTTTTCATACCACCATCATCCCCTAGTATCTCTTTTGCACTTAGATGTTGTGTGGCAGAGTATTTTTCTGCTCCCTAGAAATGATCAATGTTGAAGGGAAAAAAAACCCCTCGTCTAATAAATATAGTCCAAATCACACACTTATCTGAACAATGGCCAATATTTTAGTCCACAGCAATCCATCTACTCATACTGACTCAGAGTCCACAACACAATCTGCCGCTGAAGTCAGGGTCCCCAGCACACGTTCTATCCCCTCCCCATTCCTTGTTGATTCTGACCTACTTTTGTCCAACGCATCCTGCCAGTCTCTTCGCTGCCTGACTGCAGTTTTTAATTTTTACCTTTGAGTTCCAGGCTGCGCCTAGTGATTTCCAGAGAAACGCCAGACACCTGGCTCATCAGGAGGGGCGGGGAGGATTTCAGAATCTGTTACCCTATCTCACTTGCAGATCAGTGAGTGGCTGTTGTGAGCGTTCCTTCTAGATCTCTGCCATGCAGCCTGCATCCACTCCAGCAAAATAAAGTAGCTCCTCCACCCACCTCTGCCTCCATTCATCTGTGTTTCTGCTTTCAGTGACACTCAGATGCTGCTGATGGTCATTACATATATATATATATATATTTTAATTGAAGTATAGTCAGTTACAATGTGTCAATTTCTGATGTACAGCACAAATGTTCCAGTCATTCAAATACACGTATTTATGTATGAATACCTTTTCATATTATTTTTCATTAAAGGTTATTACAAGATATTAAATATAGTTCCCTGTGCTATACAGAAGAAATTTATTTTTTTAGCTATTTTTATATATAGTAGTTAATATTTGCAAATCTCAACCTCTGATGGGCATTTTTAAAGCCACATCTGGAACCCTTGCTGCAGAAGAGTCTGAGAAATATATTTTCAACCTCACAGCCTTTTGGTTAGGAAGTTGGAATGAAGGCTGAGCTGGCTCACCTAATTTGTCTGCCTATGTGAGTAAATGGGTCTGGAGATTCAAGGCCCAATGAAATGTCCCAGCCCTTCAGTAGCAAACTCTGAAAGCAACCAAAATACTCCCATCTACCAGAGCATGACTTGTCCTTTGACACTACTGGACATTACCACCAACGCTGTCTAAGTCATCGTCTTCATCTGGTGCACACTTTCTTTAGATGTGTAATATCCTGATTAACAGGACATGCTGGTTTGGATTCCCAAGGTCACAGGCAGCCTTCTGCCTGACTTTGGTGTATATATGTTCATTGAAGAGTCCTTTCTCAGATCAGCTAGAGCTGCCTGGTGTGTGGTTTGCCAGAGAATGTGGGTGCAGTGCTCCCCACCAGAGTCCTACCAGTTGTTTTATTGCAGGAAGAGAGAGAGCAAAAGAGACAGAACAGGAAGTTCTTGTTCAGCCTCAAACACAGTCACCCCCGCCCAGGGCTCTTGCTCTGGGACACACAGAAGTGCAGGTCAGCAGCGATGTGGCCTCGGTGTACTCCAAAACATGGTGTGGTTGTACTGGGCTATCTGTGTCTTTCATGGACCCTGCAAAGTTCTCGGCGTTGTGAAATGGGGAACTAAGGAACTCCCACCCATGCCTGTAGCTCCCAGGGTTTGTACCCTTACGGGTTTTGAGGATTTGCTGGCAACTCATTCTTTTTCACCAGGTCATTTCTCGGCAGAACTGTCATTTCATTATCAGAACTGCTCCTTAAGTTCGGGATTTAGTGAAAGATGCCATTTTACCCTGTACGTTCATGTTCAGGGAGGAGGAGGAAGACAGCACAGATCAGAATTGCTGTTTTGCTTTTTTTTGTTGTTGTTTTCATAAGCCGTCTCCTGTTGTCGAATAGACACTGAGCAAATGAATGACTGTTACACTCCCATTTGAAGGATGAGGAAAATGACACTCAGGGGGAGGAGACAAATTTCCTGAGGTTCCAAAGACAAAAAGGGATGAGCACAGAATAAGATCCCTGCAAATTTCTTGGCTGTCATCAGCCTTTAGGTCAGTGACAGAGTGCCGTGTGTAGTAGTAAAGTTGTAGCGTGCTTTCAAAAGGGTGCAGATGTTCTTGTTTTGTTGATACAATCACACTGTTTTGTCTGGGACTCTGAAAAAGAGAAATGGGTTAGAAAATGTTGGTTTCTCATCCTTGGTCCTTCCTCCCCCTCACAGATAAGGACCCTTCCATCTGTAGCAGGAATAAGACAGCCCCAGCCTTCCCGTCTCATGAGATCAGTACTCATTCATTTCATCCCTGCCCACCTGTAGGTGATAAAGCACAGCATGATGTTCATGTCCTGCTTCACTGATTCTTGTGAAATTAGGTGTTTGAAGATAGAAACTCATGAAAGGAAGCTGACTGTTTTTATATAAAGTGCAGTAATTTTCTTAGCAGAGAAGGTAATTGAGGATTTTCTTCATTGAAAGTCAATAGAGATTTCAAGAGCATCTGTATTTCTGATGTGTAGATTAAAATAAAAAAATCTAGAGGGATTACAGAAACACAAGGAAGACACCAAAAGTGTCTTTAAAGAGCTTTTCTAAGACTGGGCTTGTAAAAAGACTGTTAGTTGACAGAGACCCTCTTCTCACCCATTGTCCTTCTCCTTAGGTTGCAAAGGGCCAGCGTTTCCCCTGTGTGCAGTCCTGGTGCTTCAAGTGAGTTGTGGGGTATGGTGGTGCACATGGTTCTGCCTTCAGTTTGTCCATCCTAAGTAACCCCTGGCAGTCAGAGGGCAAGTGTGTTGCAACCTCATAAACCATCCGCCATGCTCTCCGGGGTGTGTGCTCATCTCAGCTCATCACGGCTCAGGTGATGGCAGAGCAGAGAGTGGTGGCAAGAGGTCAACCATGAGTAGCAGGGAGCACCTGGATTCAGCTGGGGCCCAAGTGGTTAAGAGTTCCAGGTGGAATTCCCAGGACTTCCCACAGCTCATTCATTCAGCTAACACTTCTCCAGCACCTATGATGTGCTGGTGCTTCCATTGTGAACAGAACCAAATCCCTGTCCTCATGAAGGTGATGTTCTAGTGGACATGAGAAATGATACATGCAGAAGCAGATCCAGGTCAGGACACATGAGTGCTGTCTATTTTGGAGTGCACAAGGTGGGATCCTTTGGGAAGGAATGTATGATACAGGAAAATGTGGGGGAGAGGATGGCCGTATCCCAGGTCTTATTTAGGTCCCTGGGATGCACCTTGCCAAATGTGGGTCCTTGGTTTGTACAGGAACTAATCCAAGAGAGAGCCACATTTCAGTAAAGGTAGATTTATTCAGAGAGATATATACTCCATAGACAGAGTGGGCTGTTTCAGAAGGCAAGAGAAAGGCCATGAGATGTGGGGTTTGGGTGCTCCAGTTTAAAGTAAAAGTAGATGCACACTCCACAGACAGAGTGTGGACTGTCTCCCTCAGCAGAGAGAGCAGCCACGAGGTGTGGGGTTAGTTTTTATGAACTCAGTATCTTCATATGCTAATAAGTGGGAGGAATATTCCAACCGCTTTGGGGAAGGTGTTGAGATTCCCAGAAATTGGGTCACCACTCACCCTTTGACCTTTTATGGTCAGCCTTGAACCTGTCCTGGCACCTGCAGGCGTGCCATCTAGCATCCTGCTGTATTTCTGTGAGTGTGTATAGAAGCTCAAGATCTACTGGGAGTTGACTTTTCCACCGTCTTTGTGCTAATGGCTGTGCCATTCTTTTAATGGCTGTGCCCTTCCCTCCTGTCTCATGAAGGAGCTCTGGACTGATTGCACAATTGCAGAGCAGGGGACATAGTGGAAAGAACTTCATAAGTGGAAGGTGGAAGGCAGTGTTGGCAGTAGAATTCTCAAGTCAATTGTAAAGTAAGGGTCTTCTGTTTGCTGGGGGTACCTGGTGTCACATTAGGGAGCTGTGAGCCTTGGGGACATCAGTGAGTGGGTGGCTCACTGTGTATACTGTGTTGCTTCTTAGGCGGCCCGAGGACAGTTGGCTTATAGGTGACCCATTCACTCAAGCAGGGGTCTCTTTGGGGATTTTCTGTATGTGAGGCTAACATGGGTCACATGGGGAGTAGGTTCCGCCAGTCTCAGCTTGGTCCACAGTCACCTAGTGCCCTCAAGGCTTTCATTCCATGGATGCGTCATCTCCCTCTGGATGGGGACAAGGGCACAAGGTGTGGGGCAGCTTCTCAGTGGTGGAGGCATTGCTGTCCAGACCCAACACTCAACAGCATTGACCCCTGGTGTTGGCCACAGTCTTTGCTAGTTGAGGCTGTTGGGTAGCTGAGCTCATGAGATGTGGGTTCCATGCTTCCATTCTCACCAAGAGCTCTACTTTTGAAGGTTCCGATCAGAGAGCCACAAATACTCCTTAGCCCATAAACAAAGAACACTCTCTTCCACTCGGGGAAGGGCACACAGAAGGAGAACGGATCATACTGAGAGCAGGAGAGGCCAAATCAGTCCTGCCATCAGGGGTCTGACTGACGAGCCAGCTCAGTTCCTCTTACTAGTTGTTTACTTGGAGGTTCTGGGTATTTGGGTGACCTGCAAGTGTCAGGAAATAGTACACGAGGGCTTTGTAGATTTTCTGGTCCGGTGTTAACTCACCCCATTGTAGCTGTCGTGCAAGGAAACAAAACCTGGTGGACAACAGGCCATGGCCTCTGCTCCCTGGTGGGGCCAGGAGGTTACAATGATAAGTACGACTGTGGGGGCATCATTTCTACGCTGAGAGGCCAGATGGCCTTACATATCTCTCATGCTGGATGTCTAAGTTGCAGAGGGAAACTGGATTCCAAGCAGCTCTCCAGCCAAGGAGGAAACCAGAAGTTGCCTCCCTGACCAACTGTGAGCTCCTTGCCTCCACTGACAGTAGCATCTATAGCAGAAAGCTGGGCTGCCCCTGCGTTTCCGTGTAAACATCCGAGTAGCCACAGCAATGGCCTCGTGAGGGTTGGTGTGCCCAAGGAAGCGCTGTGTGGGACAGAGGGAGGAGTGCCGGGGTCAGACACCGGGCGGGCAGGCAGGCAGTGAGGGCATCTGTGCAGCGCAGGCGCCATGGAGCTGAGCCAAAGGGAGGAAGGTTTTGGAGCAGGGAACCTGGGCAATGCTGTGTTGTTCATAAGAAAATCCTGGTCTCTGGATCCACAAAGTCATTCACTTGATTCCTGACCCCAACCCTCATCTTGGGCAAATGTTTGAAGCTTTCTGTGCCTCTGTTTCTTGGTGTCCCAAATGGGGACAATAGTAGCAATTACCTCTGAGAGTCAGGAGGGCCTTTATAGATGTCATTTCATTATGCTCTCAGCAGCCCACGAGGACAGTTCTAGGTCCCCCATTTTACACGTGGCAGACGGGTAACCTTTGAGTCAGTAATCACACAGCCAAGAAGGGTCAGAACCAGCATTTGAATATGATCCCTGTGTCCAGATAATTTCTATTCTCACTCAGTATCACTGGAAAACTAGTAAAGCCAGAACAAACACTGTTGGGAAGTGGGAGCTTGAAACATGTTTTTCGTCTTGGCCATTGGGGAGTGTTGAGTTCACGTTCCTCACAGAACTTCCCAGGCTCCCTGCGTCTCCGGCTGCCCCTGGTGGGGTCTGCAGGGCTCTGGGCAGCTTCTCCTTGATCTCTACCCCAAGGCTCTCTTCTCTCTGCAGGTTGATTCTCAACCCTGACTGCTCAGTAGAGCTAATATCTAAAAACAAAAAAAGGTGGGGCCGTTATGGCTCAGTGGTAGAGCACGTACTTAGCATGCAAGACGTCCTGGGTTCAATTCCCAGTACCTGCATTAAAATAAATAAAGCTAACTATCCCCCACAAAAAGGAAAGAAGTATTTAAAAAACAATTAACAGTACAAAGGCCCCACTCCAGGCTGGGACGCACTATGTTTTAAAGGCTCCCAGATGCTTCCCATGTGCAGAAGGGTGAGAGCTACCCCTATACACCTCTTCTCGTGAGCTTGTCCACTCACACCCTTTAGCCTCTTGAAACAGGAAAACTACTTGGCTCAGCCTAGAACTTTCTCCCGATTTCTAGACTTTTATTTGCCTACTGGACATCTCTCCTGTAGCCCACAGGCACCCAGCCAGAACTGAATCAGTTGTCTCCTCTCATGACTTGCTCCTCTTCCTGCCCTTCTTATTTCTGGGAATGGCACTATAATTTAAGAGACTGCCAAAGCCAGAAAGCTGGCTGACATCTTTCACCTCTTCCTGCTCTTCCATCACACCTGTGGCCAATCTGTCCACCTGATGAAATGTTTTCTTCTCTCTCCTCCTTGCGGGGTCTCAGCAGGCCTTCACATGAACCAACCAATAGGTCTCCCTTCCTCTATCTTATCTCTTTCTAGATCACTTTGCATGTTACCTCTTCGTTGGAGGCACACAGAGTCCTTCGTAATATGCCCCTGTGATCTCTCCACCTGGTTGCCTCACCTGCCTCCCACACCCTGTGCTCACTTCTAGAGTATTTGCAGTTCCTGGAAGGGACCTGGCTCTCTTTGGCCTCCCTCCTTTGCATGTGCCACTCCCCAGGGAGAAATGGCCTTAACATTATGCCTTCACCTAATCACTTCTAGGGCATGTCAGAACTCACCACAGTGGTTCCCTCCTCTGGGAGAGCCTTGGCTACAGTTCCGGCTCTCTGTCCTGAGCACCCTCTGCTAACTGTTATCCAAGCCCTCTTAACACGCCTCCTCAGCCAACATTTCACGATGTCTCCTGTGCACCTAGGAGCTCCCGGAAGCAGGGACTGTGTCTTTTTTCTCTTTATTCTCAGAGCATGGTAGGGACTCAGGTAAATGGTGGAGGGAACAGTGGTTATTCTGCAGTTTCTCTAGAGTTGGGGCCTAGGGGTAACAGTCTCGTTGGAAGAAGGGCTTAGGGGATTTACCCTGAAGCCACATTTTCAATTAACATTTCATGTTGTTTTTCTCTACAATTTGAAGTTACGAGTCTTAAAACAGAATGACGATTTCTAAAAATTAGTTTACTGAAGATTGAGGAAAATGGCAGTTTTCCATATTTAAGAATATTATTTTAATTTTGTGTGACTGGGGTGGTGGAAAATAGAAATGCAGGGATTACTAAAGCATTCTCATCCCCTTCCCCACCCTCAAGTCCTTTGGACAGAAGAGACAGAGGGATGTGAGGGGAAGACTTGGAGGGTGGACTGTGCAGTGCTTTAAAATTGTGACAGTTACTTGTGCTTTTTTTTACTTTCTTTTTTAATGGAGGTAATGGGGCTTGAACCCAGGACCTTGTACATGCTTAGCACGTGCTCTACCACTGAGCTATACCCACCCTTCCCCCCAATATTTGAGTTTTTAGTGGGCATAATGTGCTGGTAGCTGGTACTTCAGCATCAGACACAGTCACCTGCCTCTGACCATCACGTTAATACCTTTCCCCTGAGCTAGAGAGCTAGTCTGTTTCCAAAAGTTCAATAAATTATCTACATTTTCTTTTTTCTTAAAAAAAAGGTATTAACTCACTTTTCTCTTTAGTATCTCCTATAAATAAAATGTGATTTTATTAACTATTTACCAAAGTGTTAAGGGTAATAAATATTAAGTACAGATTTCTGAAGCATCAGTCATCACTGAAGATCCACATTCTGCTGTTCTCCCTCTCTGTTAGTCACCTTACTTCTGGAGTTCTGGAAGCGGCCCCAGGCAGAACTTGAGTACAATTGGGACACGGCTGAGCAGGAAGAACATGTCCGGGCAAAATAGGAGGCTCGGTGTCCCCACGTGGAGATAGGTGAGATTACCCAGGAAAAGCGGGCGCTGTTTAGATGCAGTTTAGTCTGTTTACTTCTGGACATGTCAGCCTTGGCTGCATGTTGGAATCACTAGGGGACCTTAAAAAATGTTGGTCCCTGGATTCCATCAATGCAAACTCTGATGGTATTTAGTGGCCTGGGGTGCATTCTGGCATAGGGAAGTTTATAAAGCTCCTCTGGTTATTCTAATGTGCAACCAAGGTGAAGGAGCACTGCCTGGAATGGTGGACACAGAAGAGAAGTGTGGTCCTTCCTTCATAATAACAGTAAAAATGGGAAAAGAAAAATACTGGTATAAGTGTATAAGAGGCATTGATTTGTATCCTTTCATAACACCAAAAAATAAATGCAAAATATAAATTAGCTGCTATGACATAGATGTAGAAGGAAAGACACATTCGTTTTTATAGTTGACTCCCATTTTTTCACATGTGCCTTCATTATTGCGGCCTCCTTTTCATCGTAGACTAGGTGCCACTTTGTCTTGAACTAAGTCCCGGTCACTGCTCCCCCTTACGGTTGGGATGTGCACAAAGCAGCATGACTCTCATCCTAAAGTCAGAGAAAGGGTAGAAGAAGCAGGGAAACATTTGTTGAGATGCCATCAGTGTTTGAGCAGTGTTTGAACTAGGCATTTTACATAATTGGAAATGTAAATTTATTGCTGCCACTCCTGCTGCAAAATTAAAAAAATAAAACTGTATATCTTTGTATCAACATTCCAGAGCTATGAAAAGATGATTTTTTGAGTCATTTGTAATATTGCTTCTTTCCATCAGCTGAGATAATTTAGAGCTGATGGTGATTGCAGTCAGCAGCAGCAGCAGGACAGTGGGTTGTGAGCATGAATAACTCTTGGAAAGAAAATGCTTTTATTAGGAGTATCTGAAAATGTCTCCAAATATAGATTTAATAAATTGAATCACAGATCTATAGAATGTTGGCACTGAAAACGTATGGAGGGAGCAGGTCAAACTCCTCTTTTTATAAATGGAAAAAAATGAGGTTCAGCTACCAGTAGAAAGTGACATTTGTCTTTTACAATGTAATAAGCTTCTAATAGTCCCCATTATGAATAGTTCCCATTGTTTACAACTGAAGATGTGGGTCAAAGCGTATGTTGGTGAAAGACTGTACATTCAGAGATGAAAGCTGAAACTTAGACAAAATTAGATGTTCATAATGCTTTTGAGTCCTGAAAAATGAAAACTTATCATATTGGCAGCATACAAAAAATACTGAAGAAAAGTTTTTTGGTCATTTAAACTGCCAAGTTTAAATTTAAAATTGCCAGCTAATAAGTTTAAATTTTCATTGGAACATGCTTGTTAAAAAATTGAAGATAAAGACTCATTTCACTTGATCGTTGTTCGTTATTTAAAAAATTGGCTACTTTTTTTTTTAATTGAAGCATTTTACTTTACTTGCGAAAACATGCTCCATTGTTTAGAGTGGCCAGCGTTGTGGGAGTGAGATCTTGGGAATGAATTTGCCTAAATTCATATTTGAACACAGCAGCTTACTTCCTGAGTGATCTTGGACAACTTAACTTCTCTGTGCCATGGTTTCCTATAAAATAAGAATAAGAGAGTTGCTTCTTCATGACTGTGGTAAGGACGGGTCGAAGTAATGTACAGAATCTACTTGGAAGGCTTCCTGGCACAGAGGAAGGGCCATGTACTTAGTTACAGCTATTTTTATACTATATCTGGTTTTATAATCCAGGTAAATCTTGAGTTTTACTGATTTCATCCCTTAAAAAATTCTAGATATAAACTCTAAAATGGAAACTCTAAAACTTCATAGTTGTATATAATTAACACATAAAGCTCAACCAAGAAACAGTGGAGACCAGTTAGCTGCAGACCCCTGTGATACTTTCTGTCCTGCATAGACTCTAAGCTGCCACTACCGTCACTTCTGAAATCAAAGGCAACCTAAGGAATAGAGCTTTAAAGTTTGGCCTCGTCAGGTGCTCAGACCATGGCAGGGAAACTGTTTACTGTTCACATGTGCATTTTCAAAAAATAGTATTAAAATGAAAACTGTACGTATTTTGTTGTGTGTTTGACATTGTTAACAGAAAAGAAAAGAAAAAAAAAAGAAAAAAACCCATGCATTTACAAATAAGGAGGCTATGTCTGAAAATTATTATTTCTTTAAATTATGTTTAGGATTTAGTGACCAGTTAGGAGAAAAATCATTTCATTGGTGTAATCCCTTGATTGACTAAACTTGTTTTTTTAATTAGGAAGAAGAGCGTGTTCCATTTACCACCTGGGGAAATTGTATACATATAACCCTTTGTGCAAGTGCTCTTTTTCTGGGGAAGAACCTGACACAGACTTTTAAAAATCTAATGTGAAATGCTGAGAAAACTGAAAGTCAAGCGGGGAACTATGTAGTCTCATAGAGAAAACTTTTTCCAGAGAACATCTGAGCCAACGCATGCCGCCACTCTGGAGGTTCCACAGTCTCTTCTGCTCACAGTGCTTCCCCCAATTCTTTTCACCTCATTTGTTCAAATCAGATCAGTGGTTTAGGATTCTCCAGGGTCTGATTAAGAGACCAGATGGAGGCATTAAGATTTCTAAAATTTTCCAAGAGTAACAACCTAGGTAAAATGCCTAAGAATAGCCTAACAGAAGGATAGCAGGAACTATCAAAAAATAAAAGTAAAAACTACTGAAAGATATAAAAGATGCTTTAATCACATGATTCTAGATTGAAAGATCATATCTCCAAAATATCAGAAGTTATAAAATTCATTTGGGGTTTGTGAAAAAAATTATATTAGTAATATAATAATTAATAAGATAATGAGAGTTTTACTAGTTCAAGAATAGCCAGATTAAAAAATAGGACAGGAAGTCCAGATATGTGCTCTGATATCAATAATAATTTAATATGAGATGGAAGGCATTACAAATCAGGAAGATAAATAAAGGTTATTCAGTGAATGGAACACTTGTTAGCTGCTTGAGGGAAAAGAAAACTTTGAAATCATACAGTGAACCATATATTGTGATAAATTCCAGAAACATTTAAAAAGTAACACAATTAGAAAAAAACTAAAAATAAATATGGATGAGTATACAACCTCTAGATGAACAGTAAATTTCAGAGGAAAGTATACAAAGATTTCCATGCGTCAGAAGCATCCTAATTTTGAACAAAACACCAGAGGATGTTATTTGTTTACAAATCCGACAAGGGGCTAATTCCTTCAATACATAGAGAGTTCAGATCACTTCAAAGGTAACATCAAAAAATCTCGGGAGCGTAGAAGGCAGAGAAAATGAACACACATTCACAAAGGAAAAAATAGATGTCACACTCCAATGGTAACTCACTCAGTGCACATCAAAATGAAATAGTTTTCAACCTCTCAAGTGACACAGCTCTGTTTATGAGGATGAAATGCCAGTGATCACCAATCCCTTGCCTAGGTTACTGGATACTTTTTGTGAAGTATGGTTGATTTACAATGCTATGTTAATTTCTGGTGTACTCCTCAAGCCTTCTTAGAAAGCAGTCTGGCAGTTGATATCAAGAGTCAAAAATATTCATATGCTTTAATCCACTAATTCAGCTTTGAAAAACTTTTAATCAGGAATTATTTCAAAATGGCAGGGAAAATTCAGTATGGGTGCAAGTCAGAGACATACTTTTATATGTGTATATATATATAAAATCTCAGCCAAAATATTCTTCCAACCCTTCACAAAGTAAAATAATATGCAGCCATGAAAAGTGTGTCCATGAAAATATTTTATGACATGTCAAAGTGTTATGCTTAAGATAGGCTTGAGAATAAAATTAATATATAAAATGATTTGTAATATACAAACAATTCACCATTCTGAAGGAATTATGTCTATAGGTAGAAGCATTTTTCTTATTTTATTTTTTATTCATTTTCAGAGTTGGATTCTTTTGATTGTAGGTGACACAATCAGTCTCCAATGTGTTTAAACAACAACCAAAAAATGGGGATGCATGGGATTTATTGATTCCTGTAAATGAAAACCTAATGTCTGAAGTCTGGCTTCAGTCAAGGAGAGATACTTTAGCCCAGATGATGTCAAGGGCAGCTTTTGTCCTGTCTTCATTCTGTGTCCAAGGATGTCTCAGCATGCTGCTTCTAGGCACTCAGTATCCCAGATCACACATCCATCCAAACAAAGGGAGGTCTCTTTTGGCAGCTTCCTCTCTTGATAGAGGAAGCTTATGATTCACATGGGCACCAGCACGTATCTCCTCACATAATAGTGGCTCTTCCTGGGTTATTTGCCAATTCTCCAATCATGTGCAATGCCAATACAATGAGGGGTATTATTTGTCTTAAACTAACTGAGATCTACCTCTGGTGCTTCAGAAAGTGTGGGTCAATCGAGCTTCAATCACAGGACTATAAACAAAAGGGAGGTTATTTATCCTAAAGCAAATTCTGGGTCCTCTTCTAAGACTGGGGACAGATCCGGGACAGTAGTTCTGTCCACTACTGAGTACTTTCAAATTTTCTTTAATGAGCAAATGTTTAATTTATGATCAGAAAAGATGATAAATAAGAAGAAACTTGAGAACGGAGAATGGAAATCTTTCCTGTTTCTTAAGAAATATTGAACCCATTAAGTGCTTGGAAGAAAAATGGAAATGTGTCAAGTTTGTAAACGTTCTGAAATGAATTAGAATTGATTTCACAGACCATGTAGGAGACAGTGCTATACAGTTAGTGTGTCTTTGGGCTCTTTGAGTATTTCAGTACTTTCACTTAATAGTTGCTTCATTTGGGGCAAATTGCATCATCTCCACGTGGCTCTATTTCCTCATCTGTAAAAGAGATATACTGTTACCTTCCCCACAGGGTGATTGTGAGGATTTAGAAAAATAGATGTGTGCTGAAGCAATAGTAAGCAGTTAAGGAATCTTAACTATTATGATTACTTAATACATAATTTAAAAAATTTATGCAGACTTTTAAAAAATGCATACTATTTAAATGGCCTATATGCTGTACAAGAGAGGAAGACTTAATATAACTTCTATAATACCTTTTTCTCAGCCTTAACTAATTTTCACATTTAATCACACACACACCAAAAAGTTATTCCTTTCAGAAGCATGAAGAATTAACTGTGAAGAAAAGGATGATGAAAGAGTGTAGAGGAGGAAATAAAATGCTTTCTCTACAAACTGAAGGCTTAAAAACTAAGAAAAACACCTTTTTAAGACTTTGGTCACCATATTCATAGCTAATACTTAGGTAGAGTTATTCACATGCCTGTGGTTAATGTTCTAAATGTTTTCACAATTAGTAAATAATTGACTCATCACAATAGTCCTATAAATTGCTATTATTATCCCCCCCATTATATGGGTGAGGAGATTGAAGCCCCTAGAGGTTAAGAAATTTGCACAAGGCCCGACAGCTAGCATCAGATCTGGGATCCAGATGCAGGAGTGTGGCTCCAGGAGGGGCTTGTAAACACTCCCTCTGCTCTCCCCTGCAGGTGCAAGCCAGCCGCCCGCTGTTACTGTAAATAACATGATGTGGTTCACTTAGTCTTGAAATTCACATTCGTTGTAGCTTTCTCTCTGGGGCAGCCAGCAGGAGCAGCCAGGGACACTGAGTACATGCTTCTGGACTATGACCAAGAAGGTAGATGGAAGGAAAACAGTTTAACAATGGGGTCTTTAATGTGCATTTTTCAGTGGCCAGAAAAATACCTCCTAGTGAGGAACTGAAACCCTATCAGCCACGTGCAAATTAGACTTCAGAAATCCTGGTTGCCCTTGGGTCCACACAGTCAGAACTACAATGGATCAAGGACATGAAACCTGTGCAAATGCAGGGAGTATGAAAACCTGCCATTTTAAGATCTCAAGGAGTATGAAAAGCATGTGAAGCTTTCATCAGCAGAGACCTGCTGTCACTTCCACTATTTCCCTCAGGGCATGCCCACAGCCTCACTGGTCCTATTCAGAATGAAGACGACAGCTAGCACCTGCTGACCCCTGAATCAGTGATAGATTCTCCCTTGAAAGGAAGCATATCCCCTTCATTGGTTACAACTAGTTCATAATCTAAGTAATTCTATAGATGTAGAAGGGATACTTTCATTGGTTCTGCTATCACAGACTTCTCTCCAAAAGAACATGCCACCAGTTACTCCATTTTCAGCCATTTAAAGATATACATAACAGGCTTCTTTCTTTAGTGCAGTTTTAGGTTTACAGAAAAATTCACAAAAAGTGGAGTTCCCATATATTCCCTATGCCCTGCACACAGCTGCTCCTGCTGTCAGCATGTTACATTAGTGGATGCACTCATTCTTTTTGACATCTTTCATTCCTCCTCCCCTAAAATTTAACATGCCTGATAGTCACGTCTCTTGTGGCATTTACGTGCAATTTATATCACTTCTCACATTTATGTTAGGTTTATAGCACATGCATGCTTTCTGTTTAAGCGTGGGTTGGGGGCAATTTTCTGTGTAAATATACGATCATTAGTGAGTCTCATGCTGCTTGGTTTGGGCTTGTCAGGACCTGTTGACCATTGCTTCAGTTATTGGGATCATTGCCTATGGACTTTCAGTGTTCATTGTATTTTCTGCAAAACTTCCCAAGAACCTGAATGGAAGAGACCCAATCCAGAAGTACCTGACTGTGCAGGTGGGCCACGCCCATCACTGCTTCCCTCATCAGTTTTATCATCATGGTGACCCTGAACGCCATATATGAGAAAGTGGCAATCATGATGACTGACTCTGGTAAGCTCCTCCTGCAGCTGAGGTCATTTCTACACCAGTTTTAGAACCAGGTCAAAACAGAGACTATCTTTTAGGCACTTCAATTCCAGTACATTACAGTCTTTAGAAAACTTCAAGTGGAAACGTATTTTCTCTAGCCTATGTGAGAAGTGAATTAGCTGCAACTTTGCATTTGTAAAAGGGACAAAGGAAGCATTAGAATGTCCAAGCTCTGTGTAAACTGGTCAGTGCTTAATAGTAATTTCAATTACATTAGATCATGTACCCTATTGTTGAAAGTAAATAGTCTCTGTATTGCAAACAAGTGGTAGAGGGTCGTGGTTCCAGTGGCAGATTTGCTTGTGCATTACGGAGAGGACAAGTAATCACACTGTTATGTGTCTTCCCCCCATATTGTTCCTGTTAGTGTAGCTCCATTCTCATCAGCTGTGGCTTCTATAATAAATGTTTCTTCTCTCTGGTTTATATCCCAGCTAGTGGCTTAGCGGCCCAAGTTAAGTGCTTCCCACATGCTGCATGTGGCTGGGTGGTTCTCCCAGTGGTCTGCTCAGTGGTCATCTTCTGAAAACACCAAGACCAATTCAAATTCTGAACTAGGAGGATGACCCGTTTTATGTTCCCCAAATACTTCTAGCAAGTTGACCCGTGTTTTGTTTATTTTCTTCAGTAGTCCTACCTTACTGCCATTCAGGGAGACAAGAGAAATATCATTTAGCAGGGTGTATAGAAGTAGCTTTCTGTCAACTTACAGCTGACAGAGGACAGTTCTTGCCCATTGGATACTGTTGTGCTTATAAATTTTAAGGAATGGATAACTTTTTTTTTTTTGCCTTCTGTGATAGTGTGTTCATAGTGGGAGAAACCCTTATAACAGTGTGTACAGTTGGAATTAACTTAGTAGCTATGTTAAGAAATTCAAAACTGCTTATATGAAAAAAGTGTGAATTGTGTGTATATATATATATATATATATATATATACACACACACACACATATATTTAGCGTGTTAACTCATGTGTCCGTGGCTTTGATTAGGGTCTCAAAGCCGTTCACAGTTTTGCAGACTTACCTTTTCTTTATTCTAGCTGCAGAGCTCCCAAGGACCAGACTGACTATGAGAACAACCCAGCCATGAAGGTGTTCTTGTTCCAGATTGTCAACCAACTACTACTCATCGTGTTTCTACATCACATTCTTTAAGGGCAGATTTGTGACTTAGCCGGGAGATCTGGTGTATTGGCTGTGAAAATACATAAATGAAGAGTTGTGACTACTGCTTTGTGTTCTGACAGTCTAACCTCTTTCATGTTTTCTTTTAGTTGCCCAATGAAGAGTGTCTTTACTCTCTGTTCCTTAGGTTTTTTTTAGGCATAAAATAATGACTTTATTTCATGTTAGAGCTATCTAAAATTTAAATGAGATTTTCTTTCTAATATTCCAGTGTGACCCAGGTGGCTGTCTCCTTGAACTGAAGACACAGCTGACAATAATCATGGGAGGACAGTCAATCTGGAATAACATACAAGAGGTGTTACTTCCGTGAGTACTCAGTCATGTGATCTTGGGGTGAGAACAGCCCACCCATCCACGTCATTTTCCTGCGTGCCCATCTCTAGAACAGGAGAGACTCTCTGCTTATTAAAGCTCTCCAGATAAGATGATCCAGCCAACAGTGTAAATGTACCTGCTGTTTAATAATTATGTTTAAATACCTTCCTTTTCATGTTTAACTTAAATCCTCAAGTGCTATAGTCTCTGCTTATTAGCCCATCACTGGGGACTGACTGATCAGAGCCCTTTGAGAGATGGCCCTTTTTGGGGCCGTGAACTAAGTTTTCCCACAACTTCCCGCAAAATTCTCCTCCTTTTATACATGCATTTAAAAATCCATAACAGGAATTTGTTGAGTGCCTAGTATGTGCTAGTCACTGTAGTAAATTTTGTGCATATATGTGTGTGTGTGCGTGTGTGTGTGTGTACAGTTTAATCACCCAAACAATCCTTATTCTTATCTTCCTTTTGCAAATGAAGATCTTGTGGCTTAAAGAGGGTAAATGATTTGCCCAAGCTCTCATTGCCAATAAGAGACCACTGTGGGACTCAGATGTAAGACCCTATCTCACGGAATCCATGTTCTTCAAAGAACAGAGACTCTATTAGGTTCATAAGGCACAGGGTTACATAATGTTTTAAGAGATACTTGTCTAAAATAATAACTACAGAGGTTTTGACTTGCTGTTCTCTTCCTAAAAATGAGAAAAGCAGATGTTAGCAAAGGTCACACTGTCCTTTTGATTTTCACATAGGCCCGATCCCATATCAAAGTGGACAGTCCAGTGTTATCTGCAATTTCTGAACATTTCGAGGAGCTTACTGTATTCGCTTTATGTTGCTGTTGTAACAAGTATCCCCAAACGTCATGGTAGTAAGAAGAAAAAAGAAAAAGTCTCCACTAAACAACACAAATTTAACCTCGTAGGGTTCTTGAACGCAGAAGCCTGCTGAAGTCAAAGTATTGGCAGGGCTGTTTCTGAAGGCCTCAGGGGAACCTGTGTCTTTGACTTTTCTGGCTTCCAGAGGCCACCTGCATCTCTTGGCCTGTGACCTCTTTTCTCTCTCTCAAGGTCAGCATGGTTGTGTGCCTCTGACTCTGATCCTGTGGTCACATCTCCTCTCCTCTCTCCCCACTTCTGCTCCTCTCTCCCCTCTTCTGCCTCCCTCTTCCTCCTTTAATGACCCTGGTGATTACACTGAGCCCACAACTATAATCCAGCTCGTCTTTCTTACAGTCAGCTGGTTAGCAACCTTAACCACATCTGCAACCATAGGCCCCCTTTGCCAGGGAATCTGACCTTTTCCTATGTTCTGGGGATAAGGACATAGACATATTGGGTGGGAACATTTTTCTGCCTACCACAATAACGTTTTTAAGATAATTTCTGGCTTTGAGTTTCTGTTCTCATGAAACTCTTGATCTCTCTTCTGTGTTGCCTTCCACACCAGCATTCTACTCCTGGCCAACCTAACTGCAGAGCTCACCCCTCTCTGTGGTGTCCCCCAAAACCACTTACACAAGCAGGCCATTCTGTTTTTTGGAGCATGGAGGAGAAACTCAAGCAACTTGAACTTTGAAATAAGAAACACCCATCATTTTAAAATCTTCCATGCCACTATAAAAAAATTTATTTTTTAACATCACTTTTAATTTTTAAACTATTTTAAACTTTGTTACTTTTTTAAACTTTACTTTTTTTCTTATCATCCTTCATTGTAGGCTCCAGAAACCTGCTATTCTGCCCACCGCATCCAAGTTCCCTTTCATTGTTTCTCCTCCATTCCTTAACCTTCCTTCTCTCTCCCTTCTTACCAAGTTTTTGTACATTCTCTTTATAGGGCATTTAAATTATTTTTTCTTTCTTTCTTTCTGTTTTTGCCGAGTGAACACCTTTGCGTGTCAGTGTGTCCTTCCACATTTCTTCACAAGGGCTTCATCTTTCAGCTTCAGTATGGATTCCTGGGGTCTGTCTCTAAACAAAGCTTTTCCCTTGTCCCCCAGCTCACCACGCCCCTCAAAAAAAAACAAGATTCTGATCTTTGCTGTGAAATGAATCTTTTTTTTTCCATACTGTGCAGTAGATAACTCTTACCCTGAGCTCACAGTCAGATATTTCCAGACGAGTAAAAGTAGCTCATGTGCAAATAATACTACTTTTCTCTGTGAAAAGGAATAGATCAGATAGAGGAAATACTTAACTCAGATTACTCAAAAGCATTTCCTGAAGGAAATAGGTAAATTATTTAACACTAAATTTTGTTGAATCTGGTTATCAGTGAGCTATTTTTACCAATCATGGAGAAGGATATATTTCCTAAATTGTTACTGAGCAATTCATGTGAAATCAAACTTGCTCACATGAGCTAGTTTAAAGTAAAGGATGCATTATAGTATTTGTGGTCTGTTTATACCTTCACTTAAGTAAGCAAATTTTTGTAGGTTCCAGTGAGCTGAACTTTGCCTCCATATATTTCTACTATGGGCTAAAATATTTAGGGAATTTATTTTGAATTATGTTTCCTTTCTTTGATAACCAGGAATTCTGAATTGTAGCCAAGATCGAGGGTGGCTTGTGTTTTCCTCACTGCCTCTTCTCTTTGTATAAGGTGCAGTTTCCTTCTTAATTTTTCATATAAAATCCTAACATACCAAAGATCTATCAATTACACTTGCTGCACCAAAACTATACCCATCCTCAAAAATACACAGGAAGGGAAAAGAAAACTTATCAAAGATAGCGACTATTTTCATGCTATTTAAATATGTCTAAAGGAACATAATGAAATGAATTTCACCATATCTCACCTGCCTCCACCCCCCCAATTCCATGTGGGTTTCTTGAGTAGGATTCTGGGAGCAAATGAAGAAGGATATTGATGCCGTAATCTAGGCTCCCTCTGGGGTCTCCCCAGCACTTGGATCGGCACCTGGTATAAAGTAGGTCTCAATCCGAGCCAGCTGAGTGAGTGAGTGGCTCACAGGCATTGAATGTGTAACATCAGTGAATTAACAGCATTCTTTGTAGGACTCAGAGAATAAGCTGAGTGCCCTCTGGCCTTCTCAGCCTCACATACTATTTTGAATATGGGGTCATTTCTGGGAAAGTTATTCTGTATTGACAAAAGGCTAGTACAATTCCAGGGTTAAGTAACTCGCCCTATGGAAATTTTATGATAAAATATTAAGAAAAAAAATTAAATGCCCAAAATGACATAGCATTGTCCTTTGGTGTTTAGAGAATGTATGGCTGTAATTTTCTTACTTTATATGTTTTCTACATTTTCCACTGTGTGTATGCACTACTATATAATAAGAAAAAGCAAATTTTTAAAAGAGAAAAATCTCTCTTCTCCAGATATGATTTGGTTAGAGGGTGAGTCAGATACATATAATAAGAGAATCTTAAATACATGTGTCCATAATTCACTCTTTAAATTCAGGAACAGGAAACTCAGGAATGAAATAGATTAAGAGAATCAAAGATACTTGTATTCAAGATTAGCAAGTAGGAGTGGCCTCAACTGAAATGGTGATAATCTATAATTCAGGGATTAAATGTGATAATGAAGGTACAAAGACAACATGAAGTAGAAAATGCCACATGGCAAGCACAGAGTAAAGGGCAATTTACTATGATTACGCCAATGTGTGGTCAATTCCCAAGCAAGTGATTGTGTAACCCCTGCTAGAGGGAGAAAGCTTCCAGCCTTGGCTGGAAAGGGGGGCGGATCCAGTGTCGGTATTTTTTAAAATGTCTACAGGTGCTTCTCATGTGCAAATTGATATCACTTCACGAGAACCTTAAACCAACAGAAAACCCAAAAGCCCGAGGACAGTGATGGGTAGACGACAGCCCAAGCTTTTCTGCCGCAGATGAGTGGTTCCATTCAGGAAGACTGAGCAAGAGGCTCAGAGTCTTAGCTAAAGACAAGCAAGTCGGGACTTCTAATATGACCTAATGCCACCGACGGGGGAGGGCAGTTCAGCACAAGAAGGGAGCGCCAGATGAGTTAACATAGAAGTTTCATCCTGGATCCATACCGTGATGGATTTGGGTCCAGGGGGGTAAAAGCCTTGCTTCCCTGGGGCATGGACCGGATTCCACAAGAGGCTGAGACAGGAAGTATGAGGCAGATAAAAATTCCCCCAGGAGACTCCCGAGTCTGGGTGCCAGGAAGGGTGATGGCCGAGCGCGGTCCCAGCCCCACCCGCACAGCAGGGCTCTGAGGGGCTGTGGAGCTGCGCGGCCCCGGCCGGACCTCAGACCTGCCTGCAGCGCTCCGGGCTGCGGCCTGGGGAGCGGCTTCAGCAGCAGGCTTGCCCCGTCATTCTCGTAGGTGCTGCAGTGACCTCCACCCCTGTGGCCACGGTTTTCCCAAGACAAGGGTCTAAGTGACTTCAACCCTATTTACAGGTGACCACAGCCGGTTAGCCTGTGCTGCTCAAAAGAAAGATCCCCCATGGGGTTTTGATGTGTCAGGGGGGTTGCTAATACTTGGCCTGCTTTGAATCGTTTAATCCTGACAGCAGCCTGGGCGATGGAAATTTCATCTCCCAATTTTATTTCAACCTATTTTGTTGAAAGTATAGTTGGTTTACAATATTGTGTTAATTCTTGGTGTACAGCATAGTGATTCACTGATACATACATATATATATATTCCTTGTCATATACTTTTCCACTATAGGCTATTAAAAGTTATTGAATGTAGTTCCCTGTGCTATACAGTAGGATCCTGTTGTTTGAAACAAAAATTACTAAACAAAGTAACAAAGTAAGCAGACTAAACCTAGCCATGTATATGACACAGTTAAGTTTATCTCAGGATTTAAATGTGGTTTTGATCTCCAGGATTTCTTTATCAATTTATCATATGTAAAGTGCCTGTGGAATACTTCTCAGAAAAAAGTTTTAAAATCATAAGATTTAGAGAATAAAGAAGGAAGATAATTATACTGAAAAGCAGATATCAAAATATAGAAATGGGCATTTGTGATACAGTCATATCTGAATTATTGGAAGAACATGTTGAATAAGAGGATCCAGTGGTGGGTGTTTTAACTGCAACATTCTGCCATAGCAGTGAGTGTAAATCACCTTCTGAGATCTGCAACAATTGCAATTTGAATGTAAATAAAGTTAAATAACAAATAAGTCATGAAGTGTGGATTCTGATTCAGGAGTATCTCGAGTCCATATCCCCACCACTTCCCAGAGCTCCCTGCTCTTCCCCTTATGTCATTGAAAGAGGTGGGGAAAGTTTGTGAAGCGAAGGGCATGTTCCATTGCAAAGAAATCTCGTAGCAAACCTGGGAGCATGGCCAGTGAAAGGTTAACGCTGAGATTAGAGGCCATGGGAAACAAAGCAGGGGCAGCTCTTTACAAGTCACATCATATACTCTGTGTGTGTCCATGTGTGTGTGCATACAGACGTGTGGGCATGTATGATGTATACCCCTGCTTTTCGTGTGAAGCCGCCTCACTGTCCAAATTTGAAATCCATCCAAACGTGCAGTGCAGTCAGCCGAAGCTCAGCCAGACGCTAAGTTGTCTGTTGTTGCTCTGTCTCTTCTGCTGAACTCCATGAGTAAACGCGCCAGCTGTTGCTTTCAGGGACAACAGCTCCGTAGGCTACAGGTCCATGCCTTGTTTCACGGCCAACTCTGATTTCCTTTCAGGACAAATTGCCATTTGCAAAAGGGGGAAGCATTTAGTTGGCCCACAAGCCTCTGAGTGAGGAAAAAACATAACCTTAGAGACAGCTCTGTTGGACAGCATCCAGGAGGGCGTAGAGCCCTGGGCTACGAGTCGAGGCTGTGTTTCTTTCAAGCTCTGCACTGAATTTGAGGTGGCATGTCACTTCTTTGGCCCTTGATTTGTTCAGCTTAAATTAGGTTGTTGGACCTGTTCTATCCAACGTTAGAGTATCACTTTTTTGCTCGGTGACCCTCCATGGCTCCTCAATTCCTTTAGAGGGAAAAATGCCCACATCCGATTCACGGCAGCCTCTAAGGCTCCACCCCCAAAACCACCACTTATTTCCTATTCACTGTGGCCCACACCAGTCTCCATGCTGTCTGTCCAACGTGAGGGACCTCCAGGCCTGTGATCACTGTTCCCTCTGCCCCTCCTCTGCCCGCCCCTTTGCCTCTGTCTTTGCCTTATCCAAAGGTCACTGCCCCAGCCCCACTCCTCCCTACCACACATTCCTCACCCTCCTTTATTTTCCCCGCAGCACTTATCACCAACTCACAGACCCTGTATTTCTTTCTTTTACTTATTTTCTCTGACGATTTTCAGACTGGAAAGGCCATGGTGGATAATAGCAGAGAAATGACTGTAAAAAAGACAAATGAGGGAAGGCATCTTCTAAAAGCTAAAATGCCCACCTGAAAAGGAGGTAGGAGATAAACTAATAGTAGTCGTTACAATTTTGGTAAACCCAAGGTACGTAGTCAGGACTAGTTTTCACAATATTTGAGGGTAGGGAGGCAGCAAAAAAGAAATTTATCCTGAAAACAAGAAATTAAATTCTTGGGATGATTATGTGTTCAGCTTGAAATGTCAGTAATACTTTTATGACCTTGGTCTGATAATATCCTGCTTTATAATTTGATCTGTTTGGCAGCTGGGTCATGAATCTAATGGTGCCACAGTGTCGGGAGCAGAACAGACCACCCCACGATGGGAACGGGATAACCATCTGTATCCCATGGGCACACTGGGGTTATTTTATGAATACCTTGAAATGAGCAAGTCATCAGTGGAGATTTCGGTGTTGTTGGTTATACTAGAGTATGTTTTGGGTCTCAGAAGCATCGGTTACCGAGCCAAACAATGACCTAGCATACCGAAACGGAGCCCGCTTTTCTCCATTAGATGCAATTATGCAGTCAGGCTTTCAAATAGGGTGCCTGTGTGTATCTTTGTCAATATTTATGTTGTAGAAAGCTGAAGATTTACTGCCAAGGAATGAAATGGAATATTCATTCAGGTACATCTCCACCATTGATTCTCAGATCCTTCTCGTCATGTCGTCTAAGGATGAACTCAGAACCGTTACTAGATGTGACTCAGCTCAGGCTGTAGCCCGTGTGGCACAGCTGTTGGCTGATATCCTTCTAAACAGTCATGTGAGCCAGCCAGCCTGTGCAGAAAGCCTGCAAGAGCATCCTGCCTCATGGCAGCAAGGTTCACAGTGTCACCCTTCCACATCTCACACCTGCTTTTCACATTGTTCCTATTTCTTCTGGCCGATGGTTTCTGCCTGGTTCCTTGAGTGACCTCATGGCACATCACTGTCTTGAATTCAGGATGAATTTGCTGATCTGGAGTATCGGTAGAACACAGATCCCCTCCTTCTCCAATGACTTTGTCCATTTCTGTACATTTGCTTGGGCTCTGTTTCTCTTTGGTTGAACTTGGTTTTGAGCTCTCAGTTGCCTTTAAATTGTTGCATCTCAAAATAGATTTCCATAGGAAACGTCATCTTTTCTATTATGCATGGCGCACTTTTATCTACTAGAAGGCTGATGATGTGCATGTTTTGTATCTGAGCCCTTTCAGCTCACCACTGCCTTGAATTAGTTTTATTTATTTTTTTTTTAAGCTTAGGAGACAGGAAAGTATTTTGGTCAATAGGATTTGCATTTATGCATGCGGGTTCATGTCTGCAAAGGCACACCTTTGTGCTTCCTGTTTATAAGTCTCCAGAAAGAGGGAGTTTTCTTTTTCCTAAACTACATTCTATATATAAAATAATTGGTTTTACAAATATGGATTATATATGGGAACACATCTGGTTCCCTCGGTGAGTGAAAGCTCATCATTTGGCATCTTCATTCAGCTATGCTTTGTGGCCTGGTGTCTGATTTGAGTTTCATCTTTGATTGTGTTGTGTTTAGTGACCAGGTTCCATTAAGGGTGCAGCTGCTGTCCCTGGTGTAGAAATTATGTTCGTTTATTCTGCTTATTTTCAAAAGGAATTTAAGCCAATGACCTGTTATTCCAAAATAAGTCATAATTGTAAATATGTCTTATTGGGGCTATTATCAGCATTAATAATAACAACAACATTCTGAGGGCAGCATATCATTTGGTATTTTAACACACATGAAAAAAGCCTTGGAAAAAAGTTATTGTTCTAATTAAGTCAAATGAAGGTCATTGAAAGGAAAAGTTGTACTCTTTTGCGAGAAATTGATAGGACTTTTAGAACTTTATAGTCTCATTAAAATATCAATTAAATAATTCAGCCTAACTCTACCCTACATAACAGGATGGAGTAACAGCTATTCTAGAGAGATTTTTCAGATTTATTCGTTTTCCTATTATCTAAATAATCCCTAACGAATTAGAAAATTCAATCCATTTCTGAGAGTAAGCAGTCTGTTATTCTGTATTCAACGCTGGAGTGAAACTTATTTTGTGTTCTTTTCGTTCATGGGAGATAGAATTTCCAAGTGCTTTTTGAATTATTTTTGTTCCTCTAAAATAAAGTGCCTTTGGTGGTGATGTCCTGACCTCAGTTTCCTCCTCCCAGTTTTCCCCATGATCATTCATGACACCCCACCTGCCTTTTTAGTTATGCCTCTTAGCTGCTGAAGGGGAACAACTTCTGACAGATGACCCTGGAGCCCTCCAACCGTGGTTCGTTAGGCATCACACCCAGCCACCAACACTAGTCTCCTTCGCCTGAAGTACATTTCTCTGCTTTTCTGCCTGGAAGGAATCTTGCCAAGCCTTGGCAGGAAACCCTCCACTTTTTAGAGATTTTCTGCTCTCCTCTCTAGGTATGAATTGCACTTGATTCTTGTCTTAATGGTGCGTGACCGTGTCCATGACTATTGTGCTCCGTGGCTGGACTGATCCTTTCGGAGGCAGTAGTCAGGCTTTTCATCTTCCCGTCCATGTCTGGAGCACCATAGCCTGGACCCTGGTTCTCATACGTGTTTAAGTGACTTGAGCTTGTAGTTTCAACACACTCACATACAACTATTAGATGAGTTGGCGGTAACATCTCCCCCAAGGCCCCCACAAGATTCTATATGGCATATGTTTTTTTCTGAGTGAAATTTCTCTTTTATTTGTTTCAGTGAATTGCCCACTGTCCTTTGAGATTATTAGAGTAACCCTCAGTTGTTAACCACAATAGCTCTCCCCCCACCAGCCAAAGATCCTGCTGTCTGGGAACTCAGACATGGGACATAAGAGAAATAATCTATCCGTCTTAAAATCTGGAAGCCATAAGGTACCGTTTAGTACTTAGAGCACACACAGCACAAACACCAGTCTCTCAAGAATGTGGCGCTGCCTTCCCAGAGGGCGGGTGCCATAAGTGAAATCCAGTGAGTGATGAAGTGAGAGCTCCTTGTCTCTGGAACTTCCTTTTCCACCCTTGCTGTGTTAGCTTGATCTTCTCTTCATATATTACGTTCTCCATTTAATTTGCTGCAGTTAATATCAGTTGTTCTTCAACATCTCCTTGCACCCGCACCCTCCATTTGCTCTCTCTCCAGTGCTGTCCCCCCCCCACGCCTCTCCTGCGCTCTCCAGGACGAGGCCAGTCTGCTCCACGCCCTCACCTCTGTTCTGTCTGCCCACCACCTGCACTGACATTTCCTCAACTCCGCAGAATGAACTTACCAAAATGGCAGCTGAGTAACTGGGGGGGGGGATTGTAGATCTCTCATCTCTTTACCGATTCGTTCGTTTATCTATCCAAAAAACATTGAGCACCTGCTGTGCCAAACACTGTATCAACTGCTGGGGAGACCAAGACAGGTAAGACTTGGTGTCTGCACTCCCTAGGCCAGGCGAGACTTGGTGAGTAGTTGATGGAATGCTAAGCAGGTGAACACAAATTGGACTTCCTAGAGCTGGAAATATTTGAACTGAATTTTGAAAGGTGAAAGGAAGTTAGCTGTCTAATATGTTGTAGAGGGAGTGGACACTTCATGCAGAGAGGTAGAGACATATAAGAGTACACGGCATGAAGCGTCTTGGACAGACTGAAGAACAACAAGTAGGGCTAGAACAAAGGATACATAGGTGGGAATATCAGGTGCACAAGGCCTCTGTCACGATGGGTCTTGTGTGCTTAGACTTGAATATATCCTTAAAGAAACAGGGATATATTGGAATATATGTAAGCAAGAGAATTGCATAATGATTATCTTGAAGAAGATCTGGTTATTCTGGCAGCAGAATGGAAGATACTATTTTTGGGGGGAGACCCATATTTTGGGGGGAGACCCATATTTTGGGGGGAAAGGATATTTCAGGGACCACCCCAGGTAACCCAGACAAGTGGCACACGCCTGCAGAGAGGCCCTGGGCAGAGGGAGAGAGACATGGGCGGCAGAATTGGTGACTGCTGCAGAGGGGACAGCAGGGCTGGGGCGGCGGGCTACAGAGCTGCTGAGGTGACTTTCCAGTGACCCATCCGGAGAACGGATCTGCAGGGGGAGTGTAAGGGGAGGAGCTGGTTTCGAGGAGATGGTTCTGTGTGTGGCATTTTGAGTGCGAAGTGTCTATGGGACATCTGAGGGGTGATGTCCGTTGTTAAGCTGGATTCACCAGTCAAGAGCTCAGAGGGGCTGTGGGTGAGGCCGTGGGGGCGATTCAGTCCTGACAGGCGGAGGATTGAAGACAAGGCCCTGGGTAAAAGGGCCACGTACATGGCAAATGGGAGACGGGAAATCCACCAAGAGAAAGAAGAATAGCAGAGCAGTTGGGAGAAACTAGTTGCGGCAACACAGAGAGGCTGTAACCTGGCTTAAGAGGGATTTGAACAATGACTAAAAGGAGCATAGTGAGAAAGGGGGGTGTGTGGGGCATAAAAGCAAGGGCTAAAGCCCACTTTAAATTGACAAGACTGGGGAAAAGGAGGAGGAGGACTATACTTAGGTAGACTTTAAAAAACAGATCTCTGTGTATCTGTGTGTGTGCCCATGTCCACACACATTTTTCTGCCTGGGCATTTAAATTTATTTAAGTAAAACAAATATTACGGGGAGAAAACATTCCACTGAGAGGAAAATATTTGTCCACGGCAAAAGCTAACTGGTAATCAAATAAACAGGAGCTGAAAATGCCGACTGGTTTGAAACACGCAGCCACCGGCAGTGCAACACCTGTCTCAGTGCCGCGGTGAGGGCCGTGGGGGATGCAGGAATCTGAGCTCTGGAGGAGCCATCAGCGCAGGTACTTCTCCAAGAAACTGGAATTTAAAGGGAATAAGAAAGTGTAGAACGTATCAGAGAGCAACACAGGGCCGTGAGAGAGGGTTGGGTGAAGGTTAGTTTTGTTTACAGTGGGCGTTTCTGGCCTTGCTGAGTTGCTAGGCCTCTGCTGTTTTGGTCTTTATTCCAGAAGCTTTTTAGAAAGTTCTTCTCGCTTGAAAATCTGAACAGATTAAATCATGTTGGGTTATTTCTGGTGTTTTATTTTTTAATTAAAAAATTATCTGGAATTTATTTTAATGTTAAAAATGAGGACACTGTACCAGGTCTTATAATGATGTAGCTAATTACTCCACTACTTGAATCCACTAATTTGAAGTGTCAGTTTTATAATATTACAAGAATCTCATAAATATCCACATGTATTATTTAAATGTAATCTATTTCATTCATACTCTCAGTGCACTATTTCTATACTGTTTCAATGACTATAGATTAATACCTCCTAGAGTTGGTCCTATTTTATCTTTTCCAGAATGTCCCTAATACTACAAATTCAAATATCCCTCCACATTATTTTATTTGTATATATGGGTATATTTCTGTAATAAATTTAGGATCACCTTTCAGATTTTTTTCTTAAATCCATTTGGGATTATTAACTAAATTTGCATTCAGATATTAAATTTATTTTGGAGAAAAAATGTTCTATGTCACCCAAATTTGAGTCTGCCCACTGAAGAGGATGGTGCATTCAACTGTCATTCAATCATCATTTATTTTTCTTTTTTTAAGTCATTTATCAGAATCATCTTAATATTTTTCACTAATTTATTTCTGGGTAGTCTGTGCCTTTTTTGTCATTATAAATAATATCTTTTCTGGGTTTTGAGCTGGGTTGATTGCTAATAAACTCTTAATTTCTGGCTTCTCTTGAATAAGAAGGAGATCTGACAGTGTGAGGCCCTATTTCCAATATGGTGACTGTGAGCAGTGTGTTTCCTTAGGATGTCCACTTGCCAATTTGCCAGTGGCTGCACCCACTCCACACATTTCTGCTACTTACCTGCCCCCTGTAGGCAGATGAGTTCATGTAGGGTTAGGTGGGTTATGGACACAGATACTGACATCACTGCAGCCACGCTGCTGACTCTGTGGTGTCACTAACTTTGGTTCTTGCTCTCTAACTTCCCTGAATATGACAGCTCCTTTTGGGCTGTGGACCTGCTGCATCTTTCCAGCACTGTTGGCTTTTCTGCAACACACCCCTGCCTCTCAGGTCAGAAGCAAATGTCAGCTCCTCCTACCCATCCACCCCATCTACGGTCTTGGAATTCCTGGCCAGAGTGGTCCCTACACCTTGACTGAGCAGTAACACTAAAGGAACTATAAATTTGCCTCTCATCCAATGTCTTAGTTACATACCTTTGCTAGTTTACTTTAAAGGTCTGCCAGTTAGGAGGGGAGGGTCTAAAAGTCTTTTAGATCTCTGGCCTTATCATTTCTAACTGCTCCCCCACCCCATGGAACAGCTTACTGCAGATCTCTGCTGCCCCGTCTGTAGCAATGCCCTGTAAATTACAGAGAGAAAAGAAATTCTAAGCCACCACCATAACTTTGACTTCCTGTGACCACACAGACCATAGAAATATCAAGATAAAAATTCCAGAAGAAGGATATTTTGCTTATGAAGACACCTTAATTGCATACCTTTCTTTGACTTGTAATAACTTCATAGACTCTCTGAATGTGCTTCACTCACCTTCCCAGACTCAAGGGAGCCTGCTCACTTGCCTGTTTTCAGTGTATTCCTTCCAACATCCTCTACGCATAGCTTTCCCAAAAGTACATTTCTTATTTCTATTTAAATTGTTAGATACATCCACAATATTCTTTTTTTAATCCTGAATTAAAAATCATCATCTAAGATTGTATTATTTCAACACTGAGAGTGAATAATATGCTTCAAGATTCCCAAGTTTATTATCAGCAAATAACTATGGTTGGTTAAGGATTTTTAAGTATGTTATTCCTAATAAGAGTATACACGTGAAATAAACAGGTTATAATTAGTCTTCTTCCCAGAGATTTTATATTTGCCTTTTGTTTGGATTCTTTCACTGTTGAACATTATTATTACCATGAATGTCTTATCTCTTTGGGATTTAGTTCACCATTTGTGCCTCTCTCTTTACAGGAGTAAAGGAATTTATGTTGTCCTTCCATCCATCCAGCACTCCATATTGTGTGTCCATTCCTTCAACAGGTATTCAGTTTGGGTTCACCACCTTATTTGTGGCCTCTTTCTAGTGGCCCCTCTGTTGGCTCTGGAGAACAATATATTGCAAATCAGAGTGGGTATGTGGAAACTTGACTACCCTGTATAGACGCATGGTGCCAGAAAAAGCCCAGGACATCACAGCATGGCAGCCCACCATGCAAGGAACAGCAATTCCTGCTGTGGTGGACCAATGTGAGTAGAAAGGCTTCATGGGGTGAAGAACTTGTTGGGAACACACAGTCTCTTTTCTGTGGAAAAATACAATACATACATTTATATGTGGAGATACTAGCTACAAACGGTTTTACAGAGAAAACTGCATGATTTCATACCCTCACCAGGAAACATACTGAGAAATCACAGTAATTCTTTCCACTGTTAACCATGCACTGTATGCCAGATGAAGGAACTCTTCTGAATATTCCTAGTTCAGAAACGTGAACGTGTGTGATACCCGTCAATCACGTAGCTTGTCGGGAAAAAACAGTTTCTTTTAGGTGAAGGAATACAGATCATAAATATATATGCGGTGGTACTAACTACAAATAGGTTCTACAGTGAAAACTGCATGAACTGCAACCTGGCACTAGGAAACATATTGAGAAATCACAGTAAATGTTTCTACTGCTACCCATTCTCTTTATACTACATGAATGAATGACTCAACACACGCACACTTCGGAGGGTTGAATGTGTGTGAAAGCTGTCAATCACCTAGCTTGTTGGGAACACAAAATTCTTCTCAGTGGGATACTACACTATATGCAATTATATGCGGAGGTATTATTTCAAAGTAAATTTACAGTGAAAACTGCAGGAACTTCTAACCGGCACTAGGAAACAGACTGAGAAACTAGAGTACGTGTTTCTCCTGCAACGAGTTCCCTTTGTACTATATGAAAGAATATCTATCCACATTTTGAATTCTGAGAGATAAATCTGTGTGAAAGCCTTCCTTCACCTAGCTTGTTGGTAACAAAAAATTTCTTTTCAGTTGGAAACTGCACTAAATAAATACTTATAGGGTGTTACTAGCTCCAACTGGGTTTAAAAGTTAAAATTTCAGGAACTTCAAACCAGAACAAAGAAACAGAGTGAGAAAAAAGATATAGTGCTTCCCCTGCAACAAGTTCCCTTTGTGCTAGATGAACGAAAGTCTCTCAAAATGCTAAATTCTGAGAGATAATTGTGCGTTAAAGCCGTCCATCACCTAGCTTGATGGGAATACAAAGTTTCCTTTCAGTGGGAAACAACAATACATTCATATTTAGGGGAGGTACTTGCTCCAAATATTCTTAACAGAAAAAACTACAGGAACTTCAAAACGGAACTAGGAAACAGAATGAGAAACAAAAGTGTTTCTCCTGCAACTCGTTCCCTTTGTGCCAGATGAACGAACGTCTCTCCACATGCCCTGTTCAGAGAGATAAGTGTGTGTGAAAGCAGTGCTTCACTTAACTTGTTGGGAGCACAACGTTTCTTTAAGTTGGAAACTGTAATACATACATATATTTTGGTAGGTAATAGCTCCAACTCGGTTTTACGGTGAAACCTGCTGGAATATCACACCGGAAATAGGAAACAGACTGAGATAACAGAGTAAGTGTTTCTCCTGCAACCCGTTCCCTCTGTGCTTGATGAATGAACGTCTCACCACATGGTCAGATCTGAAATGTAAGTGTGAAAGCCGTCCTTCATTTGGCTTGTTGGGAACACATAGTTTCTTTTCAGTTGGAAACTCAACTACATACATATATATGGGCAGTTACAAACTCCAAATTTGTTTCACAGTGAAAATTGCAAGAAATTCAAACCGGCATTAAGAAATAGAGAAACCGGAGTAAATGTTTCTCCTACTATACATTCCATTTGTGAAGGATTAACGAACGTCTTTACATATGCTCATTTCTGAGAGATAAGTGTGTGTGAAAGCCGAGCTTCACTTATCTTGTTGACAACACAAAGTTTCTTTTCAGTTGGAAACCCCACTGCATACATATATATGGGGAGGTACAAGCTCCAGCTCGGATTTACAGTGAAAACGGCAGGAACTTCAAACCAGCACTAGGAAATTGACTGAGAAACCAGAGTACGTGATTCTCTTGCAAACAGTTCGTGTTGTGTTAGACGAATAAGCGTCTCACCACATGCTCAGTTCTGAGAGCTATGTGTGTGTGTAAGCCGTCCTTCACCTAGCTTGTTGGGAACACAAAGTTCTTTTCAGTTGAATACACCAGTACATACATATATATGGGGAGATACAACCTCCAACTCGGATTTACAGTGAAAACTGCAGGGACTTCAAACAGGGACTAGGAAATAGACTGAGAAACCAGAGTAATTGTCTCTCCTGCAACCCATTCCATTTGTGCTAGATGATCAAAAGTCTCTCCACATACTAACTTCTGAGAGTTAAGTGTGAGTGAAAGCCGTCCTTCACCTACCTTGTTGGGAACACAAAGTTTCTTTTCAGTTGCAAACTCCACTACATATATACATATGGGGAGGTGCAAACTCCAACGGGGTTTTTCAGAGAAAATTGCAGGAACTTTAAACCGGCACAAAGAAACAGACTGGGAAACCAGAGTAAGTGTTTCTCCTGCAACCCGTTCCCTTTGTGCTGGATGAACGAACGTCTCTCCACATGCTCAGATCTGAGATTTAAGTGTGTTTGAAATCCGTACTTCACCTAGCTTGTTGGGAATTCTAAGTTCCTTATCAGATGGGAACTCCACTATATACATATATAAGGGGAAGTACTAGCTTCAACACGGTTTTTCAGTGATAAGTGCACGAATTTCTAACTGGCACTTGGAAACAGATTGAGAAACCAGAATAAGTCTTTCTACTAGAAACCACTCCCTTTAAGGTAGATGAACGTACGTGTCTCTGTGTGTTGAATACTGATTTTTAAGTGTGTGCGAAGTGTTCAGTCATGTAGGTTGTTGGAAACACATTTTATTTTCAGTAGGTAACTTCACTACATACATATTTATGTGGAGTTATTAGCTCCAACTCGGCTTTACAGGGAAAACTTCATGGAATTCTAACCGGCACTAGGAATAGGTACTGAGAATCCAGATTATTTTTTTCTAGTAAATCCTTTCCATTTATGCTAGATGAACTAACGTCACACCATATGCTCTATTCTGAGAGATAAATGTTTGTGCAAGCCATCAAAAACCTAACTTGTTGGGAACACAGTTTGTTTTCAGTGTGTATCTACACTACATACATATATATGGGGAGGTAATAACTCCAACTCTGTTTTACGGTGAAAACTACATGTACTTCAAAGCGGCACTAGGAAACAAACTGTGAGTCCCCGGTAAGTGTTTCTATTTCAAAACTTTTCTTTATTGTAGATGAGCGAATGTCTCTCCACTTGCTCAATTCTGTGAGTTAAGTGTGTGGTAAACCTTCCATCACCTAACTTGTGATCACACGGTTCCTTTAGAGTCAGGAATTTCTCTACTTACATATATAATGGGAGGTACTACCTCCAATTCGGTGTTACAGTGAAAACTTCATGAACTTCATTCTGGCACGAGGAAAACTTCCTGAAAACCCAATAGAAGTCTTTCTATTAGAAACCATTCCATTTATGCTAGTTGAACGAACGTCTCTCCCCAACCTTATTTATGAGATTTAATTGTGAAGCCATCTGTCTCCTAGCTTGTTGGTAACACAGTTTCTTTTACTTGGGCACTACACTACTTACATATATATATATGGATGTACTAGCTCAAACTCGATTGTTGAGTGAAGACTGCATGAACTTCAAACCAACAGTAGAAAACTTACTGAGAACCCCGAGTATGTGTTTCTACAAACCCATTCTTTTACGCTAGATGATCGAATGTCTCTTAACATTCCCAATTCTGACATTTAAATGAGTATGAAAGCCGTCAATCATGTAGCTTGTTGGGAACGCACAGTTTCTTTTGTGTGGGAAACTACGCTAAATAAATATATTTTGGGAGGTATGAGCTACAACTCATTTTTTCTGTGAGAACTGCATGAATCTTCAACCGGCACTAGGAAAACATACTGAGAAACCAGAGCATGCGTTTCTACTGCAACCCATACCCTTCATGCTAGATGAAAGAAAGTCTCTCCACTTGCACAATTCTGAGAGTTAAGTGTGTGTGAAAGTCTTCAATCAGCTAGCTTGTTGGGAACACACAGTTTCTTATGAGTCGGTAAATTCACTACATTTGTATAAATGTGGAGGTACTAGTTCCAACTCGGATTTACAATGAAAACTGCATGAACTTCAAATCAGCACTAGGAAGCATACCGAGAATCCTGTGTAGGTGTTTCTACTACAAATCATTCCCTTTATGCTAGACAAATGAATGTCTCTCCACATTCTCAATATTCAGAACTGAATGAGTGCTGAAGCCATCCTTCACCTACCTTGTTGGAAACCCAGAGTTTCAGTCCAGTGGAAACTACGCTCCTTTCATATATGTAGGGACTTACAAGCACGGACTCGGTTTTACACTGCAAACCGCTTTTATTTGAAACCAACTTTGAGAAACATGCTGACAACTCAGAGAAAGTGTTTCTGTTTATCACTTAACCTTCAATGCTGGATGAAAAAACGCCTATCCACAGGCTTACTTCTGACATCTGGATTTGTTTTGGAGACGTCCTTCACCTAACTTGTTGGAAAACCAGAGTTTCTGGTATAGTGGAACTGCACTACTTCCATATGTAAGGTGGGGCACTTGCTCCAACTTCGTTTTCCAGATCAAACCGCTTTTACATTGAAACCGGCGTAAGAAACATGCTCAGAAATCAGAGAATATGTGTCTAGAAGTCCCTCTGCCTTTTATACTGGATGAAGGAACGTCTCTCCACATGCTCAATTCTCAGGAATGTAGGAGTGTGGAAACCCAGATGTTCAGTCCAAGGTAAACTTTGCTGCTTTCATATATATGGAGACGTCCTAGCACGAACTCAGTTTTTCACTGCAAACCGCTTTTACTTGAAACCGGGTTTAAGAAACATATTGAGAAATCAGAGAACGTGTTTGTACATCTCACTCTGCCTTTTATGTTAACTGTAAAATGCTGGTTTCAAAGAAAAATCACTTTGCTTTGGTAAACTGCTTTGAATCGAGTTCCTCCGCTTGATATGTAAATTGGGTAGTTACCGTATTCCAGAAACTCTGGTTTTCCAACATGTTAGAAGGACGTCTCCAACACAAATTCAAATGTCAGAAGTGATCTTGTGGAGAGGCGTTCTTTCATCCAGCATTGAAGGTTAAGTGACATACAGAAATACTTACTCTGAATTCTCAGCAGGTTTCCTAATGCCAGTTTCTAAGGAAGAGCGGTTTGCTGTGGAAAACCGCTTTGGAGCGAGAGCCTCTGCATAGATATGTAAGCAGCGTAGTTCCCCTAGACCAGAAACCCTTGTTTTCGAAGAAGTTATGTGAAGAATGGCTCCAACTCACGTTTAGATGCCAGAAGTGAGCATGTTGGGAGGCGTTCCTTCTTCCACCATTGAAGGTTAAGTGATATACTGAAACACTCTGATTTCTTAGCATGTTTCTGAAATCCGTTTCAAGTAAAAACATTTTGCAGTGGAAATGCGAGTTGGTGCTATTTCGTCCGCATATATACGAAAGCAGCGTTATTTCCCTAGTCCAGAAATTGTTGGTTCCCAACGAGCTAGTTGAAGAACGGCTTCCATACATATACAGATTTGAAAATAGAGCATATGGAGAGGCCTTATTTCACCTAGCATAAAAGGCAGAGTGACATGTAGAAACACATTCTCTGATTTCTCAGCATATTTACTAATGCCAGTTTCAAAGTAAAAGTAGTTAGCTGTGGAAAACTGCGTTGAAGCGAGTGCCTCCCCCTAGACATGTTAGTAGCGTAGTTCCCCAAGACCAGAAACACTGCGTTTACTGCAAGTTAGGTGAAGGACAGTTCCAACACACATTCAGCTGTCAGAAGTGATCTTGTGGAGAGGCGTTCTTTCATCCAGCATTGAAGGTTAAGTGACATACAGAAACATTTACTCTGATTTCTCAGAATGTTTCGCAAAGCCGGTTTCAAGTAAAAGTGGTTTACATAGGAAAACCGAGTTGGTGCTCGTATGTTGCCATATATATGAAAGCAGCGTAGTTTCCCTAGTCCAGAAATTCTGGGTTCCGAACAAGCTTGGTGAAGGACGGCCCCAACACTTATACAGATCTGAAAATAGAGCATGTGGAGTGGCGTTCTTTCATCCAGCATTAAAAGCAGAGTAACATGTAGAAATACATTCTCTGATTTCTCAGCATGTTTACTAACGCCGATTTCAAAGTAAAAGCTGTTTGTGTGGAAAACTGCGTTGGAGCGAGTGCCTCCCCTTAGATATGTATGCAGCGTAGTTCCCCTAGACCAGAAACACTTGTTTTCCTACATTTTAAGTGAAGGACGTCTCCAACACTCACCCAGCTGTCATAAGTGAGCATGTGAAGAGGCGTTGTTTCATCCAGCATTGAAGGTTAACTGACATACTGAAACACTTTCTTGATTTCTCAGCATGTTTCTCAAAGCTGGTTTCAAGTAAAGCGGTTTGCAGTGGAAATGCAAGTTGGTGCTTGGACGTCCCCAAATATAAGAAAGCAGCGTAGCTCCCCTAGACTTGAAACTCTGGTTTCCAACAAGATAGGTGAAAGACGGCTTCCATACATATACAGATTTGAAAATAGAGCATGTGGAGTGGCGTTCTTTCATCCATCATAAAAGGCAGAGTGACATGTAGAAACACATTCTCTGATTTCTCAGTGTGTTTACTAACGCCGGTTTCAAAGTAAAAGCGGTTTGCTTAGGAAAACCACGTTGGAGCGACTGCCTCCGGTTAGATATGTAAGTAGCATAGTTCCCCTAGACCAGAAACTCTGGGTTTCCAACAAGTTAGGTGAAGGGCATCTCCAACACACATTCAAATGTCAGAAGTTATCATGTGGAGAGGCGTTCTTTCATCCAGCATTGAAGGTTAAGTGACACAGAAACACTTTGTTTTCTCAGTATGTTTTTCAGAGCCGGTTGCAAGTAAACGCGGTTTGCAGTGAAAAACTGTTTTGGTACTAGGGCATCCCCATAGATATGTATGTAGCGTAGTTTCCCTACCCCAGAAACTGTGGGTTCCCAATTAGTTAGTTGAAGGACGGCTTCCAAACTCATACATATCTGAAAATTGAGCATATGGTGTGGAGTTCTTTCATACAGCAGAAAAGGTGGAGTGATATATAGAAACACTAACTCTGATTTCTCAGCATGATTCTGAAAGCCGGTTTCAAGTAAAAGCTCTTTGGAATGGAAAAGCCACCTGGAGCTTGTGCCTCCCCTTATATATGTAAGTACCGTAATTCCCCGAGGCCAGAAATTCTGGGTTCTCAAAAACGTAGGTGAAGGTTGGCTTCCACTCACATATGTTTCCAAAATGGAACAAGTGTAGAAGCATTCTTTATCTCACCTAAACATCAAGGCTACATCTCAAGCACCTACCATGATTTCTCTGCATGTTTACTTGAGTAGATTTAAAGCTAAAAGCATTTTTTGCTCAGAAACAAGGTAGAGCTTATTCCTGCTGTTATATATATTGGTCAGGCAGTGTCCCAACACCACAATTCTGTGTTTCCAGCAGTGTTGGTGAAGGATGGCTTCCACACACATTCGGTTTACTCTCCTCCTCACTCTTCTGCTTAGACATCAATGCAGGTTGTGTATTGTGGAAGCCAAGGAAAGTTTTTTCGTTTAGGATCAGCCTCGGAGAAAACTGAGACCTAATTCTACATTTCTCCCTGCTAGATTTCCTCTTGGTGCATTTCCAATCCTCAAGAGTGAGTTCCTTTAATCAAGTAATTATTTCAAAAAAAATGAGCAGGTTTCCATAGGGCCATTACTTCTTTTATATTCGTGCTTTTTAATACCTCTATTCTATCTCTTTATCTCCAGGTGTCTTATTTCTATGCCCTTTGGTTTGGGCTGATGGCTAATCAGCATTAGTGTAGAAATGGTTGATGGATATTACTGATCTATATTCTTTCCGTGGATATTTGATTTATCATTGGATTTTAGGGAAGATAGTTTCTTTAAAAAAATTCTGGTAAGTAACTTGTGGGGGATTCTGATTCTCTTGGTCTAGAATTATAATCCTTAATTTCTGAATAAGTGATACCTTCATAGAGCTCAAAATTCCAAAGGTTTGAGTGCCACCACTGTCCTGAAGCCTTTCAAACTTTTCTTTGGGGGCACTCAGAACTGAGTGTGTGTGTGTGTGTGTGTGTGTGTGTCCTTCTGGACTTAGTTTAGCCTGAAATGAGCAAAGGCAAGTAACCCCCATTTTACACAAACAACAGACGACTTTCACAATTTGATACCTTTTAAAAATATATGAACTGTAATGTAGAATTTTACAAGAGGCTGTGACCTTCCGGGCTGTCAACAATGGAGGCAGAACAGTTGGAGGGACAGCAGGTGCTCGTGCTCGGTGGCTGAAGTCACACAACATCCACGGCCACCTCTGGTTACTCTTATAGAGTTGGTGCTGTCTGCAGGCTTTCAGGGCTGTGCCCCCCTCCCCACCAAACATATACATTAGGAAAAGTGGTGAGCCTCAGTATGAGAAACTATAAAGAATTTGTAGGGGAAATTCAGTTTATTGTTTTTAAAAAGAAAAATGAGCATCCAGGTAGTTGAATTTCAGCTCCTATTAGACTGATGTGTTGACATTCACAAGGATGCGTAAACACATGCAAGATCATGGGGCAGGACCGGAGACTCTGAAGCAGCAATCACCACACACAACTTTCACTGCTGTCCTTGACAGCCTTATGGAATTACTTGATTAAGAGAAGGCCATAGATGTTAAATATCATCATTTTGAGAAAACAGTTCTTTTGAAATCTTATATACTAATGTAACTGAATTGGATAAAGAAATGCTAAATATGTAATAAAGTATCCAAAGAGGTAATGATTACTGAAAATGCCACAAATTGAAGACGACCACAGCATAATGTGCATATATATTTTAATGATCTGGAAGAATCAGCTCAGCAGTGTATTCAAGACATCTAGAGATGATGTCAAAAGGGGGTGTCCCTGGATAGCTTTTTGTGAATGTTATAGTGAAGTCAGGGTCAGGTACACAAATTTAGTTTAAAAGCAAAAGGTGAAACAGATTTCTTTTCAAAAATCTATTGTGTCTGGTTAGAAATCATCAAATCCATGGGTTAAGGGAAGGAAAAAAAACTAGTGACCACGTGACTGTTTCAGGAGCTGGTAGTAAAATGACAGTTCCCAATTGTGTAAATTAGATATGATCTTGATGTCCAGCTGACCAAAGATTTTTAGTCCATGTGCCAAAAATATATCAAGGAATAAATAGTGATCTATGTTTTGTCAGCTCTGTTATCCCCCCTTCAAGCCTGCATTGTGATTCAGAAACTAAGAACTTCTACTGCAGGGAGGGGGATTTTCAAAAATGGAGTGTCCTCCAACCGAGAAAATAAAGAAAATTTAGCCGTAAACTGTAGAGACACAGGGAGACCTGTTGAGCCAGATGACACTTTCTTTACTGTCAACTAGCAGAAGGTGCAGGTTTTTGAATATTTGGGTACCATGTTGCTGCCTTTCTCGAGGTATTGCCCACGGCTCTTGAGAAGCGATGAAGTGGGGCCAAGGAATTAGCCTCCGAATGCGCTTTGCCATGGACGTTTTCTCTATTGTCCACTTTTAAGCTTTAGCTTAGACAAGTTGCAATGTCTTGCCAAGTGAGCTACAGACAGTAAGTGCATCTTGAAGCACACGGCTCTTTCTTCCTCACTGCAGCAGAGAACCTCTGCATTGGAGCATCCTGAGATGTCATCGATGGTCATTTTTCATGTTAGGAATCAGTAAGGATGCTATGTCCACATGGATGAGGAGGGTAAGATTTCAGTCTCTAAAGTGGTAATGATGGGCTGACATTTTCACTTAAAGAGTCTCACATCAACAAATGCGTGTCTGTTCTGGGCCAAGAAGAAACAAGTGTTTGAAAAAGAATAGCTTGAAAGGTCAGTGGGACATGTCAGGCATCTTCTTCATGTCTTCAAGTTCGGGTATCAAACATGGTTTTCCTATCCTGAGTGATACTGACAATTTGCTGTGCTCTGTGCCTCATGTATACCAAAGGATTTCCTAAATAAAATATCTAGAAATGGTAACATTTTTGATATGTGTTAAACCGGGGGAGATGAAGGAATTAAAATTAGTTCCTAATGTGCATTGACTTTTTTAAAGACATCAATTTTATAGAAATTTTGAAGAATTAAAGTGACAGAAAATTACCAAGCACCTTTTCCTTCTGGTAAGAAAGGGTTCTGTATTCCTTTATTGATGAATGTAACATAGAATCAGTACTAATATTGTTTGTATTGTACTTAGTGTTTACAGAGTGATTCACAGATATTCTCCTATTTCATCTGTGCAATGACCTCTGGAAGATAAAAATTCCTAGTTATGCTTTTTAATGTCTATTTTTAACTCTGTCTGAAAGCAAATTGATTGAGCTCCATTTGCTCAATTTAGAAGGCTGGACTGATTAATTGTGTCAGAACATTCCAGGAGGCAGATGAAAGAAGACACAGAGGTTCTACACGATGGAAGCTGCTCCTGAAATCATTTGACCAGCAGTCTTATCCATTTTTCCCAAGGCTGGAAACAAAACACAACCCAAGACAAGGAAAACAGGGAGACCATGTGACTCCAGCCTTGGCACGTAGAGTCAGGGCTGTCCTTCTGTGCCTTGGAGAGGAGGATGCTTTGGGTCTCTGTTCAACAAACTCTGTTTTGCTTTATCTCCACAGTGTCTTGTTTTATTGGCATATGCTGAAACTTGATTTACATTTCATAGCATTAAAACAAAAATCAAGATCTCTTTATCATTTATTAACTATTTGGTAAATAGCTTTTGGTGAATATTTAACTTTATTATTAGGTCTTACCATGGCAATGTACAACACCTAGTTCCCCAGATAACAGCAGTGGCTTAAACATGCTAAAATTGTATTTCCCTGTTACATAAAGAAGTCAAGCAATCGGTAGCCCAGGGCTGGTTTGCATGATGGCCCCTGAGTCAGAGAACAAGTTGCCTGTTATCTTCAGCCCATCAACCTGATTGCCCAAAGTGGCTGCCAGAGGGTCAACCATCAGGTCCACATTCCAGGCAGCAGAGAGGAGGGAAGAAAGGTGCTTCACTTCCCTTTTGGGATGGTTCTGTAAAGTCTCAGGTAGCTTTCCTGCTTTTATCTTGCTTTAGACAGAGGGCTGAGAGACAGCTTGCTATGAGGTAAGCTCAACTCAGGACCAGCCATCTCCCTAGAGGGGAGGGGAGGGAGTGGGCGCGGAGGAACCGATCATCCTGCATGTGGTGTAAGACACCACGATGAGCCACCGGGGTCCTCTGCAGTCCGTCCATTGCTTCGGACTGCACTGAGCGGCAGGTAACAGTTGAGATTTTCATGAAGAGCTGCGTGTATGCTGGAACAATTGCTCAGTTCATTTAAACTAGTGGCTACCAGAGTATGTTGGAGAACACAGTTATTCTTACCTTGTAGCCAGTGACCCTCCCGCCAGGTTTCTGTCCTGCTGTTCATTTCCACATTATTTTCCAAGACTTCTGGAGGAAATGTAAGCAGCCTGATTCTCAAATGCTTTTCTGTGTGATTCCCCCCTTGTTCTTTGAGGGAACTACAAATTGCCTAGAGAAGAGTGGATGAAATTCCAACCCTCCATTTATTTAAAGCTCTGAGATTTGGTATTAGTAAATAGAAGAAAATTCCAGAAACACCCTTAAGAAACATTATTTCTTTCAAATGTGATTTGGAACAACAAAGGACTATATATTTTATAGAACAACTTTTAAGACAATTGAATCGGTAGTATGTTCACATAATAAAACTTCCAACAAGTCTTTACATTTCTCCTGGAAATCCCTTGGTTCTTGGTGTAAATTATTAATAATTAATATCAGCTTTCTATTCTTTCTCTTCCTGTAGTTGTAGAGTTAACGTGAAAATAGCTTGTTGTGTCACTGAGAAAGCCTCCCGGTCAGCCTTCCAGTTAAACAGCTTGAGTGCATTTCGGTGGCAGGTGTGCTAAATAGTAAATTTCATGCACTTGAGGGATGCCCATCACACCAGCACTGTGGGAGCCTATTTCTCACCCACGACCAGGTGAGACACTCCTTTCCTCTGCTGTCTCACCCAGGCCCCCACATTCTGGTTCTTTCTCACCACCCATTTTCATAAATTTCACCCTGCACCAGCAGAGCAAGTCTTTTTCTCTCAAAGACCAGGATCTTAGTTCTAAGCTTTCTGTTAAAATACAGTGTGTAAAATCAGGCAAATTTATATGTCTTTTGTGGCCTCAGGATCTCTGCAATTACAAGAACTTCAGTTACAATACTATTCTTTTCCACATATGAATTTCTATAACTCCACACAAAAGCTTTTTTATTAATTAGCTAAAAGTTTTTCCAGAATATATTTTCCTAAGATTCACAAATATCTGCTAATTTATATTTAAAGGTGCTATATTTAAGAAATGGAATAATTATTTACTTTTAAAAAGTAATTTAAGTCAAGAAATGTTTGACACTGGGTGTTTACTGTGAGTTCATGTATGTAAGCTTCATTTTTGTGGTACTGTCAATAAACCACACAACGTGAGAGTTGTGGGTTAAGTTTTATCTGGGGCAAAATGAGGACCAGAGCCCAGGTGTCAGCATCTCAGAGAGCTCGGAGGAACTGCTCTGAAGATGAGGGGGAGCTCAGCAGTATATGAGATTTCATTGAAGGGGGACGTGCAGTCAAGTATACGTTAAGGCAGAGGCTGCTGCTAGTCGAGGAGCAGGTGTCTCTGTTAATGATTTTAGTGCTTTTCTAGATAGGAGGAGATGCAAGAATTTGGGATCTTAAAATTTCCTGAAAATGTCTAACTATCTGAAGGCTTTTCTGCCCATTTTCCCACAGCACAGAGCGCCCCATTTCTGATCTCCCTGAACTACTTTCAGAGGGTGTTGAAGGTCAGCAGCTGCAGTGGCTCATGACTTAATCAAATTAGAGGCAGATGACAAGTGCCAATTTTTACTTGACAATATGTATATATTGTAGGAAAAAATGTTACTTTCCAACCCTACCCCTATTTTACTTTTAGTTAGAGATCAACTGACAACTGTTAGATGACTTAAGTCAGACGAGAGGGTGAAGGAGTCGTCTCTTGAGCTGGCCAGTGTTCTGTGTCAGCCTCCTTGATCACATTCAATTTTCTTTCTGTTCAAACTGCATGCATCAGATTTTATGAAGTTTGGAGCCTGTCCTGAGCTAATGGGGTCTGGAGGTGGCCCTGTTCCTGTGGTCTTTGTTTATTCTGTGAATTATGGTGTGAATCTTTTTGTGCCCAGGCTTCATCATAATTTCAAACTTAAAGGATTTAAATATGGGAGATGGATGCCAAGTTCTGGGAATAGATTTTCAGGATAACAGCCAGGATTTGTAAAAAGTATGGAGAATGGATACAGCCTTTAAAAAAGAAAGGTTATTTTACAGTTTCTGGCATATAAATTAAAGTCCTTGTTGGGATTCTATCAGGAATGTTTATTTGGGAGACCTACCTCCCATTTTCATGAAATAAAATAATTTTATTATTTGTTTAGTGCCTTCTGTCTAGCAAATAAGTATCCCCTTTGCATATAGTTTTATCGCTTAATCTCTACAAAGACTCCCTGGAGAACACACGTGTCACAGGTGAGGGAACCAGGATCATCCAGGGTAGGTGGCAGGAAGGCAGATGGGCTGTAGGGCTTACCCTCCTTCAGGCTGAGACAGAGACACCAAGGTTTATTGACAAGCATGTTGCTGAAGTGTTTTATTTAATACTTAGCTTCGTTAATGAAGTTGATCTCTTGAAATTCTTTATGTCTGGCTTATCTTCCCCTCTCTCCTCTGCCTCAGGACTTCTCCTCGTAAGTAGTATGAATTCAGCCTGAACTGATTCAGGAAAATCAGAAAATAAAAAAATTAGCCCACACAAATGTCTGCTTAGTCCTTGTAATTCAGTACTTCCTAAAACTCTCAGAAACGCAAGGAAGGTGTGTTACCCCGGGGACTGAGTGCATTTGAAGTGTGAGAAATGTAAGTGTGATCTGGTAAAGGCACAGGCTCTATAGACAAAGACCTGGGCTTGGATCCTGGCTCCATCAAGTACTGGAAACATGACCACCCAGAGCCTCAGTTTCTTCAAGTGTTAAATGGGCTGATGGAACTCACCTCCAAGCGGTCAGGTCAAAATGAGATGGTATAAGTGACTATCAGGCAGAATGCTTGGCAAAGTGCTAGTTGCTCTTGTTGCTTTATAATGTCTTCTTAGGTAATTCCGTTGTCCATTGGCTTGCGAATTCCTCCTCATTTGATTTAAGAAAAATAGCATGCCTTAAGAACTTTAAAAATAAGGAATGAAGATTTACTGATTAATGCTGGGTGTCTTTTTATAGGTCATTTATTAAAAAAAAAACTAGGGGTTCTCTAAAGAGAATTTATTTAGTGTGCCTAGAATATGATTCAGTTAAAAATGATTTTCCTTTAAATACTTTTCATAAATTTTCTGTGATATTTTTCTTGAATAGTAGTTGAAGATTTCTGAGGAGGTTTTACATTTAGAAAAGTTTATTCTTGTAGCAATTGACACATTAAATAAATGATTCATAACGCTGGACAGCATAAAGCCCTGGCTTTTTTTTTTAATATATATAATTTTGGTGGTTAGTTCTATGACATTTTATTGGGTAGAAATATCTCCCATTTCCATTTTACAGGCAGAGAAGATGAGTCATATGTTACTCAGTATACAAGAGCAGCAGATTCTGATTAATTTGGGCAGAAGAAAAAAATCCTTGATTCTCAAACTGGACACATTCTGCAGTGTTGTGCAGCTGAAACGGTTTTGATCTTGCTTCTGGGTTGTCCTAGGTTTCGGCGCATGTGCCTGGAAAGGTCTCTCAGGCAAAGATGCTTATTTAAGAAGGTTGTCATTGTAAATGCTCTTAAGAGGATTAAACAAATTCCACAGCAAATAAATGAACATGTTTGGAAGGTTTTCCACCCACAAGTAATTTCCAGAAAAGAGATATGATTCACTTGCTAAACCAAACACACAGGTATAATAATGAGCCTGGCTCACATGACCGGACAGCACGGAGGGAGCCCCATCTATTGGTCTGGGTTACGCTGCAGGAACCGCACCTGAAATTTTAATTAGAATTTATTTCCAGCGAGTGTTGCTTCCACGTTTGTCTCCCCAAAATAAGGAAGCGCCCTCCTTGCCTGGCCATTAGTCTGCAGAGCCCCGCGGCTCACACACTCCCCTGCTCATCAGGAGGCTGATGGAGCCAGTTTGCTTAGACACACTTAGCTACACTCGCAACGGGGATCATCAGTCTCGTCTGTGTGTTGACCTCCACGTGCAGGGGAGAAAATCGACTTTTGCTGCCGACAAACGCTAATTGACTACCAGTTGTTTCAGAGGGACTGTGATTTTGAAAACTGGTGTCCCTTTCATTTTTATAGGTTGGATGCTGACAAATTGCACGGTGACACCCCGACTGTAAGTACACCCACCAGGGAGAGAGGCGGAGTTTTTATCTGTGTGTTTTAGTATTCAGATCATGGCACTGGTCATCTTTCAGTGTTCTCGCTGGGTTTGGGAGACTGCTTCAGGAGCGATTTCTTTAGCTTCCAATAAATTTGCACAGCCGTCTCCTTCAGTCGAGTTCTGATGAGTTCAGTTGGGAGGGGCATGTGAAATTGGGGCGGGAAGAGAGGTGCAATGAAAACTAGCCACCATCTGGTTACATCTCATTTTTTGGGGGCCAAAATGCTTGTCTTCTTTTCTTTTCTCCTCCATCCATCCCTTCAGGTCAGGGAGTTGTCTTCAAGAATTTCTTCCTAAAATGTAAAGTAATGATGAAGGCAGTGTGTTTCTGTATAGTTGATTTCATTTGATTTAGGTTCATTGATAAAGATTTTCTGGTGAGGTTCTTATGAGCTCTTAAAAGCTGGAAGAGCAGCAATACCAAGGGGAGAAAGTCAGAGAAACGTGTCATCGGCCCCGTGAGGTCTGGGGGATGAGGCAGGAGGTGGGGCAGAGGCAGCACTGTGGCCTCCCCTGCAGCCTTGAGGGCAACGTGCGCATGTAAAGCCAGCGTCTCTTGTCACCATGTGTCCTAACAGGACTCCCACTAAAGGAAGGCGTGGAGATTTGGGGAGGCCTTACCTTTTACCCTCTTGTCAAACATCTTTAATGCTGACTATATATATTCAAGATGACACAGAGATCACCTGCAGAGCTTGAGGGAGCGGTGCTTGCTTCCTGTCTTGCCCGCCCCAGGCTCACTCATCAGACTCCTGATTCTTGCAGGCACGGCAGTGCCCGTGGGGGCAGCTCTGCTCCTGTGGTGGGAGCTCTGCTCCTCGAGGAGCTGGACACGGAACTGCGCACATTGAAGCCGGTGGCACCAGCGTTGATCCCTCTCCATGTTTTGAGCCCTTTGTGTAAATAGTAGAGGTGGGATCCAGAGTCGTCCTGTGTCTACAGAGTTCTCCAGTAAAGCCAACTTGGAGGAAAGAAAGAAAATGCCTACTGTTCCATGACTGTGTCCTAAGGGTTTAAAGCTCACTGCGGAGCACACGTGAGATCCCATTCAGTAAATACTCTGGCGTCTTGACTCTGACTTGTCATGAATTTGGCATTCTCATAATGTTATTTCTCCTAAAATATATCTAAGCAATCATTTTTGTGTGATGGTTATGTGTGCGTAAGTGTCCTGAAGAAACTGTTGTGGATGGAAGTGTGGGCATCAGTGGTACCAGAAGGGCTGGTGGCCCTGGGGGCTGCCCGAGCTCCACACCATTTGTTACCAGCAGTCTTTCAGATTACATCTTATTCCAGAGCTCACCAGGCCTCCCATCTCTCACTACGTGTCTTGAGAGAATATTTGTTCAGAGGGGAGGGGAAGGGGTGCTTCCAAGTATGGGTTCTGGGGTTCCCTGTCTAAAGGTGGCACTGGCACAAATCCTTTATTCATGTAGTAATGAAGCCCTCCAGTCTGGTGGCTAATTGAGCCTCCCTGTCCTTCTTCATGTGAGGAGCCGGAGGGCTTGTTTAAGGCCCCCAAACCTGTTTTTGGTGAGCTTTCAACCCTATCACACCACCTGGGTTGTCCCGTTTCAGCCACATGACTTTGATTTTTGCAGGTAGGTACGACTCCTGGACAGTGCCTGGGACTTCCAGGTTTCCCCTACAGTAGGGACACTGAAGAAAGTTCACCCCGTAAGGTGTGTTCGGGAGCCTCGAGGACAAGTAGGGACCCACAGACAGATATCTGGGTGGGTGGCGAGTCAGGCCCGAGTCTTGGAAGAACGGAGATTTCATTACTGTTTTAACAGTGAAATTGAGGGAGTAATTCTGGAAGGTCTGATGCAACTGAGATTAAAATTATTATATGGTTTTTATTGTTAGCAGTAGTGGTTTTTAACCCTTAGACCCAGTCCCCCCTGTTTAAAATAAATATTTTGTAACCTTTCTTTTCTGGTACCCGGAAGTGAACGTCATAGAAAATGTGACGTAACTATAAATATGATAAACAAATAGACAGGTAGATGGAAAGATGTGGTACCTAAATTCTTATATTATGGGGTATTTTATATTCTATGCTAATTAGTGACCTCTCAGGACAAAAGGCACATACAAAGGGAGTCACTTCTAATAAACTATTTTTCCAAGCCTTACCTAACTGGGAAACAAGTGGCTTCAAAATGTTAGAGCACCTTCCAGGCCCCGGGGAAATCTCCTTGTCACAGTTACACTTGCTGATGGTGTCCTGTGCCAAGTGCAAGCACATGCGGTTCGGAAGCTGCCCGGAGGCGGACTCCAGGGATTCCTTCTCCGTCGCAGCTGTGAGGGAGCCTTGCCTTTCCTGACCACAACCACAGAGGCGATTTTAAATCTCTGAAAACTGCCATACCAGTGTATATCACAACCCTCACAAGATATATTGAATAAAGTAGAAAACTTTTAGTGTCTCCTTTAGGATAGAAATAGGGTATAAAAGAAATCATAGATTAAAAAATTCTAGTGCCCGAATAAGTGCTACATTACACTGACTGCATTATAAGGTTAGACAACTTCATTACCGCTTTACATACCACAACTTGTAGTTAGATTTTATTTAACTTTTTTTCCCTAAAGAAAAAGCAATCATTTGATGAGTTCTTGTGTCAGAGGTGACCAGCAGAGAGCAAGTGCAAAACCGGGAATCGTGATGCTGGTCCGTCTAAGACCATTTCCTTCACTGCACAGATCATCTTTACTCATTTTACTGCACTTTTTGGAATCACCTTCTCACTTGGAAAAACCCCTGTGTCAGTTGGATTTGTTAGTAAAACAATTCTTTTTCTTACCTAGAACATCAGTGATGTTTTCAAGATGATAAAAAAAATTTGCCCATGGCATTTAAACAGTTGCTTGTTGTCATAATTCATGGCTCACGGTCTCGTATTTGTCACAATTGGAGAACTGTGTTTTCTTTGTGCAAATTCTCATTGTTTTGGTGACGCAGGGACACGTGTCCTTACTGGATGGAGTATGATAGTAGTTGTTTGCATTCTCTCCCTAAATCTGGAGTCCTGTGTTATGTTTCCTGTTAACTTAAAAAATAGGAATGTTGCTATTTGCCTAAATATCTAACCTCACACCAGTGATGCATATCAAATTGATCCAAATAGGAATTCCAATATTAAATGAGACAGTAATTTCACAACCCACTTTTCCAAAAATTTGGATTGATGGTTCAATTATACCAGGGACATTAGCTGTTTTAATTGAATCAATCATTGCTTTCTTCAATAAAATTTTCCATTCCATCTGCTCTTTTGGTTTATTGTTCTTCAGTGTTTCATTTGCTTTCTTTCTCAAAAATATATGATTTTGGCTTTTGTCATTGAAAATCCTTGCTGGTTTTGCTACCTCATGCTGGAGAGGAAGGCTTGTGACTGCATTATAGTCACTGGTTTCATTGTTGTATGAGTGCTTAATGCCACCTTGCAGGGGTGTGGAGACCTAATGAAGTGTGTACATAAAAGGCTTAGTCTACACTGATTGCAGGGTTAGTGTTCGCAGCCCATGTCATCAGTATCATAATTAATCCATTACAATCATCCTCTATTAATCAGTGTTATCCTTCTAACGTCTCCAGGAGAGGAAATGAAGTAGTCTAAAAGCAAATCTTTGCCAAACTTTCAGTCAATTCAAAACCTTTAAAGCTTTGCTGTCAATAGGACTGTGTGCCTGCTCTCCCAACTTCCGCTCCTCCTGACCCAGGAAGCGGTCTCCACGGCTGATGATCCATGAGACATTGGATTCTTGGTCCTATGTCTCTGTGTGTTCTGGGACATCTGGGGACTTCAGCACTGTTTTAGGGGCTTTGGGTCCCACCGCTTCATAGCATTGCTGAGATGAGATCTGTGGTTTCACCCTCATTCTTGAGAGTATGGTGCATTTTTTTCTAGAACCAACACACGCCACCGTGGCAGCACTGCTTTGACCATGTGCTGGGAGAGCGTGTGCTTTTCAGTTCTTCGGTTTAAGTTTTTTATTCTAATTTCTAAAATGGGGTATATTGACAGATACTCTCCATGTAAACAGAAGCTCTGTGGGGTTTTCAGCAAGTTCTAAGACCATAAATATTCCTGAAGCAGCTAATCTTCCTCCCAACAAGTGAGGAGCAAGCCAGCAAGTCCTGGGTGCCTGTGGCGGCCAAGCTGTGCAGCCCAGGCTGCTCACTGAGGAGCAAGCAGAAAATCTTAAAAACCTACTTCCATGCTGTCTTTCACAGAATCTCAGAACTGAACATTTTAATATCTAAAGAGAGGTGATTTTTTAAAATAAATTTTTTATTTTTTTCCTTTTTCAGTTTTATTAGGTAGAATTATTACAGTTCAACTTCACATACACATATTGCATGTAAATACATGTATAGAGTATACTGCATTTTTTAGTTTACATATATGTACTAATTATTCTTTCTAAGAACAGATTAGAGCTTAAGATTTTTAAAATTACAGTTACCAGAGGAATAAGGACATCTACAAAAGAATAATAAACAGAATATGGTAATCCAATCACAAAGGACAGTCAGATGTGCTTACATATATTCAAGAAATCAAAATAATATTTAGTTCATTTGTGGTCTTATTATTATTGCTATTAAGTTTAGATTCCCCATCAATGAAGTCATATGGCATTTTTCTTTCTTTTTCCACCCCACTTCACGTAGAATGACAGTCTTCAGGTCCATCCATGTTGCTGCAAATGGCATCTTTTATGGCTGAGTAGTATCCCATTGTATATATATATCACCTTGTCTTTATCCAGTCATGTGCTGATAGACATTTGTGTTGTTTCCATGTTCCTTGTTCTATGTCCCTTCTGACAACAACAACGGATTTTAAATATTTTCCACCTTAAAATTATTCCTGAAGGAGATGAGGTAACTGGAATCAAAAAGTTACAGCACAGGGTGGTGTGTGATGGGCCCTGGGGGCTTGGTAGAAAGGTTGGCAGTAAGGATTTCAGATTCTGATCAAATGATTCCACCTCTTGTAGCCATGCTGACCACCTCTCTCACGGCCTGCCCTACAAGTCTGACCAGTCCCTTCTATGAATCCTACTGTATTGTGCCCAAATTTTGTCCAATTTGTGTCATCCAGCAGGGACCTTAAGTGAGGCACCCAAGCTCCTGTGTTGGTTTCTTCCATCAGCCCTTAACTTCCTTGGGAGCCAGGACTGTCTCATTGCCCCAAGGATCCCTAATGCCTAGTGAGATGCCTGATACAGCTGGTACATAATGAGCACATGGGTCAAATGGAAAAACCTGATCAAAGAAAAGGCCCTCATTTTTCAGACATACCTACTTGAGTACATAGGGTAAAATGACATGTCTCCTTGGATTTGCTGTCAAATACTTCAACAAAGGACAAATAAAAGAACAAAGGTCTGAATAAAGGAAATATGGAAAAGTCTGTGAATTCCTTAACCTGGGTGATGGGCTTATTGTACTATACTTACTGATGTATACTTAAGTTAGTTTATAATTTTACTGTCATTAGCTGAATAGCAAGTATTAATACATATTAATTGAAACCCTTAAAACTGATCAAACTTACCCCACACAAAATCCTTAATATCCTAGTAGTGTGTCTTACAGAAATCTTTTCCCACAAAGACAGGAAAAAAGGGAAAGGCAGATCCGTGCAGTATTTCCACGTTGTCAAAAGACCAAAGGCTGACACAAACGAAGAGAGTGTAGAAAAGATAAAGAGGCTGAAATCAATGTCCGGAAAACCTAGCTAAGAATCCTAAATGGCCCAACTTAACTAACCTCAGCCCTGCCGCATCAAGAATGGGGCAAATAGCACCTAGTGGATTTTTTTTTTAACAAATAAATAATGACCCAGTTCCTACCACAGGCAATTATGATAAGACTGAGTATAAGTTCTAACAACAAATAGTGTACAAATCATAATTTCTACTTAATTCAAACTGCTTCTTCTATAAAATTTGAATCTTTTTATTCTTAAGACAGATTTGTGGCATATAACCTAGTGATAAAATTTTCAACTGGCTTGTATTTAAAAAGTTCACCATAGTGAGAGTTTATTACCTTAACTATTCTTTTTTGGGAAACCCATGTGCCTTGTCACCCTCTTTCATAAAATTTCCTGTGGAAAATTCAGTCCTTCATTCAGAAAAAGGCTGAGCAATATTCCTCATGGAAAACCTTCGTAAACTGCAACACAAGGAAATGAAAATGACTGTGAGCAGCCCGTGAAGCCGGCAGACACACACAGCGCACGGCTGTGTTCCCGCCTCGACTTTCTGTAACCAGCAGGGAAAATGTGCATCTCAAGAAATAGACATAAACACTTTTCAGGACCTGAGCACACAATTTCCCTTTCAGGGTTTAGTGGGCTTCCATTTAATTCTATGAGAAATGTTTAAACAACAGAACAACAGCTGAGATAGGGTTTAAAGTAACTTTTATGTCTTAGTGAAAATAAAGCCAACTGATAGTTATCATTTTTACTTTATTTGATCTCACTCTTACTTTACCTCCCCAACCTCCTCCACAAAATGATGGTGAACATCCCCTCCTGGGTCAGAAGGCTAAGTAGAAAGTACCAATCACATGGAGGTGAGCTTTGTTGTTTTATTTTTCAAAACAAACAAGTTTCATCATGTGATTTAATAATTAAGGTCAGAAACAAAGTCTACTCAATAAATGGTAGCCAACACATGTCGTCATAGCTGCTCATCAGGTTTGGCCCCACGTTACACACTTTTACATGGACATGTGCCATGTGCTGTCATGGGAAACGGTGAGTGGGGACAGGGCCTCTGCTCTCACAGGGCACACAGCCTGGTGGGGGAGGCAGTGTTCAATCATTGCCCTTTTTTTAATGTACTTACAATTTATGGGAAATGCTATTTAAAAAGAACAAAATGAGTCAATGAAAGTGAAAAATACAAGGACAGTATTTAGGCTGAGGAAAAACAGGGAACCTCTTTGAAGTGCTGACACTCCACTGAGACCCAAAGGACAACTCCGCTGCTGCAGGTGAAGGGCAGGGACACACTGATAAAGGGCTGATATCCACAATATACCAAAATTTCTTTAAACTCAACAAGAAGTATGAATAACCTGATAAAAAAATGAGCAAAATGCCTGAACACACACCTCATCAAAGAAGAAATCTAGATGCCAAAGAAGCCTATGGAAAGATGCTTCACAGCATCTGTCATCAAGGGGATGCAGACTGAAACAGCGAGGTATCACTGCACACCTGTCAGAACTGCCAAAACACAGAACACTTACAGCACCGAATGCTGGTGAGGATGTGGAGCGTCAGGATTCTCATGCATTGTTGGTGGGAATGAAAAATGGCTCAGATACCTTGGAAGACGGTCTGGCAATTTTTTACAAAACTAAACGTACTCCTAACATATGATCCGGCAACTGTGCTCCTTGGTGTTTACTCGACGAAATGGAAACTTATGTCCTCACACAAATCTGCATACAGATGTTAATAGCAGCTTTATTCATAATCACCAGAACTCAGAAGCAACTAAGCTGTTCTTCAGTTGGTGAATGGATAAATTGTGGTCCAGCCAGAAAATGGACTATTATTTGATGCTAAAATGAAATGAGTTATCAGGGCATGGAAAGACACGGTGGAATCTTAAATGCATATTACTAAGTGAAAGAAGCCAAACTGGAAAGGTTCTGAAACTGTCTGATTCCAACTGTATAGTGTTCTGGGAAAGGGAAAACCACAGAGACTAAAAGATCAGTGGCTGCCAGAGGCTAGAGGGGAAGGAGAAATGAATGAGGTGCAGCACGGAGCATTTTAAGGTCACTAAGACAGACTACTCTGTATGATGCTGTGATGGTGGATACATGTAATTGCACATCTGTCCAAACCCACAGAGTGCACACCACCAAGTGTAAATCCTAGTGTCAAGTATGGGCTCTGGGTGATGATGACGTGTCTGTGTAGGTTCACCCATTGTCACAAATGCACGCTCAGGTGCAGGTGTCAATTGTGAGGAGGCTGTGGGGACAAACTGCAGTTCATACACGCAATCCAGCCCCAGCCACCACTGTTAATGAAGCTCTGTGGGTGTGTGGACTGTCCAGCTGCTCTGACATCTGAACAGCAGAGCTGAGCAGCTGCACCAGAGACCAGGAGGTTTGCAGACCCTGAAATATTTACCCCCAAGCCCTTGACAGAAAAAGTCTGCTGAGCCCTGTTCTACACGAATCAAAATTCACCCTGATGAGATAGGACAGCAGGGCCCAAACCAGGCATGGCTAATGGGACTGAAGCAATGTTCTAGTTCCAACACCTTTGCTGAATTCCTGCAGGTCCAGGGACAGACTGTAGCCAGGAAGCATCTGCAGGAGGAGTTGTTAGCAGGCCTTCCCGCCAGGCTCCGGGATGCCGGGGGCGGGGCTGCACGGGGGCCGCCCGCTTGAAGGAGGCGGACTTGCAGTGGAAGCCAATCAACTCATAGAGCTTGGAGAGGAGGCTGCACTGCGGAATTCTCTCCTCGGAACGCTGAAGCACAGGGAGAAAGGCAACAAGCATCTGAACGAAACATGTCAGTGAAAAAAGACCCGTAAAAAAGGTTTTCCCTTAAAACAGAACCCGATGACACAGGAAGGAAGAGGAAGGCTGACTTCGTGCACTGACGGGACCGGATGCAGAAACGCAGGGAAGCAGCGCTGTGAAGACGCTCCAGACCCCCTTCGGGCCCCACCTCTCCGCGTTCCGCCTGTCCTTTTACTAGAAATGCCCCTATTCCCTGAAATAGAGGAATCTGCTTCCTAAACATGGGACACAGAGAAGGGAAAGAGGAACAGGAAGGGAAAGTAAAGGAACAACAGTTCATCTAGACCCTAGGGTCAGGGCGGGACTTTCACCAAACACACAACTTCTCAAAGCACAGAGCACACAGTAAGAGGCTGACAGAGTGACTGCGACTTCTTCTCCTTAAACACCAGCTGCCTGCCAGCACACGCTGCGCCCGTTACTGAATCATTACAATCATCTCAGAAACTATTAATACCCCGGCTGACAGACATGGAATTCTGAAACTCGGGGAGGAATTATTATCATCCTGGACAAAGTCCCACAGCCCAGAAGTGTCAGAGCCTCCGGCAGACCCTAGACTAAAATGCTCCTCATCACCACGGGCCCAGAGCCTCAGGCTGAGGCCACGTCAGGTCTGCACGGGCCCAGAGCACGAGGCTGTGGGACAGGAAATGCTCCCATTCGAAGGGCCAGGCCAAGACCCTCAGGAACTTATGTAACGAAACCAAATCCCCAAACTCATTTCCAACCCACTGCCCAGTCCGGGAGGACTGCTCGGCACATCTGCACTGTCACCTGTGCACAGGCTGTGCAAGGGGCCCAGACAGTGACGTGACGTCCCAGTGGAAGTGGCTCGGAGACCACTTCATCACAGGGCAGACTCTCCCGGCTTCCAACGCTAACTCTCCATTCCATTTCCAACTGGAAAGGAAGTTTAGACTTGTTTTCCTCTCCAGAAACAAAGAGAGTGGTAACATCAGCGGGAAAATCAAGACTGAGGAAGAGTGTCCTGGCCATTTGGAAGGATAGACCAGGGAGGGGACAGAGACAGGGATCAGAAAGATCCGTTTTCCAGTCTAAAGTCTGCACGTCACTCGCTTTTACAGTTTCCTTTTTAATATAGGTGATAAAATCTAATTATGATTGTTGGGAAAACTAAATGAAATAACGTATGCCACTAGCATAGGTGTAAAATCCTCCATGAGTATTCCAGAAATGGACGTGATCGTGGTTAGTTACTGTCTGCCAAGTCTTGGGTGCTAAGCTCACATCAGCCAACCAGAGATGTGCCAGAGAATGCCTCACCAGCCAGCAGCCTTCTCCAACTTGGAAACTCACAGTGTCCGAAGAACAGGCAGTGGTGGATGCTTTGGGGCACTGTGGCGGTAGCACTCCAGTGATGACTTTAAAAAGCTGGGGAGAATTTAGGGGACCATACAGTTCAAATACTGAAAACTCATTCCATGTCTACAAATATTCAACTCTAGCCATGATGATTCAGAGAGGAAATACATATTCAAACGTACATCATTTTCCCACATAAGTGCATCAAAACAATTTGGAAAAAATGTACCTTTTTCTCTAGATCACACAACGGGGATTGCAAGGTTTGTACTGACAGCCCTACATGTAAGTCATCTGCAAACGTAACAGGGTCCACTATCAGTCATCATCATTCGAAGAGAAGGATGGAAAAGAGCAAAGCCAAGCTAATATGCTCCAGTTTTTTGTTTGGTTATGATGTCACAGAGACGGACAGCTCAATAAGGAACCACTCTGCAGTGATCACGGAGCCGGGGAGCGGGATGGGCGGCAAGATGTATGACGCAGCCATAGCTGTGCCAGCGCTTCTAGGCAGGTACCCAAAGTCACCTCGACAAGGTGTCAAACGTTTATGCCCACGCCCTAATCACCTGACATGTTTTAAAGAGAAATGAAAACTTATAAACGGCCAACACCCTTGGTGGATAAACCTTCCAAAGGCCAAAGTCACAGTTTGACAACTGGCCATCCCAGTTCCCTGGGATTCACTCTTGGAGAACCTTAAAAGCCACTCCTCTGTCCTCAAGAAGTGCTGCCTACTTGTCCTGTCTTTGGCTCAGGGATACAGCACGTTCACGTGGACTTTAATATATGCACAGATTTGACTATCTTTCTCCAGTTTCTCTTGTCCATTCTGAAGAGGCCTGAGTTAAGTCCATCTTCCATAAGATCAATTCCCTCCAGTGACAACTCAACGAGCCTGCAATTACAAGCCAAATGAACAGGACTATCCTCAGAAAAAAATGTCACCCACCCTTCACTGCTTTCTTAATCTCCTCTCCTGGCTAATTGCAACAAACCAACACCCCCCTCCACCAAGTTCCCCAACTATGTCAAATACAAAGTAAGGTCCATAAAAGAGGAGACAACTCCATAGTCACCTCTGAATTCCTAGCATATAGTAATGTCAATAAATAGAACTATGTGGAATTCCTAACCACAGCAGTCAGGTAAGAGAAAGAAATAAAAGGGATCCGAATTGGAAAAGAGGTAAAAGTGTCATTATATGCTGATGACATGTTACTATATATAGAAAACCCTAAAAGGTCCACACAAAAGCTACTAGAGCTGATTGAAGAATTCAGCAAGGTAGCAGGTTACAAAATTAATGTTCAAAAATCAGTTGCATTTCTTTACAGTAATGATAAATCAACAGAAAAAGAAAGTAAAGAAACAATCCCCTTTAAAATAACACCCAAAGTAATAAAATATCTGGGAATAAATCTAACCAAGGAGGTGAAAGATTATACACAGAAAACTATAAACCACTGATGAAGGAAATTAAAGAACACTTTTAAAAATGGAAACATATTCCATGCTCTTGGATTGGAAGAATCAATATTGTTAAAATGGTCACACTGCCCAAGGCAATCTACAGATTTAATGCAATCCCTATCAAATTACCCAGGACATATTTCACAGAACTAGAACAAATCATAATGAAATTTATATGGAACCATCAAAGACCTAGAATTGCCAAAGCATTTCTGAAGAGAAAGAATGAAGCTGGAGGAATAACTCTCCCAGACTTCAGACAATACTATAGAGCTACAGTCTCAAAGACAGCATGGTATTGGTACCAAAACAGACATATGAACCAATGGAACATAATAGAGAGCCCAGAAATGAACGCACAAACTTTTGGTCAACTAATCTTCGACAAAGGAGGCAAGAATATACAATGGAATAAAGACAGTCTCTTCAGCAAATGGTGTTGGGAAAACTGGACAGCAGCATGTATAACAATGAAGCTAGAACACTCCCTTACACCATATACAAAAATCAACTCAAAATGGATTAAAGACTTAAACATAAGACAAGATACAATAAACCTCCTAGAGGAAAACTTAGGCAAAACATTATCTGACATATATTTCAAAAATTTTCTCCTAGAAGAAATAAAAGCAAGAATAAACAAATGGGACCTAATGAAACTTATAAGCTTCTGCAGAGCAAAGGAAACCAGAAATAAAACAAGAAAAGCTACAGAATGGTAGAAAATTTTTGCAAGTGAAACCGACAAAGGCTTGATCTCCAGAATATATAAGCAGCCCATACGACACAATAAGAAAAAAATAAACAACCCAATCTAAAAATGGGCAGAAGACCTAAACAAGCAATTCTCCAAGGAAGACATACAAATGATGAAAAAACACATGAAAAAATGTTCAATATCACTAATTATCAGAGAAATGCAAATCAAAACTGCAATGAGATATCACCTCACACCAGTCAGAATGGCCGTCATTCAAAAATCCACAAATGACAAATGCTGTAGAGGCTGTGGAGACAGGGGAACCCTCCTACACTGCTGGTGGGAATGCAGTTTGGTGCAGCCACTATGGAAAACAATGTGGAGATTCCTCAAAAGACTAGGAATAGACTTACCATATGACCCAGGAATCCCACTCCTGGGCTTGTATCCAGAAGGAAATCTACTTCACGATGACACCTGCACCCAAATGTTCATAGCAGCACTATTTACAATAGCCAAAACAAGGAAACAACCAAAATGTCCATCAACAGGTGACTGGATAAAGAAGATGTGGTATATTTATACAATGGAATACTACTCAGCCATAAAAACCGACAACATAATGCCATTTGCAGCAACATGGATGCTCCTAGAGAATGTCATTCTAGGTGAAGTAAGCCAGGAAGGGAAAGAGAAATACCATATGAGATCACTCATATGTGGAATCTAAAAAAACAAAAATAAAAACAAAAAACCAAAAACAAAGCATAAATACAGGACAGAAATAGACTCACAGACAGAGAATACAGACTTGTGGTTGCCAGGGGGGTGTTGGGTGGGAAGGGATAGACTGGGATTTCAAAATTGTAGAATAGATAAACAAGATTACACTGTATAGCACAGGGAAATACACACAAAATGTTATGATAACTCACAGAGAAAAAATGTGACAATGAGTGTGTATATGACCATGAATGACTGAAAAATTGTGCTGAACACTGGAATTTGACACAACATTGTAAAATGATTATAAATCAAAAAAAAAATTAAAAAAAATAGAACTATGATTATGGCTTCTTTCCTTTAAAACCTTTCTGGTTATTCGAATGAGACCATGGAAGGGAAGTGTTTGGGTACAGTATCTTGATCCAGAAGACTCTGGAGGCCTGTTTCGGAATGGCTGTCCACTGATTCATTCAAAACACAACTTGTCTTTCCGGGAGGAGCTACGATTTTCTACCAGGAGTTTGTGGTCACTCTCATGCCAGTACAGCTTTAAACTAAATCCTTACTTTGGATATGTTACTTTTCCCGCTTCCAAAAAAATTGACTTAACTTACTGTCTTGCCGTGAGGAATGCTTTTTTTCTTTTCTTTCTAATTCACCCTTTTGTAAAGCAGGATTCTCAGGATGTGCTTGGCCTAACATAACAACAGCCATCCAACACCCAGTGTGAGAGGCCTCGGGCTCACCTCCTGCCCTCCTGCCAGGGCAACTGAAACTCAGTTCAGGAGCCAACCGGCACCCCAGGGCTTCTAAGGCTCACATATCTCCCAGAATCCCTGCTTTCTGGTTTGTCTTGGCTTCTGAGGATTTCCCCTCACTTTCTTGAAAATTAGCCTTGCAGCTTGAAAGATGAGGAAGGAAGGTTTTATTTCTTAATCGGCATTTTAAGGAACTTATGTAATGAAGGTTTTCACGAGTTTCTAGAACACTCCATTGCCGAGACAGAAAACATGCTAGATATTTTCTAAATTTAGCTATCATGTGCATCTTTTCTTTGCTTTTGTTTTAACTACTAACAGACATTTTTTAATTAAAAAAATAAAATAAGGCCCCAAATAGGATAGAAAATTGAAGGGGCAAACAAAATTAAAGGGCAAAGACAGAAAAATGATAAATACTCTACAAAGTTAATAGAATACATACACTATGGATCAGATCAGCAATTCTCAGTAACAGCTAATTGAAACATGACCATGAGGTAAAATGTCTCTCCTGTCAGGACATGGCCAACAGAAAATAGAATTAAATCAACAAACTAAAATTCAAAGTCTGGAGAGGTATAGAAGTCTACCAGCTAAATGTGTCTTCTTCTGGAAAAGAGGGAGAATCACCAGCTCTTTTCTGTGGAGCCTGAGCCCAGGGGAGGACGGTGAAGTGAGCTCTGTAAGTACCCAATTAGCAAAGTGAGTGATGAATAAAGAGACGTGAGCTTTGATGACAGAGATGATACTACTATTCACTTGTCCTGTCAAGTATAATTTCACGTTCAGTGATCAATACCTCAGCGTCCTCAGGGATTAAGTTTATAGGAAAATGCACAGCCCGGGCTGAGACCTCCTCTGTGATTGTGACACTGCACTTCGATGTCTCAAGGGCACCTCCAGCTCCACCTGCAAAGAGCTGGCTTCACGGTGCTCCTCCCATAGTCGTCCTGCCCACGGCCCCTGGTCGGGGGGCAAGGTCTCCCTGCCTCTCCCAGCTCAGGCCCATCACTCACAGATGTGACAGGACCCATCCTTCAGGGCCCAGATTTCCTCAGTCACCGAGCCCCACCACTCACATCTGACCTACCAGGTACTCACTGGCACTCACTCAGCACTGACTCTGTGCTGGGGACCATGCTGCACACTATGCACACGTTATCTCACTGGATCTCCACAGCAGTCCTAGGAAGTAGGTACGTCACTGCTTCAATTGATTAGATAAATTGTTTCACTTCCTTGAGTGCGTCATCCAAAGTGACACGGTTATTGAGCCGCAAACCTGGGACTGAAAGTCACTTGAAAATTGAACACTGTTACACCTCGCAGCCACCCAAATCTGACTCATTACATCACTTCCCGCCGAGCCTTCTAAATGTTTCTAAACATTCTACAAGACAAAAGTGATTTATGAGAGCACCCCACTCCCCTTCTTAAAATCTGTCAATGACGGTCCACTGCCCTTAGGAGAAAGCCCCACCGGGCCTGAGCACAGCCCAACGGCCCGGCATCCGCGTTCCCTGCGCGGCCGAGCCGCCTCACCCACCACGCAGCCCTACACGTACCGTGTCCAGGACAGGGATGCTGACTCCGTACAACCCAGGGCTTGACTCACTCAAACAATGATCACCCTCTTCAGTGGTCACCCTCTTCAATTCTGACTCTCAGAAAAATGTTTTCTCAGGATGAATCAATATCTTTCTCCTTACAACTTCAAGTTATTGATAATGAGCTCCCCCCAAAAGGGAGAAGACCTAATCCTCAGTCTCCTTATCTGTAAAGTGTGAATAACAAGGAAATATGGGAGGTTTTAAGAGAAATAATATTCATGTGAGGCTGAGGGACAATTCCCAACATACAGTAAGCACTCAATATGTGCTTACTTAATATTAATAAGAATAGATTCCATTCCAGCAACCTTAAATCACTGCTTTATGGCTTTGTCCAAAAGACCACTGACAAACTGTTGGACGAACCCCTTTGAGCAGATCAGCACAAGCGTACTGGGAGAGGTAAGCGAGGACTCCAGTTACAGCTGCAACCAACCAGCACTACGGGGCAGGGGCAGTTTGCTCAAACTCTTACATGTTGCTTGAGCATTTAGTTGTAGTTATTGAATAAAGACAGGTATTATGTAGTCAAAGCTCCTGAAACATAAATCTTCAAAGATTGATGCAAATTAGGCTTTAAGTACAACACTTTCAGTAGAAATTATTTGAAAATTATAGTCTTATTTCCTCCGCACATCAAAAGGGCATGTTCTTAATGTATCTGACTTTATACACTGGAAGGATTGTTTGAAAGAAATTAAGATGAAACCATCCTGAATAAGCTCTCAGTATCATCTGCACAAAGCCCCACCCAACGGTCTCATTTCTCACTTCCACATAGGTGTTCAGGTAGCTTAACCTGGGTCTTGGTTTCTTATAACACGGAGGTGCGAAGAATTGTGGATAGATTTATGTAGCAAATATAAACCTAGGGTATTTGCTGTGTAGGAATCCTAGAAATAAATAAATTGATATATACTCCCACCCTTAGGAAGCTCAGCCTTTCCATTTACAACACCAAAAATAAATAAAATGAGAGATACATTTAACAAAATTTTACAAGATTTGTACGTTGAAAATTTTGAAGTATCACCAAAAAAAAAAAATTTAAAGATCTACAAATATGGAAGGCATCCCATGTTCATGGAATGGTAGGCAATATTGTTAAAAATGTTAAGGCTCCCCAAAGTGATCTACAAATTTAATGGAATGCCTATCAAAATTCCAGCTGACTTCTTTGGAAAAATTGAAAAATTGATCCCAAAATTCATATGGAAGTGCAAGTGGTCCAGGACAGCCAAAACAATCTTGAAAAAGAAGAGCAAAGTTGGAGGACTCACTCAAAGGTTGCTACAAATCTATAGTACCCAAGTGATTATGTTACTGGCATAAGTTTGGATGTATAAATCTATGAGACACAATAAAAAATTCAGGGGGAAACATACATTTACAGTCAGTTTTCCACAAATGTTCCAACAACACTCCATTGAAAGAGTAGTCTATTCATCAAATGGTGCAGAGACACCTGGGTATCTGCAGGTAAAAGAATGAATCTGGAATCTGGACCCCCGTATTTTATATAACAAATAAATATTAATTCAAAATGGATCACAGACAGAAATGTAAAAACTAAATTATAAACTTTCTATAGGATGACATAGTATAAATCTTTTTGGTCCTAGGATAGGCTATGGCTTCCTAGATACAATACGAAGAGCATAAGTGATAAAAAAAAAAGCAGATAAAATGAACTTCATCAAAATTAAAACCATTTGTTACAAAGGACATCATTAAGAAAGTGAAATGAAAGGGGAAGGGTGTAGCTCATGTGATAGAGTGCATGCTTGGCAAAAAAGAAAAAATGAATAACTCTAACTACCTCCCATATAAAAAATTGTTTTAACGTTTAAAAAAATGTAAAATGAAACGACAACCTGCAGAATAGGAGAAAAATTTTGCAAAGCATAGATCTAATAACAGAATAGTATCCAGGATGTAAAACAAATACTTACAACTGACCAATACAAAGAAAGTCGACCCAATTTTTAAATTTGCCACGAATTTAAATAGATACACAATTGGCCAATAAGCAAATGAAAAGATGCTCAGCATCACTAGCCAATTCAAAATCAAAATGTGATCTCATTTTACACCCACCAGGATGGTTATAATCAAAACATGGACAATAACAAGTGTCGGTCAGGAGGCAGAGAAATGGGAACCCTTATTATGCAGCCATTGGAAAGGAGCAATGGTGCAACTTCTTTGGAAAAGCCTGGTGTTTCCTCAAAAGGTTAGAATTATATGGCTCAGCAATTCCACTTCTACATATAAAGCCATCCCTCAGTATCCTCGGGGGGTTGGTTTCAGGAACACCCCACCCTGGATACCATTATCCAAGGATGTTCGAGTCCCTTTACAATCAGCCATCTGGATCCATGTAGTGGAAACTACAGATATGGCGGGCCAACTGTACAGCCAACAGAATGGAAACGTATTCTCACAAAAACTTGCACATCAATATTCATAGCAGTATCATTCAGAGTAGCCAAAAGTTACTAACAATATCCATCCATCAATGAACGGGTAAACAAAATTACCAAGAATAGGCCCACAAACTTTTGGTCATTGAATCTTTGACAAAGGAGGTGAGAACATACAATGAAGTAAAAACAGCCTCTTCAGCAAATGGTGTAGGGAAAACTGGACAGCTGCATGTAAATCAATGAAGTTAGACTACTTCCTCACAGCATACACAAAAATGAATTCAAAATGTGTTAAAGACTTAAACACGTAGACAAGACACTATAAACCTCTTAGAAGCAACCATAGGCAAAATATCTGTCATACATCTCAGCAATGTTTTCCTAGAGCAGTCTACTCAAGCAATAGAAATACAAACAAAAATATAAAAGTGGGATCTAATTAAACTTACAAGCTTTTGCAGAGCGAAGGAAACAGTAACAAAACAAAAAGACAACCTATGGAATGGGAGAAAATATTTGCAATAAATGAGACTGACAAGGGCTTAATTCCCAGAATATGTAAACAGCTTTTACACTTAATAAGAAAGAAAAACAAACAATTCAATTCAAAAATGGGCAGAAGTCCTAAAGAAACATTTCTCCAATGAAGACATACAAATGGCCAAAAGGCACATGAAAAAATGTTCAATATCATTATCAGAGTAATGCCAATCAAAACTGCAATCAAGTATCACCTCTCACCGTCAGAATAGCCATCATTCAGAAGTTCACAGACAATAAATTCTGGAGAGGCTGCGGAGAATTTGGAACCCTCCTACACTGTGGTGGGAATGCAGTTTGGTGGAGCCATTGTGGAAAACTGAAGAGAGGTTCTTCAAAAGACAAGAAATTGACCTCCCATATGACCCAGCAATACCACTCCTGGGCATATATCCAAAAGGATCTGTAATTCAAAAAGACACTTTCACCCCAATGTTCCAGCAGCACTATTTACAATAGCAAGACATGGAAACAACCTAAATGTCCACTGACAGATGACTGGATAAAGAGGTTGCAGTATATTTGTCCGATAGACTACTACTCAGCTTTAAAATTAGAATAAAATAATGCCATTTGCAGCAACATGAATGGACCTGGAGAATGTCATTCTAAGTGAAGTAAGCCAGAAAGAGAAAGGAAAATACCATATGAGATCGCTCACATATGGAATCTCAAAAAAAGAAAATGAAAGCAAAGAAACAATAAGATAAAATTATGTACAGAACAGAAGCAGACACAGAGACATAGAAACCAAACTATGGTTACCAGAGGAGAGAGGGTGTGGGAAGCAATAAATTGGGAGTTCAAGATTTGCAGATACTGAGTATGTAAAGAATAAACAGCAAGTTTATACTGTATAGCACTGGAGAATATATTTAATATCTTATAGTAACATGTTTAAAAAGAATATGAAAATGAATACAGGTATATTCCGATTTAACTGAAGTGTTATACTGTACACAAGAAATTGACACAACATTATAAACTAACTAGACTTCAATGAAAATATTTTGAAATAGACCAAAAACGAAAAAAAAGAAAAAGGATATTATCAAACAAAAAGAATAAAGTACTGATTGAGGCTACAATATGTATGGACCTTGAAACTTTATGCTAAAATAAGCCAGGCACAAAAGGCCAAATAGTGCCCTTTTAGGTGAACTGTATCTAAGCTTTTATTGTACTACTCCTGTAAATTTTCCGTAGGTTTGAAGTCTATCAATATCAAAATAAAATGTATTATTCATTAAATACATAAAACGCTTCCTCACAGGAGGGCTTATTTATTAAATGCAGAAATGCATGGAAAGCTCTTGGAACAACACTTTGCACGTCCACACACAGTCACTGCTGTCACTGCCACTCAGAGGGCGGTGCCAGCGCTGATGAGAGCTGCCTCCCCTCGCTCCCCTGCAGAAAGGAGTGAAGGCCTGAGCTCTGACAGGCAGGGTGAGCGTGAACATGGGTCAGACACAGCCACGTCCCAGACTCTGCGTTACCCAACTTTCTTATACAAACTGCAACATGTAATGTAAACACGCTAGAGGGATGTATCTTACAACACAGGGAATACAGCCAATGTTTTACAGTAACTATAAATGGAGCATCTACTGTACATCGGAAACATATCATATTTTATATCAGTTATATCTTTATAAAATATTTAAAAATAATTTAAAAATGTTATCACTTTACTATTCAATTCGGTTTTTAAGTAACTACTAAACAGCTTAGAATATATAAAAGCATTTAATTGTGCTGTTTGTTTACATATTTATTTACTTTCAGCCTCCTGCTAAAAGAGAAATTAAACAATTTTTTTCAATACAGCTTAACAACCATAACAACAAAAAGGCAAAACTGAGAGTGAAGAGAAAATGGAGATTCAATATTTAAATGAAACCAGGGGGAGATAAAGTCATAAAAATGGATTCCATGAAGTCAGGGCAAGTGTTAAAGGCCGACTAGAAATTCAGCTGTAAGATTCCTGGCAGCTAAAGCAAATAGAAAAAGATGATGTGGCTGGTGGTAGAGCGTGTGCTTAACGTGCACGGGGTCCTGGGTTCAAGCCCCAGGGCCTCCACTAACAGATAAATACACCTAATTACCTACCCCCCCAAAAGAGCTCCAAAGAAAAGAAAAAGAGAAATTTCTTTCCCAAAAAACCTTGATATTAAATTTGGATTAAATACTTAAAAATAAAATAGAAAAGATAAGTGACACTGTGAAGGAAAAGCCCAGCTGGGCTAACAAGCTGAGTCACATATCTAAGTGTGATAATTGTCGGTTTACTTATCTAAGTTTTGCTGGGCTAACTGGTAAATCTGAAGTTTAGAGTCAATTTACTGGACTAATAAGCTAACTCATTACCCAAGGTCAACAATTGTCAGTAACGTGATCTGTCCCAAATTGATAAGCTTCAGTGTACTGATTCCTTGCTTTTTGTTGTTTGAGCCTTATTGGCTAATAGCCCCATACTTGTAATTAACCCTATAAAACCTCATGTGCACGTCTTGGAGGTGCTCAGAGCTTCAGAACAGAAGCCCCTCAGAGCCCGCCTGCGTAATAAATCTCAGTACTCCCACCCTTTGACTGGTGCTTGTTTCTTGGCCGGCCTGTTGTTTCCGTAACAACACAAGCGGTAATGCCCGTGAAATAAATCTGCGGTGGCTGCTGGCAGGTCCCCATGTCTCAAATGGGAAAATCTGAAACATCCTTCTCAACACTCAGAGTCATCCTCAGCCCAACCTTCACTTCCCGGTGTTAAATGCAGGAGCACAGGTAGAGCCCGGCCTTTGCTTTCTCTATGTCATCACAGTGAGACAGGATGGAAGGGGGCAGAGCAGAGCCATTCTAGGAAGGCCACAGCAATTATCATCAAAATGGTGAAGGATTCAACTCCCTATAGGCCTTGAGGCTCAGGATGAAAATGTTTTACTCCTAGCAGATCTTGAGCTTCATTAAACACCCATTGTAATAGTAACATGGTGAATAACACGCCCCCAGGCACCATGGCAGTCCCAAGGCTAGCCACAAAAGGTCACAGGGTGGGAAATGGCCAACTCCCTGGGAATCCCAGCCCCTTGCCCTAAGGCTGGTCCTTCTACTTATGAGCATATGAAACCACCAAGCCCAAGAAAACCACCAACACAGCGCCACCTCGCGGTCACCACTCTCTCTCCCTCTTCGGAGAAGGCCCACACTCAGTCTGTGGAGTGTGTACCTACTTTTAATCTGAGCATCAAACCCCCACATGTCGTAACATTTCTCTTGCCTTTCAATGTATCTCTCTGAATAAATCTACCTTTACTCAACACTGGCTTGCTCTTGAATTCTTTACTGCATGAAGCCAGGGAACAAAATCTAGTGGGGCAAATCCCAGGGGCCCAACCAAAGCCTGGGACACAGCCCTTCTCATGCCCAACATTTTATTTCTTGTATCAACAGGACTGGGTTGTGAAGGGAGCCCCGAAGCCCCAGCTAAGGGACAGAAGCAGCCTCCAGGGCTCCAATTGGCGGGCAGCCTCTCCCCCAGCAAGGGCCTTGGGGTCTGCCCGGTTCTCTGTTGTTCCCTGTTGTGCTGACTCCCCAGCCAGAGAGCTTTCTCCTAGGCCTGTCTCCACAAAACCCTTCTCTCCAAAATACAAGCACAACATGCCACAATCCTATTGTTCAACCAGGAAATGCTCAGCCCACTTTTTCCCCTCCCCAGTAAAGTACCCAACTGTCCTCCCTCCCGTCCCACCACTTCTTTCTTTGTGAGAACTCTGCACTCTCCACACACCATCCTGAACGCGGGTGCCCTGCTGGCTGGGACCGACATATTTCTTTCTCACACAGCCTGCGTCCTTTCACTTTCCCCTTGTTACCTTAAAAAAGCCTTTCCTGAGACTCCCACCACTCTGATGCTGAACTTCACAAAGTGCTGAGGTTACAGTCACTATGTGCACACCTCCCAGGTTTTGGCTAGGTTTCCTTCGCAAGATCTTCATTAACGAGTTGCATCAAGAAATTAAGGAGGCTATTCTTACATCAGAGCGGAGGAGCCTGCATAAAGTTTAAATGGCTTTCAAGAGAGAGTTAACCAGGGACAGAGAGGTCGCAGGTCCTAGTCAACAGTGTCATGAGGCAAAATGTTCCTCAAAGGCTCAGAGTGGCTTCTGAACGCGGAGTTGGCAGGGAGGAGGTGACAGGCAGTGAGTGGGTGAGTGACACAGGGTACGCTCCCCCAGCTGGGGAAGAATTGAATATTTTTCTAGTTTTCCAAACAATTTCTTACTACCTTTTTCTCTTATTGTCACATACCATTTCCTATGAATTAAGAATATCAATGTCAGTCATTTGGGCTGCTTGGGAGAAGCTACAGGATGACATTCAAAGGGCTGGGACATGACAGACACACCAGTGTAGGTTGAAAGACCAGTGGGAGTATTTCCAAGGTATAAATGGGCATGCAGCAAACTCCCCAGCTTCAATGACCTCATCTCAAAGCTGGGGCCAATAAAACTACCAAAAATGTATGTGATGATTATGGCCGACATCTGTTTACTAGGAAAGTGCCCGTGACAGCTGCCGATTAATGGGGAATGAGTATGATCAACGAGGCCCAGTCTACCTGGCCACACGCGCCCTGCCTTCCTGCCTTGGTGCAGCAGCAGAGTTTGTTTAGCTGAGATGAACGCCCCCAGAGCAGCCCCGACGGGAATGCTTCCAGCTCTGCACGGCGAGACGTGTTCCTTTCCTTCTCAGAGCTGATCACAGTTTGCAGTCGTCTGTTTTTATGTTTATCCCTTTTGTAACTGCCTCTCCTCCGAAGATTTTGCTCAAGCAGCGCAGGGCCAGGTGTGTCTTGCGGCCTGCCGGATATTCTGGGCTGGGAAACAGCCGACCCCACATTTGGCTCTGGTGCTGAACGGAGAAGGCACAAGTCCCAGGGGCCCATGCTGAACCGAGGCCCCTGCACCCAAAATTATGGTCTGACTTTAGGCAAATTGCACAGTCTTCTTTACCCTGAGATTCCTCTTCTGTCCATGAAAATAAGTACCCATGGCACACAGAGTTACAAGGATTAAAGGAAATCACCAAATTCACAACCTAGCCAAGGGGCTACCATTGCATCCTCAACAGATAAATACTGTCTTTACGGCTCTGACACACGCCAAGCGTGGTGGCCGCACAAAGTGAACACTGCTAAGTGCCAGTGTGTTAAGTGCTTCATGTGTGCTATAATACTCTTTAGAACTTACAACAATCCGAGGAAGAAACGAGTATTATCATACCCATTTCACAGATTCACCAACAGATTAAGAGAGGTTACATTCTAGTCCAAGGCCCTATGGTGAGGAAATGGCGATTTCAACCTGAATATGGGTCCAGGCCTTGGCTCCATCTCTCTCCCATCCTCCTGACCACTTGCCTATGAAATCCACCTGTTCAATACCCAAGTTTGCAGCCGTCCAGCTCTTAAATGCAATGGGTGCCACCGTTTGTCAATGTTCGTTAATTACCATAAACAGTTCTCAGAAAGCACTTCAGAGAAGAAAGTTGGACTCACGTCCCTGCCCACAAAGAAGAGGAATTTTGCCTTGCCTTCTCCTGTAATGTGCAGAAACCCTTCCCATTCACCACCGACTCCTTTTGTATGCTTCCTCCGTGTTTATGTTTGCACCCTGCTTTTTAATGTAGAAGGTACCTGCAGTAATTCCATCTCGGTTCCTTTCCAAGATTCCAGATTATCCATAATCAGGGTAATATCATAATTTTCTGTGAACGAAAATACTACAATGTGAATGAAACTACTGCAACCATGTCACTAAACAAAGAATGCTGAAAACAAGTCATCAGCGCTGCCGCCACCCCCCAGTGAAGACAGGCCTGCAGCCACTCACAACGGTGCCCTCTGAGCAGACGCAGAATAAGAAAGGACAGATTACTGGCCCTAGATAGCTAGATGCTTGTCTCAAGAATATATTCAGTGAACCCAAATGTTTGCTTCCTCCCATATATTGAAAAGCACTAAATTCTTGAACTTGAGATAATTAGCTTTCTTTAGATAACAAGCAATGTTTTATTGTTCCAACTACCTGGTCTTTGTTGTAAAGCTCATATATATCCTAGCTCTTCTCAACCTCTTCTGAGCTGTCCGTCAGAGCGATCTGAGTGGTTGTCATACCGGCTTGAGTTCTCCCGCCAAATAAAACATAAGTCTTAACTTTTAGGCTGAACATGTATTTCAGTCAACAGTTTTGGACACCATGAAGGGACCCAGAGCAGACTTCTCTCCACCTGGACTCTCCGAGTAACTGGGGCCTTGGTACCATCCGTGGCCCTTTGTGACCATCCGTCTCCTCAGGGAGTCCAGATGAATTTGGTTGAGTCTCTCCTGGTTCTCGGATCTCCCATATTGATTGATGTTCCTGAGTTTTATTTGGCAGTGTATCCAGGTACCTGGCCCTCCAGTTGAAAGAGACTGGGGGGAATTACCCACCCAGTGGAGACATGCTGGGTGAGGCCTTGTTGAAAGGTAACAGGAAATACCTACCTTGAGGAGACATCCGAGGTGGGGCTGGTGGGAAAGACACCTGGAAAATACTCACCCAGTGGAGACCTCCCGATTGGGTCCAAGTTGAAAGACACTGGGTCCAGGACTGAGTGGTTAGGTAAGAGGCTGCCCTAATGCTTTCTTCAATTTGGTTATCTCCATTGAATTTTTCGGGATAAAAGTAAAACTCTTATGAGGAACCTTTCAACTCCAAAAATGGGACCCTCCTCCTGGCTGATAACAGCTTTCTCGGGTAACAGAGAAATTTGCAGGAGTGGTAGAGGCAAAGACTTCATGCCACAGAGTTGTCCCTGCGGGAAATCTTACTAGCAATTTTATTCTGACAACCCGGCCTTAGAAAGGGTCATAGAACTTTAAAAAAAAAAAAAAGAAAAGAATAGAGAAAGTAATGACAGATTGCCAGCCTCCAAATAATATCCCAACCAGGATTATATACCTAGAAAACTTACAACTTTAATTGGGAACTAGAAAAAATAATCTCACTCTGAAAGTAACTAACCAGGCCTGATAAAAACATTTTTTGGAATTCTGAACTTATAAAAACAAAACCCCTTTAGGGGGAACTTGGATTTCTCTTCCTGTGTCCTTGTAATATAAACGTTTTATATTTCTCTGGGTATTTTATGTGTGTGTATGTATGTATATATGTTTCCTTTTTTTTTAAAAGAAACCTTGGACTCTGCCATGCAAAAGGTACAAGTATTGTGCACATATGGTGGCCATGCAAATAAATTGAGATTCTCAACAATCCTTTGATTGTACAATTTTTCAGACATTTTGCGATCTTAGCCTTTTTTGCATCAGCCTGGACCACAAAGGCCTTTAGCTTTTGGAGAGTAAACTTTTGAATTTTATTTAGGCAACACCCCCACTCTCATGTGGAAAAGCCTCTTCATCATTTTGGTTTAGATATATATATAAATTGATGGCCATATGTTGGATCCTTTAATTTGGAAAAACTTTTAAATTGGTGAAAGTTGAATAGCTCTCAATATAAACAGCTCTTTTCTTGGTACGTATTAAAATCAAGTTTAAAGGTAGAAAAATATATCTAATGGTTAACCTAAGAACTTAGTTAAAAAAAAAAACTGGTTTGAAAAGCTACACTTGTGTTTTTCCTTTCCCATCAATGGTTTTAGAGATGCTAATAAAAACTTAGAACAATTAATATTAATTAGGTTGAATAACTGGAAAAAGGATTGTAAAAATTTCAATTTTTTCTTAATGAAAATAAAGAAAGGTAAGGGGCTTATCCCAAATGGATAAATATTTTTATATGGTTATTTTGAATGAGATAAATAAAATGGACAATTTTGGATTTAGATACAAGGTTTTGATACTACAATAAGTAAAGTTAAAAAAAAAAAGGGCCAAAGAGATCACCTACTTCCCCCCAACATTAAAGTTCAAACAAGTCCGTTTTATTTACCATAGTTTAATATGTATGTATGTATAGGGCTATAATATACATATATATATATTTATATACTGAGATACTTGATCAATGATTGGGAAAACAGACCAATTAATCAAATTAAAAATTGAGAAGGGTGTAAGCTCTTTGGCTCAAACTTGGGGATCCCAGAGACTTTTCTATAAAATTAGATACAATGCACAAAAAACAAACCAAAAAATGCTTCTGGCACTCCTTCTACAAGTAAGAATTATTGATTAAACCTAATAAATATTAAAATTAAAGTTATAAGAGTTAATAAATTTGAGATAAAAGTTTGTAAAATTGATATATTTAAATCGGCTTTATATAAACCTTTTACTTAATTATGCTGTGGGATAGGTATGTTTCAATGGAAAAACTCTTCCCCTTTTTGGTATTATAAGGCTGGGCACATATCTGTCCCTCAGAAAATATTGACTGAACAAAGTAAAGGAAACCAATAGACTTACATGAGCTGTCCAATATAAAGTAAAACTAAAAACTAATATTCAGTGGCTAATAAAAAAATATAATAAGAGGTTTACCCTGGGCTTAACTTATAACTCAAGGGAAAGAGACCTTACTAAATGCCTTATGCAAGCTTTGGGAGAGAAGATAAAGTAATCTTTAAAGTTTTAACACATGGAATTCTTTGTCTACAGCTCTTCACACTGATACAAAAAAGCAAATTAAGGAGATGTAATTGGGCTTGGGTGACAGAGCAGTTCTCTGGGGAACTGGAAGAGAGTGTCTTTGTCTTGCAGATCAGAAATATAAATACAGCAAACAGTGACCTAGGGGTGAGCCTAATTAGCTCAACGAGATAAAAATTAAGGCCAAAGAAAGTTTTCACATTTTAGAACTGAGAACTCTGACGGGTCCTTCAGACATTGTCAAGAAATCTTTAATATCTGTTTCATAAATAGTTAGCCTTAGTGATTTGAGTAAGCAAATTCAGCTTACTCCAACTATTATTATACCTATCTTATAAGTAAGTTTTAAAGTGAAGCTATGAGATCTCTAGCTTTTGTCTGTTTATAATCCTGCATACACATTATAGATGTGAGATATTTCTACCGCTAAAAAAAAAAAAAAAGTGAAAGAGCTCTGTTTAATTGACGTAAAAAATAAGAGCTTAAAAATTAAGTATTTTTAAAATATAAACTGAGGAAATTGACTTTCAGAGTCACGTGAGCTGGAAAATATTCAATATTAAGATTATATGGGATATTGTTTAGTTTAAGTATGTTCTAATTAAAATAGACATCTTTAAAGTCATCAATATTAAGTATAATACCTTTACTGTACCTAGGTTTAATGAAAGTCAAATAAGATCCTGTTATATCTGTTGCAGATTTGTCAAAAAAAAATAAAAGTAATGTGGTGTGGTAAAATTTTAAGTAAATTAAATGCAAATGAGATGAGAGCTTTGGGTAAATTTTTAAAATATATTTTTAAATGTATGCTTAAGATAATCTGTAAATGTTTGTTATCTTTAAATTCTAGAGTTGTGCTAAATTAAGTTAAATGATTGGATTTTATTAAATAGCTATGCCATTTTCAGAAAAAATAAGATTGAAATATGAATTACTTAACATTTAACTTCCTCTTACAGTGAAATTAAAGGTGTTTAGAAATATTAATAAATGGTTGTTGCCACACTGAAATAGTCTCTATTAGTAAGGAAATGATCTCAGTATCCTAGGAAATTAAGATAAATGTGTAAAGGAAGATGTAAGAATGGAATTATATTTTGTTAATGAAAAATAGTGACTTTGTCCTGAGGCTGGTTACTTCTGAATGGAAGAGAAAATAAGGGACACACTAATATGAGTATAGAAAGCTGTGGAAGGCTTGTGGAAGAGGAAACCTGAGGAAAGAATTTTGTACGTGGTCAGAATTGGCTAAGTTTAGAATCAAATTGGGCAACGTAAATGAATCTTCAAAGTAAGCTGGTACAAGACTAGATTTGTTTTTCTCTCTGTTAAGAGGAAAAAAATTTCTTAAAATGTTAATCCACCTTCAGTAACAGATTGCAAAACTTCTTATACCACTTAGCTGATTTGTTCTGCCTTTACTTTTGACGTATTTTCTTGTTAATAAATAAGTACTACTTTACAGTGATCTATATGTTTATCTGACCAAGTGTTCTGAAACCTTTAACAAGCTCCCCAAATATCAATTTCTAATTAAAGTACTTTTAATCTCCAGTTAAGTTTTGGATGCTACAGAGGGCCCCTGAAACATTCAAAAGAGAGATTTTAAACTAGTAAGTTTCATTTGTCATGTTAAATAACATGGTATTGTCAAATCAATAATAAATCTTCTAAGGTTATATTGAATCAGAAAATATTATTAATATAGATATTGTAGAAATTACATGGACTCCCTAAAATTCTGGTATATCTGAAATGTTACCAGTGATAATTCTGGGTATAGTGAACAGGTTTCTTTATCGATTATAGTGCAACGGTGTTTAACCATGCTTTTAAATCTTTTGTCATTTATAGACAGTTAATTGTTTTCTTCTGATGGTTTTGCAAAATGCTTTCTCATCAAGGAGATTTACTGATTTCTAATAAATTTCAAACTATAGCAGTGAAATAAACTGGTTAAGAAATTTTAAAGTTCTAATGAAAACTCTCATTAAAAGAATTAGTTACATGGGACTGAGTAAACTGGTGAATATGGTTATAATTTTTGATATTGTTTGAAATACTACTGGCTTTTAACCTGTTTCCCAGACATAAAGAATCTCTTCTCCTTAAGATAGTTATGGTTCACAGAAATTTGATAAATTATACCTATGTAATCAGACTTGGAACAGTTATCTTTTCCCTCAATCTGATCCCTCAAGAGACTAAAAACACTTAGGTCCCCAGTGGCTCTATCAGACAAATTAGGAAGATCATCTCCTAACACATATAGGAATATAAAGGTATTTTAAGGATTTTAAAGAGAAAAGAATTTACCTAAATCTGTAAGGCAGAAACCCATGACAAGCCCTGAATTGGCTTTCCTGGCCTTAGAAAACCTTATTAACATTCTACCCTGAGACTCCGTATTAAAACTTCCAATACAGCCAATTTAAAAAAGCCTATATTATCAAATAATCAGACTTAACTTGTAAAGAAATTAATCTTCATTTGGCTTTATTTGAGAAAACTGAGGATAACTTTAGAAAGAAAAAAATTATATTTTAGTGGATATTAAATTCTAGTTTTGTTAATTGAGGTCCATATTTACTAAGACACTTCCCAGATCATCCCTTGCTGTTATGTTACATTGCTGTACAGTATAATTGAATTATGAAAAGGATACTCTAGGTTTGTTTCTGAAGCTCAGTAATCTATCCTTGGGTAAAGTTCCAATGCCCCATGACCTGCAGCCAGAGGATTATACATACTGGAACAGGCATGACTTAAAGAACTGTCTCCAACCTGAACGGAAGGTCCCTTTGTAAGGTACTCTTAACTAGACCATACACACCAAAGCTGAAGGAAACGGACTGTCAGATTCATTTCCTATCAGGAACAGCCCCTGCAGTGAACTGGCCTATAGAGCACTGCTCACCTTAAAACAATGCCCAAATGGAGAAAAAGCTACCAGGCCAGGATGAGAAGAAGATGACATCTGAGCTAGACAGCTGACCCAAGACACCGGACCAGGCCTGTATACCAATTACTTTGATAATTTCTCCAACCTTTGATTATGAACTACTCAAATTGTTAAGTTTATGATAAATTACCTATGTCTAGTACTTCTGTGTTACCTTGGAGGGTTTCCCTACTCCAAGGCTCTAACAAGATAGCCCTCAGTAATGTTATTCTCAAAAGAAATTATAGTTCTGTTTAGGCCACTGTTCATCTTACAAGGTGGGAGACTTCACCTGGCCAATTAATACCTGCTCTGACCCTGACCATAAATATGAGCTTTCTCATAAGATCAAACTCAATCAGAAACACAAGCAAAATTTTAACCCAAAAATACAACTTCTCGACTATTAAATTCTTACTCGTGACTTTATTAACGTTACTAGCTGTATTATTTATAGCCTGTCTATTTTATAAAATTGTTGTCTGTTAATTTCCCAATGTGTAACTAGGCCTACAAGATTGATGATGGCTAAACATCTTGAAGAAACAGATAGAATTTATAACCCTGAATAAAATAAATATAATAGTGTGATTATAGGTATGGGAATGAGCAATGAAGGGTAAACATTTCCTGGATCATAATAGACTAGTAAGACAGGTGATCCAGAGAACTTTTAGTATCAACAGGGTCTGATAAAAAAACTAACGCCTTGAATGGCAACTCAGAAGATTCTTCACCTGAACTAGGAATGAGCGATCCTAGCACAGTGGGACAAAATTGGTCATGAAATGTATCTCAAAATATTGGTCGAATTTAGGACCAAGGGGGAGCACTGTGAATGAAAATGCTACAATGTGAATGAAAATACTGCAACCATGTCAGTAAACAAAGAATGGTGAATCCAAGTCATCAGCGGCTGCTGCCAACCCCCAGTGAGGACATGCGTGCAGCCTGGCCTCTCAGCCACTCACAGAGGTGCCCTCTGAGCGGACTCAGAGTAAGAAAGGACAGGATACTGGCCCTAGATAGCCAGGGGCTTGCCAAAGGAATGAATTCAATGACCCAAATGTTTGCTTCCCACCATACATAGAAAAGCACTAAATACATGAACTTGAGATATCTGGTTTTCTTTAGATAACAAGCAATATTTTATTGTTCCAATTACCTGGTCTTTGTTGTAAAGCTTCTATATATCCTAGCTCCTCCCCTACCTCATGGGAGCAGTCCCTCAGAGTGATCTGAGAGGCTGTCATCCCGGCTCGAGTCCTCCAGCCAAATAAAACAATGCCCTTAACATTTAGGCTGAACGTTTATTTCAATGAAGTCCCAGAAAAGACACAACACATCAATTCTGTAATGGAACACACTGAATCAGGAATCAAAAGCGTGTTCTAGTCTGGAAAAACTCCGGGTTCCTATTTCTTCCTGTCATTATACAATCGCACCAGAACTCATTACTTTGCTGTCTGCTCCTCTGGCAACCAAACTCAGAGAGGAGTCAACTCAGCAAAGCGCCCTGCTGGGGAGAACCCCCTACAGCAGCACTGCAGGCTACCTGCCCTCCCGCACGCACTGCTGACCCCTAGTGTCCTCCGTGGAGACCAGGCCAACAGAGTTGTTCCCAACAGCTGCAAAGTCCCACATGTTAAATAAAAACATTTTATTTTATACGATATGTTACTTATATAACCATCTCTGAAAACAGCTTTGCCAGGAGCCCAAATCTTCAACATTAATCTGCAAAGGCAAATCCGGTCCCCAAGGGAAAACAAGTCTTAAGACGATGCTAAGGCCTCCAAAGTCCCCTCCACGACCATCAACCAAACTGCCCGCAGGTCTGCAGCTGCAGGTGGCTACATGTCTGTTTTTAAAGCAACCCTTTCCTGCCCTCTGGAATTACAATGTCCCTCTACGCCCTCCCATCTCAGGGTAAGAGCAGCTGCTGCAGAACCTTGCAGGGCAGCACTGACAGGACTGGACACAGAGGATCAGAGCTAAACTAAGACTTCTGATGAGACGAGCTTGTCACTCTGTCACTTTACAGATGAATATTATATATAGAGAGAGGTGGGGTGATATTGCTCAAAGTCACACAGATAATAAGTGACAAAGTCTATAACTCTGTTCCTCCCTCGTGCGTGACGCCCCAGCTGGGACGCCCACAGGGTTCTCTTGTGCCTGCCTGACCAGTCCTTTACTGTCACTCATGACCCACCACAGGGTCTGATCTTAGCCTGAATTTTCAGCATCTGTTCCCTCCAGTTTCTCAGGAACAAGGCTGTTCGGGCCACTGTATGAATTCTGGCTCCAGGAAACCTCCGTGCTCAGGCTGGTCTTGCCTGTGCATCCGGCCTCCTGCTCAGAGGCTCTTCCTCCCCTGCAGGAGGACGTTTCCACTCTCCACAGGGACACCCCCTCAGGGGAGCCCTCTTCTCGCCCTCAGCACGGCATGTGTCCCAGGCCACATCCTGAGCTGCCCCATTAGGACTGCGGGTGCCCTGGTCTGCTAATCAGACCAGCAGCCTCAGAGCCAGGAATTATGCCCAGGTCACCCTGCAAACCTACTGCCCGCCTCACAGCCCCCAGCCAGCAGGTCACCTGGAAGTCACAGCAAGTGCCCCACCCAATCCAGAAGCCTCTTCATTTGCCAGCACCGCTGATGACTGGTTTCCAACCTTTGGTCAGTTTCACACAAAACAGCACCATCTAGTGTGAAGCGGATGATTTTCGCTTCTGCTCCGCATCCTTACTGGAAACGTTAAGGAAACCAAAAAGGCCTTTTCTCAACCCTTTTCTGATGACACCCTCCCACCCACAATACTCTCATGTTCAAGAGCTTTGGATCCACGTGATTTTGTTTCCCTTACGCTAAGTGGCTCAAAACACTGCGGGATTCTTTCTCTTTTGAGGGTATTTGTACTCAGTTTCTCGGCTTTAATCTGTTTTTGTCTCTCTCTTCCATATCTCAAGCAGTATAACCTCTTCTTACTCCCTTCAGCAGCCTCCCTCCCAACATCTAGTCTAGGAAATCAGCTGTGATGAGGGGCCCTGGGGCAGTCACAGAAGATGCAACTAAGGCACAGAGAGGCTACATAATTTGCCGAAGAAATCACCTTCAACCCCCAACAGAGTGTGTCACAACCCTCTTTTTAACTCTTATGCTAAGCAAGTTAACTTTTTGTAGATTATGTTTATAAACAGATGAGTTATCAAAATACATACAAGGACACACATCAACTGTATGATGTTCATTAACTCCACTATTTTGTTTCTATTCAATTTATTTCTATTAAAATAATTAAGAACCCCTACAGTCAATATAGCAAAATGTTACAGGGTTTTAAATCCAGAATATAGAGGGGTTCAGTGTGTCATTACGCATCCTTATTTGTATGTTCACAAGAGAAAATGATTTGAAAGTCTCTCTCCCCTCCCCCTACTCACTACTGGCTCTCACCTGAGCTCCCAGACCACACATTTAACAGCCTTTAAATTTACCCACAGCTGAACTCCTCAGTTTTCCCCCAGAACTCCGTCTGCAGCTTTCCCTCCTCAGAACACAGCGGGACCATCATTTACCTCATTAATCCACCCAGAAACCTGGGTCTTACTCCATCCTACCTTCACAAACAGCATTCATCCTTTCCTTTTTACCATCTAAACATGCCTTCAATCTGTTCGCTTTTACCCACTGACCATCCCACCGCTCAAGTGGAAGCCACCAACACTGCCCACCTGGACTCACGAGTCTCCCAATTGGCCCAACAGTCACTCTCCCCTTCTTGAGACAAATGGGATTGTTTCCCTCCAGCGCTTTTTGGACTCTTTTCAAACCCACTGTTCTTAGAAGAAACTCCAATTTCTTCACCTGGTGAAGGTCTTTGCCATGAATACTGTCAGCTCAGGGAGGGCAGGACACGCCGTCTTCCCTCGGACCCGCCCTCTGGCAGAGCATCAGCTTGGGAGGACCTGCTGAGCTACACCAGCCTGTATTCTGAATCTGGTCTTGAGATCTTAGCAAACTGCTTCACTTATCCATACAAATCCAATGTAGATTAGAAAGATTTTAGATGTTGAGCTAGACTATTGATTTGGCAATTTTGCACTAGCAACCTGCAAGTATATGTTCTAATGAATCTGTCTTCTTAAAAACACACCCAGATTTAAGTAGTATTTGTGGAATGTCTTCAGAGTAAAGGGGACTGTACTTTTACAGACTTTATGTTTTATAACATGAGCAACCCGGACAGGGTCACAAATGGAACCGCCTCACAAGTGACAGAAGACAGGAGATAGGCATATAGCAACAGGTCACAAAGATTGTAAGAGCAAAGTTGTTTCTCCAACCCCCGAAAAAATTCCTCTAAGAACAAAAAAATCTGAATTTTGAAAGTAAAATACTATCATAAAAAGAAATAAAATAAATAATCATCTTCATCAGGGTTTCAAAATCTGACTGCAGAGTTTTTAGCAAGCCATACTGAATCCTAGCACAGAAAAATCAGATGGACTAGTGATGAGTAATTTCCAGGAAAACGGCAGTAATTCCTCCACTTGTAAGAGGACACACACTCACTTGTCGAAGATGATTGTAAACCACATTCTGCTGAAATTCAGAAGATTCAAACACCACTTCTAGATTGTGATGACACGGAAGGACGGCTTGAATGCATGCTTCTAACTGAGTCACCGGCATTCTTACACTGCAGGGTGAAACGGAGGCCCTCAGCCAAGAGCAGAGATGTTCCTGTCATGTCTCCCAGGCAGTGCCTCGGGGACTCAGTGTCCTGCAGCAGTCCGGCCCCAGGAGAGGACCCGCAGCGTGGCCCACCCAAACAGGATGGGCACTGTGCTTTAGAAATCCCATCCCCGATGGGAGCAAGAGGGGCTGGTGGGGTTGTGTGAACCTATAAATGCCCATAGAAATACATCTGCATACATTCAAGTGATGCAAACAACAGTATCAGGCTATTTAACAAAATTTCAATTGTCAGTGTTAATTTTACCATTCCTTTCCTCTTTTCCCCTGCACTCTGAGACAGGCTTAGGCTCTCTCACACATGCAGCTCTGATGCAATAGATGTGAAGTTATTTTACTTTGCTGCAAGTGCCTTCGCTCCCCGTGCCACTGTGACTATCATCACTTAACACAGTCAGATGTCTTCCTGGATCTCCCCCTGAGTTCCTTGCTACTGCTTCTCAGATCCTGAGATAAAGAAGAGGTGAAGGCACATGAGCAGGAAAGGCACTGTGCACTTGACCAAAGTCCTCAGTGACCCCCTAGGTGAGTGCTGCCCACCCCTTATCTTTGATTCTCAACGTTCTGCCCAGGGTGACATCCAGACAGGAAAGAGTCCTAGGCCCAATTAAAAGCTGTGTGGCTTGGGTGCGGGGAAAGGTGCAGGAGTTGGTTCCGGAGCCGGGCCCCTCCCCACCTCTGCTCCTCTCTCTCCCGAGGCCCCGCTGCCAAGCCCCCGGGCCCCCTGATCTTCTGTCCTTCTCTTCTACGCTACTCGAAGCCCTTTTTCTCTTCCTTTATTCCCTGATTATCCCCAGCTGGTGTGATTTTTCCATCACAGTATATGAAAAAATTTCCTGCAGCTGAAAAAGAGGTCTCCAGAGGTCAATGCCCATATGGTGGTTCCTGAAGAGAGCCCCTGGTTAGGGGGACGCTCACCAACACTCACGGGACATCAGACATGTTGCAGGGTCGAACACCCCCAACAAGTTTGCTGTGACCCCAAGGCACGCACAGCATCCCTGCTCACAAAACTGTAGTTGGCCCACTTATCCGTTATTAAGAATCAAAAATAAAAAAATTGCTCATGTTTCTTACTAAAATTATTTATGAGGGAGAAAAAGAAATTGTAATAGAAAAGAACAAATTTGACTCCATGTTAGATGTGTTCATTTGGCTTTAAACCTGTACCCTATTTTCTAGGCTCAGACTTGCTATCTCTGCACCTTTTGTAAAAGAAAGTTGCCTTTAGCCTGAAATATGCAGTAGAGCCTATTCTCCGGGCTCTAATCTTTAAGGATGTTAGCTCTTCTAGACTTATGTAGAGATGGCAAGTTGCAAAATAGAGAATAACCTTTGGGTTTTTTGGAGGTTTTACGGGGGCACCATGATTTGACCCACATGAACAGCTGCAAGAACAAAGGATTCCAAGGACAAACAATTCGTACAGCAAGAAGTTTTCAACAACTAACCACATCCCCCCCTTTTTAGTATAAAAGGAGACTGAATTCTGACTTGGGGAAGAGAGTTCTCCTGGATATCAGTATGCCATTTTCTGGGTCTGCCAGCTTTTCAAATAGTCACTATTCCATACTCCAACATCTCATCTCCCGATTTATTGGCCTGTCATGCAGCAAGCAGAATGAGTTTGGACTTGGTAACAAAATGACTGCATTAGAGATAGTATGTCTCCACTCTTTCCTCATCTCCAGTATGTCACAACCTATCAATTTTATATGCTGTTTAACAACATGAACAAAAAACCTATTATACAGAATTGATTCCACAGAAATAAAATTATTTCTACTCCTTCAAAACTTTTTCTTTTCTATTTTATTTTGCTTTGATTATTGGAAAGAGAATAAAAGTCAAATCGTTTTATTTCACCAATTTTTTTATAGCTACATATTATAAATACTGCAAAGATATTTAAATTGCAATAAAAATTGTTCATATATTAGTATAAAGTTATATACACAATCAATGCAGATTAGGAAAGGAGAGGATATTTACTAAAAATCCACTGCACATCCAGTCTTTTACAAGCATATCCTGCAATATAAGCTCTATTATCCAGGGGTCCCCCACCCCCATTCTCACTGCGGATTCCCTTAGTAATCAACTACCAAGGCACCAGCATAGAACCATGCGATCACTATTTTAGGTATAAATGAGGGAATTAGCTCATTCAATTCTAAAACAGAAACCTTAAAATAAATACTGAACTTATTTACAGATAAAGAAATATGGATACAAAAAAGAACAGTATCTCCCCCACATCACAAAGATAATAACTGGTAAAGGCAAGATCTGAACTCATCTGCCTGATTCTAAAAACTAAGGTGGAAATCCACTTAGACTGTGGAGGTCCAGTAGCACAGCCTATCACCCTATCTTTCTTCAGATCTAGGCTTAGACAGCCTGAGACAGCACCCCATTCCTATGGAAATCGAGGGCAAATAATAATAATAAGGATTTTATATTAAGTAGTTTCTTAGGTCTCATTTATATAAAGTGTCAGCAGGTCAGCAGAAAACTCTGGGAAATATGAGTGGGTCCAGAACTTTTTGCTGCTAAGAAACTCAATCTATGAGGTCAGAGTGACCTTCCCAAGAGAGGCCTCATGGACATAAACTAAAGGCAGCTGAGCAATCAGAACTAGCAAGAGCATGGAACTCAAGCAAGGAGGATCCCTGCCATCCCCTGCCCAGTTGCCTCTTCACCCACGTGGACAAAATGGGAGAAGACCCAGGTTCTTGTCCAAGTTACAACATCATGGATTCTCACCCATAAAATGTTATAACTCTATGCTGTCTTAAGCCTTTTCCAACTCAAATATGATGACACCAATATCTCAGTAGAATGTCTATGTCTCCACCTTCTCTCTTCTATTAGGAGACTATATCTATGGCCACAAAGCAGAAATCCAATTAAAAACACCATGCACGAAGCCTGGTGAAAGTCTGCGTAAGAGACATTGTTCTCATGCTCAGTGAATGAAAACTCAGAAAAAAATGGTCCTTCTCCCTCTGCAAATGGGAGGTAGCCTGATTTTGTGTGTGTGTGTGTGTGTGTGTGTGTGTGCACGCACGTGTGTGTGTGTAAATCAAATAAAATATATTCTGGGATGTGCACAGATTTTTTTTATGATACTATCATTTCGTGAGGATGAGCCAACCTTTAAAGTAATTTGAATCTAGTATTCTGAGAGAGTCTCAGGCTCTTTTGGTGGAGGATGGTAAATGGGAAAGGAAAGGAGGAAAGAAGTAAATGAAGCAAAGCTGTAAGAATACTGCTAGGGAAAGGCAAGACATTAATTTTGTTCTTACTTGCATCACACACAAATTAGGGACTGGCTTTCCCCCATGTCTTGTCAGGCACTGAGTTGCAGAAGAACAGGTGACAGCCCATTTCTCACTGAGCTTGTGACTGTACGTGGCATCTTATAGACACAAATTATTTAACCTGATCAAACACTCTACCAGCAGGATGTAATTCTCCTACTCTGAGAGACAAGAAAACAGGAAGTGAAAGAGGGTATATAGCTTGACAAAAGTCAGAGGACCAGTAAACTAAAGAGGATGAATTCAAACTCAGATCTGAATGCAGAGTCTGATCTTCCCACTCTGAGGGCTGGAAAATCCTTAACACACAGGGTCCCCAGCTCCTCTGCATTGTTCCTGGCACCAAGCGTTTCCCATGGCGAAGGTCTCCAGTTCTCAGACACAGCGCTCTGTGCAGCCAATAACCTCCATTCGACCTTGATCATCTACCTGCCACACCCACCATGCTTCACCATACAGGCTGGAAAGCTGGCTTTCAAGTGCATACAAAGCCACCCCTGGTCTAACCTGGTCTCTTCAGCAGCTTTTCCAGCATAAAGGCAGCCATGAAAGTGCTCACAGTTTGTACATGAGCTACACTACCTCTCTCCATCTGTCTCCCCACCTATACTACTTAGCTATGACCATTTTGAGAATCTTGGAAACAAATTTTAAACACAGAAAAGGATTCAATAACAAGTACTTAATACTTACAATTTTAAATGAGAATTTACAAATTGAGTATTTACAAACTGAATCTGCCTTCCTAGGTGTCAGTTTTAACAGTTAAAAATATAATAGCAAAAAAATTCTCACTTACAAAATTAACAAAAAGATCAACAGTAATCTGGAATAAACTCAGAAACAATGCCCATGTTGTACATGGAGAAACTACAGGACTGTACTGAGGGGTAAAGTAAGAGGTGTGAATGTAGAGACATCAACATATTGTATGGAAGAAAGCAGTTTTGTAAAGATGTACGTTCTCCTAAAGACAATTCAAAACTTACTAAAAAATCCCATGACAACTCTTATCTGTTTTTTTTTAACTTAAAAATATATTTTAGAATTCTTCAGGAATAATAAAGTCATAATACTAGCCAAGAAAATTAGGGATGGAAAAAAGAATAAAAAAAATCGCACTGTCAGACATTAAATAAATTTTTACAATATGTAAGAAATAGCGCTGGAGTAAGAATGTAAGATTGACAGAAATTAACCATGATCTCAAAAAGAGACTCTAGTGTACATAAGTATTTTTCACAGGTGGGATTTCAAATTAAAGAGCAAAGTATGAATTCAATAATTGTCTTGGGACAATTAGAGAATCCCCTGGAAAAACAAATTCTATTCCAGTCATAATGAGCACAAGAAAAATTACAGAAAGTGATGTAAATATTAGAAAGTACTAATAACAGCAAATACAACCCTTTGCTCATATTAATTCAACTTCTCCTCACTATGACAAGTACTATTATCATCTCCATCTTAGAGATTAAAAAAACCTACAGAAGAGATTTATACCATTATAAGAAAGTATTTCTAAGAATAATATCAAGGATAAAACCCAAAATGTAGACATTTACTATCTTAAGATTAGTTTGGGCCACAACAAAAATGAACCTACTGAACAAAATGAAAGGGAAAAAATGACAAGAAAAAGCTCTGTGATACATGTTGATGAAGACAAGGGGTTAATGTTCATAACATACAAAGAGGTGTCACAAAGCAACAAGAAGCTCCCTGACTTAAATGTGTGCAAAGGACAAAAGGGATCATTCACTTTTTAAAAATCCGATGGCTAATGAGTGAAAAATGCTCAATACCTCACTGGTCATCAAGTGCAAACTAAAACAATGAAAAAACACTTTTGCCCATCATATTGGCAAATATTTTTAAAAGATATTGTAGCTAGTGTCCATCTTTGATAGAACAAACTGTGAGCGATCTTTTTGGAGGATGACATGTCAATGGATATGTAAACTCTGGAAAACATGTGTACACACAGACTGAACTCTACTTTAAGGAATCGTTTCGTTTAGAAAAAAAATCAGTTCAAAAAGATGTACTCATCAGAGAATTTACACAGCACTGTTTACAATGGTGGGAAGAAAAGCTGAAGTGAAATCATATCCAGTGATAGAGAATTGGTTACATCAGTTATTCTACATCTTTTCATTCCCCACAGGAGAAGGAATTTCTAGAGTCACTTGAAAGGAGCCTGTGATGAATGTAGTTGTCATATCTAAGGACTAAATTTCCAGAAACCTTAACTAAATGAATACTCTTACAAGATCATAGGAATGTTTGTACAAGAAGGATGCCAGTCAAATACCCTTTCTGACAGTGGAAAATGGAGAAAACTTAAGTGTCCACCATCAAGACAATGATGCGGTAAATCAAGGTGAGCTGTGGGCACTAAGTGGCCGGTGTTTTGGCGTGGTCCAAGGCCTTGTCCACAGTACTCTCCCACGAAAGATGTCCTTACACAAGAGACCAAACCTGCACATCAGGAGACCCCTCTACTCTGTCTGAAAGGACCAGGTGATTCTGGAGGGGAGAACGTCTATGATATATACCTGAGTGAATAAACCGAGCTGCAGAAAACATATACTATGGCCTTAATTTTCAATAAAGCATATATACACACATATATACATAGATTTCTCATATATGTGAATGTATGTATGTGTATATATATATGATATAGGCATAAAGGTCATGAAATATATACACCACGTTGTCAGCAGTTTTACACTCAGGAAAAAAGGGGAAGGGATGTAGGGGCCTTTCGTTACCATCACAGTTCTCTTTTCAGTATTTCAGTAAAGTATACTTGGAATTTAAAAGTTTATTTAGTCCGAAGTAAAATGGACGATGCCTCCACAAGACAGAATGCTATACTGGTCATTAAAAATCATGCCAGGGGAGATAGAATATTGTAGAAAAACGTGTAATAAGCCAAATGGAAAATGGAGGTCTCCACACAGTTAACAGGCACAGAGTTCTTGCTGGTTTTTATGACAGAGGTAATACACACTGATGAAAAGAACAGAAAATAGATGTTAAAGTGTTAATTACTATCTCTGAGTAGTGGGACCAGGATAGACAGTTTTGTCCCTTTTTTCAGGCTCTTTTATTAAATACACATTATTTTTCATCTGAAAAAAGCATTTTTAGATGTCTAGTAAAACACATTGATAAAAATGCATGAGTAATTACCGAAACAAATAACTAGGAGACAACGCGGCAGCGTCACACAACGTAGAACGGGCGATCCTGAATAAAACCATGCACTTACATAAGGACCCACAGAGTGAGAGCACCTGCTGTAACAGGGCGTGGCCCCCTTCTACTTGTCAGTTGTGTCTTCTGGGCTGAGGCAGTTCTGAGCACGGCCAGTGTCAATGCTAGTATTTGGATGGATGCCACTCGAGGTGAGGGCACCTGAAAGCCGAGAGGAAGAACAGAAATCATCCTCTGCTTTTTCTGTCTTGTTTCTTTGTTACTTTTAAAGAGAGGCGTAAATAAGATAGACAATCTTCCCTACTGAAATTTCAGTAATGAAATCGTTTTTAAAGTGTTCACAACTTTTATTCTGTCTATAACTGTCTTTTCAAAAATGCATCATATTTATTAAATGTTAATTAACTCAGTTAATTAACTACCTGTTGAAACCTATTAAAGAACATGAAATGCACTATGTAAAAGCACCACGCCTGTAGTGACTATCTTAGCTTTCTTGACAGCAGTGCAGTCAGCCCCCACCATTCCGTGGCCCTGAGCTCCTGATGCTGGTAAGAGAGCACGCTGCTGCCTCAGATGGAGAGAAACTGTGAAAGCATTTTCTGAAATCTACAGCACTGACAAAACATAGCTGACAAATCCCAGGCTCCTTTGAGGCTGTCATTTTCTGTTTCTGGCCAACACCCGTCAATGAGCAGATCCACCCCATTCCCGAGCAATGGGACTCACGTGGGAAGCAGTTTTGGAGAATCTTCCAGGTATAGAATGTAACCAATATACATAGAACGCTGAAAAAGAAAAGATGCAATATTCTGATTTTGGAAGACACTCAAAATATTCTCCTAATCCCTTTAGCTGGAAAGGCTGGGCTTCTCCTAAGACACTTAATTATTTCACAGCCAGTGAGCATCTCCCACAAACCCTGCTTCCCTGTGTCTGCTGGGAGCCTCAGGCACACTGTTGCTGTCGATCTTATAAGTCACAAGGCAGACGCGTGTGTCTCACGCCTGCAACCCTCACACAGGCTCACCTCCTAGCCTCACTGTCTGAACTTGGCCCCATTTTCTCACCTGCTTATTTGGTATCTCTTCTTCTGGAAGCTGCCTGAAATGCTTTTTGGAACAAGTCAGAAGAATGACTGGGTAGATAAATGGACAGATGGACAGGTGAGAGATGGGCAAACAAACAGAGAGACTCTAAGAAAAGGGGAACAAAGAAAATTTCCTATGCAAAACCATCTTCTAGTCAGGGAAGAAAACCACCACGGAGAAGTGTGAAGAGGCAGGTGGCTTAGGGCTGTTTCCTGGATTCCATGAAAAGTTACACCTAGAGATGAGAGGGTAGAACTATAAATAATAAAAGAAAAAAAGCACGCATGCTTGAAAAATATATCTACAATATGTACTTTCTAAAGAATAGATTCAAATCAGCAGGGCCCAATAACACAATTCTTGGGTATTTACAGAAGTGAGAATCCCATCTTCAATCCACAAGGCATCCCTTCGGAGCACTGAGAGTCTACACGGTGTGGTCATAAAGCCTTCACCGCAAAAGCTATGCTATCCTGCACTTACGAGGAATGAGCAGCTGTGCTCGGGCTGCCCTCGCGTGTCATTTACACCCCGCAGCACTTCTACGGGGGGGACGACTAGCGAGCCCCATCTCTGCAGGACAGAAAACAAGTCCGGGAGAGGCTAAGCCGACCTACCAGTTCTCCATCTCACAGGACTGGTCACTCCAGATCAGGACTCGAAATCGGACCCACATTTGTATCCACTGTACTACAGTGTTTTATGTGCTATTTGTGTGTATAATACATTTGTTTCTGGCATGAAAGAGTATTTAATAAATGATCGGTTGTCTTGTCTATCTCATTAGCTCACAATCTTTATATTTTTGAATTGTACTCTTTTCCCTGGAGAAAGGAACGGAAAGAGCGGTGGTCAGAATGAGGTGAGGCTCCATTCTTTATCTGTTACCTCATCTCATCCAAGTCCCCAACCAGGGAGAAGGAGCAAATGTTCTCTTCATCTTTTAAAGAGAGGGCTTCAGTGATGGTGACTAACTCAAATCCAAAACCAAGTCTGGGGGAAGGGCACATGCAGCAACGAGAGCAGTATCACCTGCAGGAAGGCGAAAAGAGCTCAGGGGATGGCTCAACGGGTCAGCCTGATTTAACTTCAATCGATTATACAATAACACACTCTAAAAATAGTAGCATGCAATGGATTTGCTCTTTCTTGACATCTAGCAAGTTTCCACAGCCCACATGTAACATTATCGTGAACTAGTGAAAGGAAGAGTCCACAGACAAGGAAAATCAATGCCACAGGCAGGCTGAAACACAGGCTGGAGTTCAGGAAGAGAAAGGGCATAGTTAAGAAGAGGGGAATGTATGGGAAAAAGACATCATCACAAGGACTCTCAAGCAGCATCCAGCAATCATATAATCATTCGTTCAAGGAAGAGTTACTTAGGTTCTATTTTGTACAAGATTTTACAGAGGGCAAACAAAGGCCGCAGCGTCCATGGTGGCAGCAAGTGGCTGGGCAATAATACAATTCAAATCCCGGTACCTAGCACACTTGTCCTCAGTATAAAGGCAAAAAAATAAAGTAAAATAATACTATGTAAACTCTACGCATAGCTGAAAAAAAATTAAAGAAGGCCTAAATGTCTGGAAAGACACACCATGCACATTCCTGGATCAGAAGACAGCGCTCTTGGTATGGCAGTGCTCCCCAGACCGATCCGTATACTCAACGGTGTCTCGATCACAATCCCAGCGGGCTCCTCTGCAGAAACTGACTAGCTGCTGCTACAATTCATATGGGAATTCGAGGGTCTCAGTATCTAAAACGTACTTGAAAAAGAAGAACAAATTGAGAGGACTTGTAATTCTCAATTTCAAAGCTTACAACTGTGTATCCAGGTGAGATTAGAGGCCATTTTTAAGTTATTACTGTGTTTATCCTTATTTTCTAAATTCTGTACAATGAATATACCTGTTAGAATAAGAAAAATAAAACGTAAGGTATCTTTTAAAACACGCACACCGATTCATTCATTGGGGAAAAAAATTATTTTAACTATGAAGAGGTAAACAAATATCTAGTGAAAAAGGAGTACTTAAAAACAAGTGTGCATTTACAATTTTCATAAATTGAAAACTGAAAAGCACAAACACATCAAGTTTCTAGGGAGACCGGTGAAATATATTAACAGTCATTTGCAAAAATTCTAATTGAACAATGAAAACTCAAAGGGAAAATCCTGATTGACAGCCAACTGCAAACACATGGAGAGCAAACGCCTACAAATCATTGTTCCTTTAAATCTGCTACTAACTCAATAGGAGAGGAAATTCCTCACTGAGGGGACAGTGGAATCCTATGCATAAGACAGGATACACAGTACAATCTGCAGTAGTATCGGGAGTGAATATCTTAGGATTCTAAAGTTACAACATTGCTGAAAAACTATAAAAACAATGACAGACAGATTAAAACACACAGTCATATATATTATATAGAAACATATGAAGTCTGCTATCATGTTGCATAGAAATACAAACATATTTGTTCATTTATGGGCATTGATTATTTTATCCCAGGTAGAATATTTCAACTAAAACAAATAATCAATAATACACTCCTCTTGTCAAATCTACTTGATAAGTTACTTTGCTATGTAACCATAATGTGTCTAATATAGATCTATAATTAGTGAAAAATATTTTTGTATGGTTTCTTGAATTCTACTCAAAATTCCAAGCTTAATTTTAAAATATATCTGACCAATATTTCTATATTATCTTTTCCCTTGTGAAATGAACAACACAGTCTGCTGTCAAAATTCTGTCTTTACAATGATTCACGAGCAACGTATCCTCACAAAACTGCTGGAGAGCAAGGCACTATCCAGACACTGTGACCAAACCAACGAAACACAGGGAAGACAGTGACCCTATTCTGGAGGGCTTATAATCTGTGTCAACACCGGGGTTTTTATTTGATTGGTTTGATTGGTTAGAAAAATAAAATCACTCAAGTACATTCTCCTTTGAGCATTCTGTAAATCATCACTGTTTTTAGTGTCATGAGCAGGAAAGACTAAAGCATGACTTGATTAGGTCAACTAGCATCAATCATCACTGGAGAGTGAGTAATAAAGAAGTTAACTGATAGCAATGCTTCTGCCTACATGAGACCTAAAATAAACCTACACTGGTTTCCGAAAGGAAAATGAGGAGATGAGGTCCCCAATGAGAAAACAAACTAGCAAGAAATCAAAAAAGGAAAGACGTTTTCATTAACGATTCCAGGCAGTAGTGGAGCATGGTGGTGAAGAGCACAGATGCTGGGGACAAACATGAGGGTCTGAACTCCCACAGCACTGGGTAGCTTTGACACTGATATGTCAGTCAAATTCTCTGCATCTCAGTCTCCGATCCATAGACTGGGGACAGCACCCGTCTCCTAGAACAGTCCTACGAATTAAGTTATTTTATATATAAAAGCTTAAATAAAATACCTCAGATTTTAAATAATACCCCAAAAGCACAAGGAACAAAGAAAACAGAGATTAACTGGAGTTCATCAAAATTTAAAACTTTGCTTCAAAGGGCACCATTCAGAAAGTGAAAAAACAACACAGAGGAAAAAATTTTTTCAAATCATTTATCTGATTAGGAATTTGTATCTCCAAATTAAACAAAAACCTACAACTCAACAATAAAAAGCAACTTAATTAAAAGTTGAATAATGGATCTGAAAATGTATTTTTCAAGGCAAATGGATCTGAAAATGTATTTTTCAAGGCAAATGGCCAATGAGCACAATGAAACGATGTTCAATATCATTAGCTATAAGGGAAATCAAGTCAAAACCACTAGGAGAAACCGCTTCACACTCACAAAAATAGGATATAATAAAAAAAGAGTAACAAGCACTAATGAGGACACAGAGGAAGCGGAGCGCGCAGTCCTTGCTTGTGAGGACGTAACACAGCATGGCCACTTTGGAAAACAGCCTGGCAGGTCCTCAGAGAGTTGAACATTTGGTTTCTGAATGACCCAGCAATTCTGCTGTCTGAACACACACGTAAGAGAACTGAAAACAAATGTCCACATAAAAACTCTTAAAGGAATGTTCACGGTGACACTACTCATCACAGCCAAAAAGCAGCAATAACCCAAATGTCTATCACGTGATGAATGGGTAAACAGTGGGACCCAGCCATACAGTGGAATGTTATTCAGCAATAGCAAAGCATAGAATAGTGACTCAGGCCACAACGTGGACAAACATTGAAAACGTTAGTGTGAAAGAAGTCAGTCAAAATAGACGGTTCCAGTTACATGAAGTGACTCGATTTACATGAGATGTCCAGCACAGGCAAATCCACAGAGAGAGGAAAGTGGCTCCTTGGGGCTGGGGGAGGATGGGGAAGATGGGAATGACTGCTTATGCATACGGGGCTTCCTGTTGGGGGGATGAAAATGTTCTAAGATTGAATGGGATGCACATTTCTGGGCATAGAGTAAAAACTGCTGTACATTTTAATGGGTGAATTGTATTAAAACTGTTAAGAACAAAAGCACCTCGGGCCAGTACCTTCCATAGTAAATGCAAATTGCTAACTTTTATTAGAGGAAGAAGAAACTGCCCTCAGCATGAAAGCAGGAGATTAGCAAATGTGAATTAACTGAAATTGGACAAGAGCATTTCAGTTGTAACAGTTGCTGAGTGTACACGAAATATTCAGAAATACGAAAATCAATTTGACATCACGAAGAAGCATTTTGCTTCAAATGCAGATAAAGGATTCTTCAAGCCCAGCTGCTAGAAATGACCAGAGAAGAAACCTGGCTCTTAAAACAAGCACCAGAGCCAACAAGGAAATGGTGGTGAGGAAAGCACGCGGCCGAATATCTGGTACAGTTTGCTACAAATAATTTCTCCACCAAAAATTTTAAAATATTATAAAATTGATGAAATGCTCTGTTGACCTCACGTGAATGGGCTTCCTTCGGGGCTCGGCTGTTCTGTAACCCCGAATGAGAGACTCAGTAGAATCAGCATGGCTCCTGGGAGTTTCCAAAGGACTGCCCACCAGCACGCTGACCACCATCACATCTGCCAGGGTTGATTTGCAGAGAAGAGGCCAAATTCTGAAAGGCACAGGAAATGTTGACAAGGGAATAAAAGGCTGCAGTCAGTCCTGGGACAGAGGCCCTGAGAGCAGAGGCCAGAAGGCTGCAGGTGAACTGCAGTGGCCCTGGGGCAGGAAGGGACCACGGGGCAGCATATTTCAATTCTCTTCTCTCTCTCCCTCGGGTAGGAGAGATAAAGCCTGCATCCTTCTAACATGGAACTGTGGGTCCTGGCTGGCAGAAGTCTTACGGACACAGAATGATTATTCAAGACTCTGTGGAAAAAGTAAAGAAATTGAGAGGGAGTAGGGAGCCAACTCCACGAGCCTCTCAAATGCTCCCATATTTATTGTGTATAATCAAAGGAAAAAGTCATTAAAAGTTGTGTGATAATAAGGAGGAAATTCGGGAAAGACTGAATGAGGCAGAGATTGTAGAATACTCAATGAGTAGAAAGGATTAGTGTATCTTTAGGGAAGTAATGGAGTGAGGGGAACAAGATACATTTTTAGATATGTGAATTACAAAGCAGACCACCAGACCAGCCAGGTCCTTGTTTTGGGGATAATAGACTATCTAACAGCACACAAGCCCAGCGTTTATAGCTGAGGGTCTTGGTTCTTGCTTTGCAACCAGCCGAGTGCTATCTAAAACCTCAACTTTGCAAGCAAAGCATTGTCTCTGCTTTTTAAGGCAAGGAGACTGGAGTGGGGATGCACAGGCACTTGCTTGCAAAGCAGTTTCTAAGCATATTTTTTTCTTCTTAAAGTTCACAAGCGGCTGGGGTGTGTTACAATTTGTTAACCCAATCATGGTCTCCCACATGGAACCATTATGAAGGACACCCTAGGATGACAAATCCTGGCTGTGGGTCATTTTCTGTCATCTTCAGCCACTCTAGCAGGGTCTAGACACATCCGAGAATAACGATCCTACAGAACCACCCACACTCTTAAATCCTGGTGCTTGAAACTTAATTTTAGCTCTACACAACTTACCATACAAAAGTTTCAGAAATAAAAGATATAATATTGTTTTTATAACTCATCATATTACTGATTTTTCTGATTGCTCTAAGCTGCTTCTACTTGGTAAAGCACCTCATTCTGCAGGTGAATTCAGTAATTTCCATTGGGCATTTTTAGCCACTTTGGGCTCGCTAACTTCTATTGGTCAAATACCAATACACTTAATTGATTTCTTTGTTTATCAATTTCAGCCGGGAGGAGAGGGAGTGTCACTCTGTTCCTCAGCCCACCCTCAACTTTTTCTCATCAACTCAGGCCTCCTGAAAACAAAACAAAGCATTTGTTTCCCTTCTACTCTTTCCACAAACCCAACAGGAAACATCAGCCTGGAGAAAGTATTCAACACAAATGTTTAAACAAAAATCTATAAACCTGAAGCAACCCCATCTCCGAATCATGATACACAATGACATGAGAGTAAGTGTGTCAGGCACAAAGCTTGCGTGAGCCTGACCACCTGATTTCTATTCCTCAAAGGAAGGAAGGTTTTCGTATTTTTTATTATCATACTTGGTCTTTGTTTATGATTATGCCAAAAAATAGTTTATGAAATAATTATGCACTGCAATAACAGATTTTTATTGTATCAATTATAGAAGGCATTCAGAGGGGATAGGAAAACCCACCTCTGTAAAAATGCAAAATTTCTTCCCCTGTTAAGAACACGTATACAAAATGCAACAGATAATTCAAATTCTTGTGGAGAGGACAAAAGCCACAGAATCAAAGTCATTACAATGAGTCAATTCAAAATTCACTGGACAAACATGCTCAATGCATTCAAATAATTTTAAAGGCACACTGCAAACCATTCACTTAATGATCTGCAGGCTAGAGGAAGAATTTCCCTCTTTAACAGACAACAGAAAAAAATAGGGTGCCCCACCAAACAAGGAGCAAAGTACAATCAGGTTTTTAACAGTTCTGATAAATCAGCATGTTCTAAACAACAAAATCCAGAAATTTTAAACATTCATTCAAACCACAATGAAACAAGCACTTAAAAAAAAACAAAAACAAAGAAACTAAGCACATAGATCATGTAGATAGATCAATGAGAATTTCCTGTACCGCTGGAAGAAATAACAGGCTACTTGAAAAATAAAACTACTTTTAAAGATAACTGCTGAAACACATTTCAACATTCATGTTGCCTTAAAAAATCTGACGTACTTGTATCTGATCAGAAAAGCAAGTCTGAGTAATAGTATGTTACATTACAGTGCAAGTTTGCTTTAGAAGAAAAAAGAAAAGCTACTGTTTCTCATTCTGCACAAAGTGTAAAGAACCTCCCTGCCTTTATCTCCTCCCATTTCGTAAGCTCATACTCCCCAACCCTTCTGAAACAAGTATGAGAAACTCTTATTCCCAATATGCCAAATGACAGAAGAATATCAATTTATTTGTGTAAATATATGACTACACCGTGAACTGGAAGAGAAAGGTATCAGAAGTCTATATGGAACTTATTTCTACCTTCCTGAAATCACACACACACACGTTCACACAGACACAGACACATACCCCCTGGATTACTGGGCACTTCACAAGCTTACTACTTACAACTTGTAGAAGATAACTTTGTAGTTAGTTTAAAATACAAAACTGTCAGCTTTTGAAAGCCTTCATCATCTGCTAAACCATCCAAATATCAAAGAGACCCAATTAGCCTTCTCTGTAGAATGTAATTTCCCTTGATGCAAAACAAACCCTAAGAATTACTGGATCCAAGACTCGTGTTTATCACTACCTATGATCGTTTTTAAGCACATTAACAGATTCAGAAATGTGTGTCTCAACATTTATTCCTATTGAAATAGCATACGTGTTCAATTTTCTATACAGAGACGAGGTCCCATGATGGTGTTTAAGAGATATTTTGTGTATAGCAATACTTATTTTCAAGTGTAGAAAAGGAGGGTGTGTATTACTCAGTTGCAGAGCACCTGCTTAGCATGCACAATGTCCTGGCTTCAGTCCCCAGTACTTCCAAAAAAATAAATAAAAATAAGTGCATATTTAAAAATAAAAATAAAGTTATAAAAAATGCAGATTTAAAACCACTGCCATCTAGGTGCTACAATTATACAAAAAAACAAGTGTTTCTATCAAATATTGACTATATGCCAATCACAGAGACAACCACGAGTCACACCTGAAGCATCATGTGTGATTCTCAACAACCCTACTAAGTAGACACGGATGAGAAACCCGGCTCTGCGGATGAGGAGACGGAGCTCGGAGGAGCCGGGGACGCTGACCGTCCTGCTCCCCGTGACACCGCGTCAGCCCAGGGCAAGCGCTGACAGTGCTGCACTGAGGGGACACGCAGCTGCATGGAACCTTGGGGCACTGGGGAGTCCCAGAAAACAATAAAAATTTTTCGGTGAAAAACCAGCTCAAATATATTACACTGTGCCGCATCCTTTAAGCAGGGAACATGACTGAGACCTTTTTTATGCCTCCGTGTCCTTTCTGCCATCATCAATTATTTGCCCTCTCAGCGCGACCAGTGATGAACTGGACCCCATGTGAAGTGCACTCAGATGGTAGAGCTTTTAAAGCTGTTTTATGAAGTTTGTAAGACTCTGTCTATGCCTCACACAGGCGGTCATCCATCACTTCTCACCAGTGTGGACGTACAACCTGAAATCACTCCTTTCTGCTTTTTAAAATCCCTTCATCTAATCCAGACTTTTCAACAGCAAAGAAGCAGCTCAACCACAGACACAGGACAGCTTTCACCAAATGGACTCAAACAGCCCATCGGACTACCTGGAAGCCCTTTTCTTCTATTAAACCCACTTCCAGGTACTTCATCATTTTCTGATTGGTGGACTCGGCCTCTGACCTACTCAGAGAGCTCCCAACCTCACATCCGGGAGTGGGAGAGGACCCTGCTGTTGGGGGAAATCAGTGAGGAAGGCGGACATCCTCCAGCCAGGTCTGCTCGGGTAGAAGTGCCACAGCGTGCTCAGAAATTATACCGTCAGCACCCCTGGGCTCCCATGGACTGGTTTCACATTAACCAAACTTATGACACACTGATGAAAGAAAACCAGAAACTTAACTTATTAATGTAACAGAAGACGTGAATCTATGAACCAGACTGAAATATCAGAGTTCAAACATGAGTACATTTTCTCCTCCACGGCCCAATCACGGGCAGGCAGTCACACGGCAAGCATGGACAGAAACAGAGCAGGAAGGGTTTCTAGATTAACTCAAAGGACTAATTTTCTGTTTTACGTACAGATCTACTTCCCAGAAGATAATTAATGACAATCACGGTGCAGTATCCGTGGACAGTGGCTGAGACATGACTATGAGCACCTGTGTAACTCTCCTTTCCCTGTCCTTTCTGGGATAACTGATGCACAGAGGTACAAAGATTCAGGGATGCCGATAATGCTAAACACCCAAAGCCCATCTCTGGAAGCCTCAAAACCAGACAGCCAGGGTTTCAATACCAGCTCTGCCACTTACTAGTTCTGTGATTTTGCCAACTTTCTTACCCTCTGTGTGCCTCAATTTCCACACTGTAAACCTGGGATAACAATCAAACCTTCCTTACTCGCTTGTTGAGAAGATTGAAGGATTCATTTCTGTAAAACTCCCAGAAAAGAATGTAGCACATTTTGGGTGTTGAACAAATGTCAACTTAATATCAAAGTGATTTACAAGTCTCCCTTCTAATCATCTTATGTGTTCCCTAGCTTGTCTAAGTCCCAAAGAAAATACTTATTTCTCCTTTTATAAACTCTTGGGGAGCACACTTCTCTTCCATCATACCACCTGTTTAAACCGAGGGAGGTGATGCCTCCTAACCACTCCTCTGGGCCATGGAGAGTGCTTCTCCCTTCACACCCCTGGCCCCTGGTCCACAGCTAGCACTCATCACACTAACAGACTGAGGTGTGAGTCCAGCGAGACAAGCAGGGCGTTTGAAACTCTTTCACTCCAGTGTTGATCACCATTGGGAAGCACCTGGGATGTTCAGCTCCATGGCAGGACAGCACTGTGCATGAAGGGGCAGGTCCCCTCAAGGGAAGGCTCGCTGTGGCCCAGAGCTACATGGGACAGTGTGAGTCTCTATTTCTGGGACACAGTATCATGACACGCATTTTCCCACAGCCCTGAAGTTCATGGAGAACGTGGCTTCATCAGTAACAAGGAAGACATTTATCGCCTGCCTACTCTTTTGTGTCATCTCGCAGTTGGCTGCTGGAGACAACGTGTGTATAAGTATTGGATCCCCTTAAGCCCAAACATATATAAAGTAACAAATAATTCTGTGGCTTAATGTTGGCTCAGGGCGACTGTTTAACAGTTCTTACTCTACTGATGCTTAATTATGGGTTTAGGAACTATGGAACCTCCTCAAATATCTTTCATCATAAAACCAGCTTTTCTGATTTTCCTGTTTCTTACTAATTGCCAAAGACTCTCAAATGATGGCTTCACACAAAACAGCAGCTAAAGTTTATGAACCCTCTTGACATACCCACTGTGATAAGTACTTTACATAATTCCTAATTCTCACAATTCTACAAAGCAGATACGAATGTCCCCATCTCACAGACGAGGGAAATACTCAACACGAACTGACTCAGGCTCACGTAGCTCAGTGGCAGCGCGTGCACACAAACTCAAGTCAAAACACTACACACCTTCGTATATGCACCAAATCACCTCCCACCAATTAACACACAGCGGCGGAGTCAATACTCAGGGAACTCAATACACTTTTCAGCTTTAAAGTGCTCCAGAGGCCGCTTCTAGCCATTTTATAAAATCCCGGCTCACTGGTTTCTAACACTGGAAGACAAGTCCGATTTTGCTATTGTTTACACAGCAAGTCTGAAATGTTCACAGCAAGATGACAGAATAAAACTAAAATATAAGCAGAATAATTTTTCCAGGTAGACAGACATAATGGACATTGTGCTATTCTGAAGCATTAAGCAAAGTAATCAAAATAAAATAACGTTGTTTAAGCCTTCTTTTACAAACAGGAAAATTAAGAATTAAGAAGGTGCAACAGCGCCACCTATGGCTAAAAGACCTTCCAGGTTGCCGGGAAACATGCAACAAAAAAATTGCCTGTAGGATCAGAAACGAGAATCAGATAACTAAAAGCTTATGTAGCACATACTGCACTTTGCTTCCGGGGAAGGGAGGGGTATTCAGTATTTAATCTGATATTGCTAATACTCCTGAATATAAACAGAAGCCATAAGCTCTTGGAAACTCATCTTAGAAGAGGAAAGAATCCAGTCCAGCCACTTCATTTTACAGGAGGGGAAACTGAGACACCGGTTCTGCCCTCCTGGCTATCAGCAGCAAAGCTCTCCTAGGCCTCATGTCTTGCACTGTAGCAAAAACCAACAGATCTGTACTAGGCTTACATTCATAAAAGTCACGTTTGTATTTTTCCAACAGTAAGTTATCTAAGTATCTTGCAAAATACTTCTCAAAGAGCCAGGAAATCATACAAGTTTGCTGAAATACAAAAACATTTATTTACATAATAAAACAGCATGAGCTTCATTCTCTCTATTAAAAAAGTGACATGTCAAAACAATGTTTTGATATTTTAAACCTGTTAAGAGTGCAGGAAAAAAATCAGAATTTTCTTTAACACAAAAGAGAGAAGTGTATTTCCTGAAAATGATCAATGTGGGTTTTACTAAACTTAATGGATCTGGTGAGAATCCCACGAATTTAAAATTCTGAGCGGATGGTTACACGGCAACATGAATTCTGAGTTGTAACAATAGATATTCTGTGTAAATAATCTTCAAGGTCGTCTGCTTAAGGCAATTTACCTAGTCCCTGTCTCACTAGAATGATACAGATTTCATTAAAACTTCATACTGCACTAAAAAAAAAAATAAATCTTTGTTACTTTAAACCATACTCAAATATATCATACATATACATGTAGAATATGCATCAGAAATAAGCGACACCCTTTAGTATTCAGAGTTGATCATTCTAAAATATCTGTCATTGTGACAACACATTTTTATTAAGCACCTCTTGGGTTCTTTGTATACAAGGCATCTAACTCTCACAGTCAGACAAGATAAACGATATCACTCAAATTTCACAAACGAGGAAATGTACTTAAGCCATGAAAACAACTTACATATTCATCATCAGGAAAGAAAAGAGTAAAGATTTTACTTAGAATGCTCACTGACAATCTTTTCTTCCATATTAAGACTTCATAAAACCAGTTCAGTCTTTGTATTTCTGTCAATAAGGGCCACTAGAGAAAAATAACTAACATCATTAGCAGTGGTTGGACTTTCAAAGCCCACTTCTCTTTTGCACTATAATTATTTTCAATGTTTTGTTTTTAGTACTTACAGAGCACTAAAATAAAAAAAATCTTTTTATGTAATTACCTGAGAATTAAACATTTGTGAAAATGTACAATTTTAACTTATGCCACTCTGTCTCACATTCTCAATGGTGTCTCTCCTTTGAAGGCCTCATCAGGCTGAGATCACTAAAATCGGCCATTTATGGAGTCACAGGATTTCGGGTAACCACTCAACGGGAGGCTGATTAGAGGAGCAATTCAGAATGCATCCTGTGTAGCCTGGGTTCCAGCACCGAGCTTGCCACCGCCAGCTGCGTGTGATTTGGGACAAGCTGCTCCAACTCTCAATCCCTCACCTGCAAAAAAGGAGACACTGATACCTACCCTCAAACACCTGCTATGAAGTAAAACATGAGGAAAGCATTTTAGCCTTAGGTAGGTGTCCACTCAGAGCGAGTTTGGTCATTATGATGATGAAGATGGCTGTTAATAAATTAAGACAGACCAAAAAGGAGAAATCACCTTAAAGGAGAAACATTTTAAGTCAATGAGCATTTCCTTTTGGATGGATTGCAGAATATTCTAATGATTTTTTTAAAAAAAACAAGTTTTGTCCATTAATTTTAGATTCACAGGTTCATGGACAAGTCTCCAGAAAAAGAATTAGAGGCCTCTAGCCTCTGAATACAAAGAAAGTAAAGTTTAAAAAAAATTAGGGGGGAGATTATACCTCATTTGGGAGAGTATGTGCTTAGCATGCATGAGGCCCTCAGTTCAGTCCCCATTAACTCCATATAAAAACTTTGCTTTTAAGAAATGGAGAATTAAAAGAAAAAGATGGAGGAATACAGAATTTTTTAAGAGACTCATCTCAGGTTTAAGATGGGGATGAAACCATCCATTTCTCAGAGGAAATCTTGAGAACTTTGTAAACAGGATCTGAGATGCCTAGTCTTCTAACATTATTCATGAATTCATATTACCAAGTCTTAAAACTACCTGATAACCCACAGTGGTGATACTGATCATAACAGCTGCCAACGCGGATCGAGCTCCGGCTAGGACTGCTGTGTTCTGACATCTCTGCCCCTGAGGCCTCACCAGGCTGAGAGCACTAAATTCGGTCATTCATGAGCATCTCGTGTTAAGTCCTCCATTTGTGCTTCTCACTCTCCCCTCACCAGCCCCTCTGAGGGAAGCACTGTTATCATCTTGCCCACCTGCAGATAAGGCCACTGAGGCACAGAGACTAAACCCGTTCCAGGCAACATTGACATTAAAGGACGTCTGTATTTCTGCTGTTTTGCTTTTGACAAAGGAATCTGAGATATCAATTCGAGACTGTTAAATAATCAAATCTGTCTGGTCTTCACCTCAAAGAGCAGATACTATAAATTCCCGATGTAGGATGAGGCTGCCGCCACAAACTGACTCAGCTTGAAATTCATATCCAAGATGAAGCAGCGGATACACGTAAATATTCACGAATGTCAACTCCGCTCACGGGTCTGGGCCCTTCACTGCCTGAACGGGGGTGAAATCCCCACCCGCGTCCGGGAGGGAAGCGCGGCTCTTCCCGGTCTCACCTAGGCTTCACGGGCTAATTCCCCCCACAGACTGTCCTCAACAATTAAAAAGCTCTCAAGATTTTTACACCATGCAAAACTGAAAGACATTTCTGCATATGGAGCACTTTCTCAGGCTTAAACCTATTTTGCCTACACTTAGCAAGGGGAAAATAAGAAACATGACTCTGCAAAGTCTCTGAGTCTCACCACTCACACAAGTAGAAAGGCCTCAGCACAAGATGAGCCTTCACATTGCAGGATGAGAACAAAATAAAGCCAACCCCAACCACAGGCCATCCCAGAGACAGCGCTCAGCAGTTTTCTGCACACTCACGGTTGTGCAGCCCTCACCACCATCTACTTCCAGAACACTTCATCACCCGAAAAGAATCCCCCTGTCACTAGCAGTCCCTCCCTAATACCCCTCCACGCAGCCCCTTGCAACCATCACCTGCTCTCTGCCTCTGCATGTGCCTTTTCTGGGCATTTCAGATCACTTAAATCAATAATATGTGGCCGTTTGTTTCTGGTTCCTTTCACTTAACGTGCTGTTATCAAGGCTTGTCCATGTTGAAGTGGTATCAGCATCACTCTATTTTTTTGAAAACGTTAAAGTTTATTAGAAGTTGGTAAGTACTATAAAATAGAATAGAGTGAAGCATAAAGGATTGGGTTTCAAAGGGAAAAGGGAGGGTTCAACAGTCAGGGTGGACTTCCCAGAACAGGGGGCCTTTTTCATTTTCCTCTTTATTTTTTTTCTTTTTTATTCACTCTTACGTGTGAATAATGTTCCACTACATGGAGATACTACATTCTGTTCATCCATTCAGCAGCTATGTATGGACGAAGTCCAGAAGAATGAGTGTAAGGGGTGACTAGCATGTATGGAATTTAAGCAAAGGGCAAGATGTGCTTTCAAAAAAAGCCAGCAAACAGAGGCACAAGAAAGTTCAGTGCGTTTCTGAGCAAAGTGCATGCTTACTTCGGCAGGACTACCTTGCAGGGCTGGGGCGGATATTGGCAGGAATCACGGTGAGGGGGTCACCTGAGAAGACACCCCACTGTAAGCAGCTCAGCCAATTCTCCTCCCTCATCGTGTATTGTTAGAGCCATGTTTCTAGGTTACTCTTATTTCAAGTAATAGCACTTTAACTGCACATCTGATCATCTGCATTAGACCACATTACCTCCAAGCCACAGAAAATCATTCAACGACTGGAGCAGCACCAAGACATAACGGTGATGGATCAGGGAGTCCTGCAGCAACCCAGCCTGCAGGTACAAACCCCACATGTGCCCTTGTGATGTCCGAAAAATAAAATGCATGGAAATATCTCACTGCTGGTACACATCTGCCCTCAAATTGCCCCAAAATCATGCTGGCAAAGCACTACTCAACCCTCTCAATACAAAAAAAAAAAAAAAAAAGGCTAAGAAGGCAAATTTAGTCTCTTCCATTGAAAACCAGCAACCAGCACTGCCAGTAACTCAGGTGGAATGCTCCTGACTTCAAAAACCACTAAGCAGTTACTTTTCAAACGTGAAAGTCATATATGTATTCCACGTAGATGATATTACAGTAGGATTTTTCTTTTCCAAATTTCCAGTTGCAACATTAGCACAAGAAAGTTTATGTTTCAGGTTTAAAAAAATCAATTATCCTCCACTTTCTTAATTTTGAACCTATTATTATTTTATAAAGGGAGCTATGCTGCAGATTATAAACCAACTTTTTGATTTCTGCAAAAAAGACCTTTATGACCTCACTATTTCAGAGCAAACTTTAATGATGTTTTGAGAGGTGGGGCCTGGGGCGCTCACTAACAGCTCTTTAAATACTGACAAGTATGTGCTATTAAGTAATGCAAAGGCTCTAACTCCACATTAGCTCAGAAAGCAAAGTAACTACAACAAAGACTTACTTTAACATTTTTATCTATTCCTATTCTTTTGAATATTAAATTTCTTAAAAGATAAGATTTTTTTGAAAAAGACAACAGCTGTATTAAATTTCCTCTCACCAATAAAGCAATCTTTATGAAGAATAAAAACCCCTATGGAAATTGAAAAGACGGGACGTTTCTAGCTAAGTGAACATGCAAATATCAACACAAGCCTAAATCTTATCCGATCTCACTCGAACGAGCTCAACAAAGTCTTGGGCTACCCCTGGAACTTAGCTCTTCTGTTCCAAAGTTAGCTGAGCTAAGATCATCCCACAAGGCATGGGAGGAGAGAAGAGGGAACTCCACCTGGCGGCCTCCATCTGTTTTCTTCTAGCCAAAAGCCGCCTCTAGGGCGGCCCCGCTAACAAGCGCCCCCCATAAGGAAATCCGGCATCCACACTGCCCCTGCTGTCCCCAAGCAGCCACGACGCCCCTCTCCCAGCCTGTGAATGGTCTTCTAATGATCCTCCCAGTTGGTGGCACCCTCCCCCTCTTCCCGGCTACACACACACACACACACACACACACACACACACACACAGAGCCACTGCAGCCTTCCGAAATCACAAGTTTGATTACATCATCCCCACTTCAAACCCTTTAGAGGCTCCTTGGTGGAATTCTAGCCACACCCCAGACCCTGCTCGCCCAGCCTCACCTCAGTACACAGATCCCCAGTGACCTCAGAAGCCACCTGACCTGCTCCTACTTCCCACTTGCCTCCAGGCTCATTTTGACTTTTTCCCAAGGAAGCCTTCCCTCCCTCCAAACTCCCCAATTTTTTCCTCTGTTCCTAGAATATTCTAGGCTAATTCAACTTCTGACAATGCTAAGCTCACAAGAACCAAATACATTTTGCTTACCACTGTGGCTGAAACTTTTCTCTCCTTGACACTCAGAAGTGCGCGTGTTATGAATAAATGAATGATGGGATGGGCCTCAAAGGGACAGACAGACCTGCTCTCGCTCGTCCCGACCCTTCTGTCTATAAAATATCAGAAGCAAAACCAGAAGTACCTTTACTGATGGTCACTTTCTGATGAAACCCTTCACTGCCTACTGTGTCAGTTCTAGTAAAACGCAAACTTTTCCAAAGCCCTCCACTCCGGACACTCTCCAGTGTCCTCCCCAGCAGGGGCACACTCCACCCTGGACCACACAGGGCACTCTCACCGGGTACCGACGCCAAAACCTCCAGGCCTCCTCCCGGGCTGCACCTGCCACCTGAGCGACATTCTTGAATCCTTCTCCTGGCTGACACTTACTCTGTCCTCACAACTGAATGTAGAGCCCATTTCTTCTAGGAAGTCCTCTCTCATAATGTCCTTTAGGTCTTGGCTGGGCTCCATCTATAACAGCAGCACATGGTGACCAACTGGGTGTTTGCCCGCTCCTTTGAGACCACTACCTCTTGCGGGCCAGGTGGGAAGGAGTGAGAGATTACAAGAGGGGTGGGGGAAGCAAAAAGCAAAAGTCACAGCCCAAGTCCCAAATTCAAGGATACTTTCTCAGAAAAAAGTATAAACTATTTCACACGTGTGCAATTTGGCTAATATTTTTGTGGCTTGTGGACAGCAAGAGCTTGGTTTTCTAGCCCAAAGCCCAGATTACATGCAAATAAATGTACATATTCATATCCAAAGAAACCAGAGCTGCTCAAAAACAGTTTGCAGTTAGAATTGAAAGGAATTTTGATAAAAGCAATCTCTCTCTCTCTCTTCTTTCTTTTCTGGCATCATATAATTTTAGAAGTATTTGCGTGACTAAGAGATGGCTAGAGCCCGTGATTCTGTACTGGAGTGTTTGGGGCTGAGGAAGCCCAGATTATATTCACTGTGTAAATGCAACCACACCAACACACTGATAGGTGCCGTGGTGGTGGAGCTGATGTTACAAAGCAGGCAACCTTATGCTGTAAGAGAACTCTAAATAGAAAGTAAGAAATGCAATGTTCTGTACTCAATTTCATTTGCTATATGGGCCATTAACTGATAGTTTATCTTCACTAATGAAAACCAAAAATAAATTGTCAACTTCGATTTTCTTCATCTGACCATTTTATGCTAACTTTGGATATTAAACCCTCACTCCCTACGGAACGCTCAGACCTACGCTGCAGCACAGTGACATCCCGCGGAAGAAAGCCGATCAAGGGAGAACTGGAGAGTTTCCCTTCAGAAGCTGCTAAGTGCGGTTTTGCACCTGTACGTCATTTGCAACCACGTCATCGTCAAAGTGTAAGACCTTACAACTGTGGGGCGAAAAGCACTGTGGTGCTTCCGAACCATCAAAGAACACTGAGCTTTGTGAAACAGTCCTGAGGCACTTAAATCGTAATTTTTCTGAAAGGCTCCAAAAGTGACCCACTTCACCATTCTACGTACAACAGAGGGGAACCGGAATTAGTAGAGAAAACTTGCCCTTGAAATCTGACAAGGCCATGCTTGAATCCTGCAACAGCATTTACTTGCCACTAAACGGACCAATTCCTTAACCAGTTTGAGAAGGCTTCCCAATCTGCAAAAGGCGGCTGCCACCGCCCACCTGGGAGGTATGGATGTGAATGCAACACAGAAGTAGGGCGGCAGACTGGTACCTGACATGGGGCCTGGATAGTTTCCCTCTGCTGCCCTTCTCCCCCTTTAAACTTGCACTGATCCCCTGATAAGGATCAAGCCCCCGGACCAGACTGCCCGATTCTTCTGTGTATCCCCGGATACATGCCTTACCCTTAGGAGGCCAGAAAAACAACTGCCTCCTCCCAAGTCACTATCAATGTTCTTAAGAGTCTGGGTATTTTTAACTCTATTTTTCAGGGAGACTGTTTCAGAAATTTCCAAGCACCATCATTCAGGTTGTCTCCCCTCCCAGCGCCCATTCCTTCTCACCTCAGAAACCCTGTATGGTTGCCTTCTGTTCATGGGAAAGCGAGTCCGGTAGGGTGAGGACTCCCAAGGACTCTCCCTCTCCCTCACAGGTGAGTGGGACTACCTTCTCCCCACTCCCAACTCCAACTCCAGCTTCTGAGGATTCTACCCTCTCGGATCCTGCAGACTCTGCATCTTCCCAAGACACACACGCGTGCCACGACCCTCCTTTCAGATTTCTTCCTGGCTGGCCCTGCCCACCCCCCCGGCCCCTTAAAGATAAATGGCATTGGACTGAAAATCTCAAACGCCGCTGACTGACACACCAAAGCTGCATGGTCTGGGCTTTCCTCCAACCAAGGCACAGCCCTGCCCCCACTCAGTCTCAGTCTGCAGCTCTATAGATGATCTGCTTCACATGCAAGGCTGTGAACACCAGCTAAGAATGACGACTCCCAACGTGTATCTCTAGTCCGGCTCCTTCACCTGAGCCCCAGGCTTATAGACACGAGTGCCTCTTTGAAGTCCTACCTTGAATGACAAATGGCATCTTAAAAATGCCAAATGTCCACCATTTACTCTGGAATTCGATTCCTGGCAGGTACCTCCCAGGCTCCACATTTTAGTAACAGCCCTAGCACCCACCTATGTTTCTGAGTTCACATTCAATTTCCACTGATCCCTCCCCCAAGCCCTGCCCTGGAATCAGTCCTATTATTTCCGTCGCTAAGCCCATCTCAAGTGTGGTTCTGCAGGGACCGTGGCTGTAACCCCACAAGCTCACAGCAAGGTGCACTGACTAACAGTCCTCCGTAGGGTGCTCCCTGGAGGGGGAGGCATCTCCTGGCACGGGTCACCTCAGAAGGCACTGGATTCTCACAAAGGAGGCCCAGGAGAAGGGACTCAATGTTCTCCCGTGGTCTGAGCTTTGAAGGGCCCGAGGTCTTGGGGAGCTCCTAATTAACAGTCACACTTGCCAGTGAGCAGATGAGGATGGTGGGTCCCAGGAAAGGCTGTTCTTAATCCGACCCCTGGGCTCTCGGGAGCCACGGGAAAGGCATGTGTCCAGGGCACAGCCCGGCCATCACAGATCCCAGCCAGCATTTGCCAACCTGGACAGCCTAGATTCCAGCTACTTGCGACACTTACTTCTGTTCTGTTCCCCACCCAGAATGTGATCGACTCATTCAAATATTCTGACCTGTCTCAAGCGAGACAAATCCAGTGAAAGGTGAAGTGTCCACATTTGGACCAGAGCATGAAAGGAGAAACAAGGCCTCATGTTCAGCATGATGGTGATGGCCAAACACTTCCCCCAGGTGAGATGTACCAGGGTGGGGGTGAGAATCCAAGGTCCTAGGTCGGCCAGAGCAACTTCCTTCACGGTTGACTGGGGTGTTGGGGTCTCACTACCGCAAACTAACGACAAGGCCGTCAGTGGTGGACGTCAGCTGCAACAGACACGGAGTCAGCTATTTACTGCCACTATGAATTACAAGTGAAGGCCGGGGCAGCGAGGCCTGCACGGCTGATGAGGGAAACCACAGACCTGGATCTGAATGCTCACTGGCTGAAGCAGAGAGGAAGCTACGGTCCCCTTTATTGGTCCCTTTGTCCACCAGATCCAGGTGAGCCAGCTACTTAGGAGAAGGCCATGTTGTCCTGATACTTAGAAGAAACAGCCTCGTAAAGGGAACAAAAGAGTGGCATGGATTTTAGACCCAATTCTGCCCCTTTATGAAGACAAAGTAAAGTAAATGGCACGGGGAAGTTGAATGCAAAACAAAAAAAAAGAAAAAATAAATAACCAAACGGTGACTGCTTCCTCCAACAGCGTCCCCTGCAGCTGCTCACCCCCGAGGCTGCCACTTTCTCACCAGTGACCGCAGGGCAGGAAGCGCCATCACGCACGTCACACAGCGACAGGCAGGAACCGCGTGCTGAGCACGTTTGTGTAAAAGCAGGAATCGAGCAAGATGCTGCAGAATTTGACTTTACAAGTTATATACTCCATGAAAAGAATCCGTCAGCAGCCGCCTAAATCAATTCACATCTCACTTCTTCAAAACGCTGAAACAAATTTAATAAGGGCGCATTTGTCACCAAATATAAGGAGGACCAAACAGGTTCCTCAAAGCAAGGATTATAACAGGTATCAAACTCCAGTGGGTGATGTGGTAACAAAGCAAATATTCCAAAAATTGGAAAATAAAAAATGACTAGGTTAATACATGGATCAAGGCAGCTGTTAAGTTTTTGCTTTTTAAAGCGATGGAGACAGTACGAAGGGCAATCTGGCTATTTCCAATGCAGGGTGTGCACAGCCCACATTTTCAGAAGCAATAACATGCTCAATGGGCAGTACAAGAGAAAAAGGAATAAAGAAAAAGGAAAAGAGGAACAAGAGAAAATTAGAAACACGCAAGAACAAAAATGATTTTGACAGCATGTACAAGAATTTACGTGAGTGTGTGAGGCCAGGGACGCGGGGACGGTGAGACCCATCATCACCTCCTGCTCCAGGGAAGGCAGGGTCCTGAGGGGAGTGGCGCCTCCGGAGGACCCCAACGTGGTCGGCGCCCCTAACCAAAACTCCACCTACATGCGTCTAGGCAGCTTTTGAGCTACAAATTGTGGTCGCATTTCAGGCTGGACAGTTTTACTCACTTCCACCAAGAGTAGCAGGAGAGAATTAGGCTCTGCTCCTGCACTAAAGCATTGTTTAAAAAATTAATGACTGTGGAATAGTAAAAGCAACAATGGAGTAAAAGTGACTAGAGGAGAATGTGCTTGACCTGAGCTCACTGGCCGCGTTATCTCACTGACGTTAAAATGCTGGCTGAGCCCTTATGGTACCACAACAGACAGACGACCAGGAGGGAAGTTTAATGTGCTGCTGTGTTTTGATGCCGGGAGCCATGCCTGGTACACGAGGTTCTGGGTAAACAATGGTGACAGTGTCAACCACTATGGGCTAAGCACACACCAGCTACTCCGCCAAATCCCAAGGGCAGACTTCAAAAGGCAAAAACAAGCTGGCATTCTCTGGTGGTTCTGTAGAATCAGAGCCAAGAAGTTGCTGAGCAAAAATGTCACCTGTGCCTCCTATGACAAAAGAGGAGGCACCGGCCTAGGGGCTGGGGCAGGGCTCCGGGCTTCCACTGCTCACCCACCAGTCTGTTCAGGGGGAGAAGTTGCTCCCTGCTAACATTGCACCGATACACCTACCTTGACTGACGCCTGGGGGCTCAGCAGGTGGTGACATGTGAGGTGAACGGAGCTAGCCTTAGTGTTGCACGGTGCTGGCAGCGATGCCCTCAGCAGTGCTCAGTCTCCTAAACCTGACACCTCATCTCCAAGGAGCAGAAGGGGAATGCGGGCATGTAGATCACAGGGCCCTGTGAGGACAAGTACAGATCATGGCCACGACATGACTTTCCCCTTCCTTAAGCCATAGAGGCATGTCTGGAAGGAACGGAAAATTCATCCAGAGCCCAGTAGGCACCTCACGCAGGTGGGACTCGGGTCCCCTGTGCCTCTCACTCACAGGGATGGTCTCGACATTCTTTTTATCAATTCTCTGGCATCTTCTCCTCAAACTTACCAGTAACCAGAAAGTAGAATCTGATCTTAGTTAAGTTCAAGGATCACAGAGCACAGCCTCCACATCGGGCCCGGCAGCACGTGCCAGGTCCTCCGACCGTCGCCTGTGGGACCGCCATGAGCGCTCTCCAGACTCAAGGCCCGAGGCCATAGGCCAGGGGGACACAGCTTCCCTCACTCTCCCCAGTAAAGGGGGACCACCTCTCGGCAAAGGCATCTCACCCTCTTCTGCCTGAGGGACAGCACGATAGATACACGGGGAAACAGAGCAGAAGGTGGGGCGGTAGGCAGCCCAGAAGTGCCCGTCTGTACTTCCGAGGAAAAATGGGGCCGTTGACATAATTACAGTGACAAAGTGAGGATGAACATTTCCCTGCTCTGTCCCATTCTCCGTGACACGCCTTTCCCTGCATAAGGAGCTCATTCGGAAGTCCCTGGCGGTGTTTCTGATGTCGAAACTTGGCATGGTGTCTGTAGGGCAGGAAGAGAGGGCCAGAGCCGAACAGGTGCTGGGCCTGGGAGGCAGGAGACACCGGCTTCAGCCCCAGCTCAACCAGCGCCTCATTCTGCGTCTCGGGATTCAGCATCTCATGTATAAACAAAGGGATGAGACTGTCTCAGGACAGGCTGCCCAACAGAAATGAAATGAGAGCCATGTAAAGAAAGTTTCCCAGTTGCCACGTTTAAAATGGTAAACAAAGAAACAAACCAACAAACAAAAAACAAATACTAGAAACTGATTTTAAGAACAGATCTTACTTAATCTACTGTATGTAAAATACTATCATTTTGACATGTAATCAATATAGGAAGTAACAATATTGTTTATATACTTTTACTACACAAGCCTCAGCGTCTGATGTGCCTTTGACCTACAGCACATCTCAGCTCAGACCAGCCTACTCCCCAGCCCTTCTAGCATCAGTGGCTGTGGCTACTCTATTGGACAGCAACTCCAGGGGTCCCTCTATGGTCCTGGCTGAAAAGCGGGATTAAATGTGCACACTAACCCTAAAATTATCTCTGTGAAATAAAGGCGGATTCACTTTGAAATGTCTGTAAACCGGCGGGCTGAACCTCCCTCCCCCCTTGGCTACAAGAATCCCTCTTCCTTGCTGATTCCTTTCTTGATGTAGGGAAGCAATACAGCACACAGCCAGGGTGGACTGGCCTCCAGGTAAAATTACCTGCTGTCTGTGTCCAGTGTCATGAAGTCCTCCTCCTCAAACGGGATGCAGAGGAGTGGGATCTTGTCCCCAGATTTGTCGGGGGCCCCATCCAGCCACTTGGACTTAGGCAAGATGAAGAGTGACTCAGTGAAGTCCTCGATCCTCTTCTCCACCACCCTGCAGTCCTCGTAGATTGAAGGACATGTCAGTGAGCGGCTGCTAGGCTACCTCCCCATGCAGCACACAAAGAGCTGAGAGTCATTAATCGTGGTGCCATACAGCTCCTCTGCATGTGGAGCTTCACGAAGGCCTTGGCCGAGGGGCAGTCGGTACTGGTGACAAGGCCCACGACCTTGCGGTGGGTCTGGAAGCCGCTCCACCCATTCTCGGGCGCATAGTGGTGCCTGTAGTGGATACAGAGTGCCCACTGGGAGCCGCACGGGCTGATATGGCTCACCAAGGAGATTCACTTATAGATGCAAAAGAAATTCTCCTCTGAGATGATCCCCATGGGTTGGACCACAATGGGAAGAGTCTGGTGGTCCTCAGCACACTGCACGTAGTCATGGATGCTAATGTTGCAGGACCTGCCGAGAGGGGAGAGGAGATTGAGGTATATTCTGTGCTGCGGGCTGCGGGCCCATCTGGGTTGCGGTGACCTAGTGTGTACCAGCCAGAAGGCAAGGGAAGCCAAAGCAAATCCGGGTGTACAGTTTGTCCTCAGAGACTGCACATGGCTACCGTAGCTTGGATGACATTACCCAGCCTTTGGTCTAGGCTTCCTGCCCCTGCAGAGAAGGTTCATTTCTTATTTTCTGTTTCCAAGCACCTAGCAAGGCCCTGATGCAAAGTCACTGCTCAAAAATGCTGAATAAAGAAATGAACAAAGGATCTGCTTTCTCCAGACCCCTTCAGCAGAATATAAAGAAAAGGACCACAGTAGAATCAAAAAATCTAGATTTCTATCCAATATATTTAATCCCTAAGCTTCATAATAATGGATAAGAAAACTTGCCTTCGGGAGGAGGGTACAGTTCAGTGGTAGAGCACGTGCTTAGCATGTACGAGGTCCTGAGCTCAAACCCCAGTGTCTCATTTTAAAAAATGAAACAAACAAATATACATAATTACCCTCCTCAAAAAATATTTTTTAATTCAAAATTCTAAAAACACCTTGCAATTGACACAACATTGTAAACTTGACTATACTTCAATTAAAAAAAAATCCTTGCCATACAAGAATATATCTGGATTATGCAAGTTTGCAAATGTAAAATGCCTAGGATACCACCTGCATAAAAAGGGGGGACTGTACAAATTTACTATCCCTCCTTTATGAGCTATATTTCCTTTTGGGGGATTATAACCTCTCAGAGCTAATTTTCTCAGATTAAAAAAAATAAATATTACCTGATTCTCCGTACTGCTGAAGAATCAGAAAACCCTACGAAAGCATCTGCCCCACAGAGGTTACTCAATAAATGTTTCTTGAATGTATGAATAAACAAGCAAAGTGAATGCTGCTCCCTGCCACAGACCATCATAATGGTACTGCCTGGACATCGCAAGCCCACGGTCCATCCGAATCTACACTAACCATGTGGGTGACCTGGGCAGGCCTGAGTGATTCTCTAAGCCCCAGTTTAATCGTGAATAGAAATCAGGGCAATAACACAAACCTCAAATTGTTAGTGAGTCAGTAATGAATTGTACCCAAACTTTGCATGATGGATCCATTAAGGAAAACTGGGCAAAGGGTCCATAGGCCCTCTCCATATAATCTCTTACATTACATCTCCAAATAAAAAGTATAATTTTTTAAGAGGTTATTGAGGTTAAGTGAGTCTCAAATAAGGAACACACTGTACAAATAGGACAATGCCCAGTCCATGAGATACACTCAGTTAACATTCCCACTGAACCCACTGGTACCTCCAACTTCAGATGACAAGGATGGGTCCTCGTGACAAGAGGCCACTGCACCTGAAGCTAACAAAGCTAATGGTGCCCACTTCCAAGAGCCCCTGTCACCACCATTGTTCTAATTTTCTATTTGTAATTTTTTTCTTTTTATTAAATAGAAACTCCCAATTGCATAGCCTTCACCTGACCAGACATCATGATGACAGCCCTTCAAAACCTGACCACAGAGATCATGATATCAGCCCTTCTTGGTGAAACAATAAAATGAAAATCCATTTCCACAAGACCTTGTAAATATCTACTAGGGAACTTCATCCTGGACTGAGAGGAAGAGGACTGGGAAGGAGGGGGCAATCTGGGGCACAGAGAACTATGGGCCATCTGTCCCACGATGGACTTTAGACTCAACCCTCACCCTCCAGTAACTTCAAAATACACACCAACAGAGTGCTATGGACAAGGTTTTTTTTTTTTAAAACAAATCCCTGAATCCCAGCATATGTTGTTTCTACCAAGACACAAATGGATTATGTGTATAATGTTTCACAAAAGCCCTAAAATATTATCACCCCAACTTGACACATCAAGAAACTGAGGTAGAGAAGTTTATCACATTGTACAAGATTAGAGAGAGGCCACATCAGACACCGTATTTAAATCCAAGCCCCTGCTCCAGTGCTCACACTAAAAAGTGTGACATACTGCCCCTTTCCTGCCCTCTCTCTGCAATAAATCTCTGAAGAGTCTTTTCTGTGTCACCTGGAATCACAATCACATCAATTTTCCACAAAGAACTATGTCAATCCTTGGAGGACTTACCAAAATCTATAGGGTTGGGTTGAGGGGAGAGATTTGCATTTTCTGTTTCTCAAAGGAAACATGGCTTTAAAAGAAACTGAAAAGCACTTATCTAGTCTAAGCCCTCATTGTGCAGAGAATGAAACGGAGGCTCTGAAGAGATGAGGAAAGGGCCTCATTAACAAATATTGCCTCAGCGCAGCACCAAGCCAGCCCTGGGCACTTCTGGGGGAGGATCTTTAAGGCTCAGGAGAATGAGTGTTAGAAAAAGGAAAGAGAAGAAGCGTACAAGGCCCTGTCTCTCCACCACCATACCATGAAATTCCACCAAATTAACCAGTATGGGTGCAGCCAATATTAAGATGGGCTAAACAGGTTATAGAAACCTGGAATTCTCAACCATAGTGGAAATTCCATCATTTACTGTGCTTTTTTCCCAGTTCAAGCATCACCTCAGTGGTCACTCTGTACCAGGGACTACACGAGGCCTGTAGTTCTCTCAAATACAGATCTGTGTTATCACGTGTGCAAACCACATAAAGGCAACCAGAAGAAAAGCACCCACAGATAAGATGGAATTACTGAAACTGAAAGCAGCCAAAGAGCATATATTACTAGGAAAAACGGTGCTCCTAGAAATGGACTCATGGCATAGAAAGGAAACTGTGGTTAACAGGCAGGAAAGGGAGGAGTAACAGATACACATTAATAAATATAAAATAAATGACAAGGACCTACTATATAGCACAGGGAACTATATTCAATTTCTTGTAATGAGTTGTACTAAATACAATCTTAAACATATGTATATACATATGCATATGTTTATAACTGAGTCTCTGATGTACATCTGAAACTAACATTGTAAATTGAGTACACTTCAATAAAAAATAATTTTAAAAAATAAGTAAAAGTAAAATCAACGCCATTAAGAAAAAATAAAAGAACACTCTAATTCCCTTAGCTGTAAGTGCTGGAGAACTCTGGTTGCAAGTACCTAGTCCACTGGATCATTCCAGCACTTGCTGTCACTCTTTCTGACCATCAGAGAGTCACTTGGCTTCACTGAGGTTCTTTTCTCTTCTGTGAAAGGCTACAGTTGCAACTAACGATGTATAGAATCTCATCATTCACAAGCCCAACAAGTAGTGAGGACTTCCCATGGGCCAGGCTCTGGACAGATGAAAAGATAGGGTCCCAGATATATTCATGGGTAGAAGAAGTTTATGCCATAAAGACATTAATTCTTGTTTTGATAGACAGATTCATTGCAATTCTGATTAGAATTCCTACCCGATTTTTCATGGAATGTAACGTTAATTTATGGTCAGGAACAGCCAAGAAATTTCTTTAGAACCACCACTGGGGAGGGGTGAATAGGTCATTCATTTCCACTGGTCTTTCTGAAGTGATGAAAACGTTCTGGAATAATTATGGTTGCACTGTTACGGAAATGACAGGCCAGCCAAGAAACAAGCACCACTCTGAGGGTTGGAGTACTTAGATTTATCATGACAGCGGGCTCAGAGGGGCTTCTGCTCCGAAGCTCTGAGCCCCTCCAAGACGTGCACATGAGGTTTTATAGGGTTAATTACAAGTATGAGCTATTAGCCAATAAGGCTCAAACAACTAAAAGCAAGGAATCAGTACACTGAAGCTTATTAATTCGGAATAGATCACGTTACTGACACTTGTTGAGCTTGGATTCACGAGTTAGCTTTTTAGTCCTGTAAACTGACACTAAATTTTAGATTTACGAGTTAGCACAGCAGAACTGAAATCAGTAATCCGACACTTGTTACACTTAGATTTGTGACTTAGCTCGTTAGCCCAACAAACTGACACTAAACTTCAGATTTACGAGTTAGCCCAGCAGAACTCAGATCAGCAATCCGACACTTGTTACACTTAGATTTGTGACTTAGCTTGTTAGCCTAGCTGGGCTTTTCCTTCACAAACTCATCTACAAAACAGAAACAGACTTGCAGTCTTAGTAAACAATCTTAAGGTTAGCAGGGAAAGGGAATGGGAAGGGATAAATTTGGGAGTTTGAGATTTACAAATGTTAGCCACTATATATAAAAATAGATTTTAAATAAAGTTTCTTCTGTATAACAGAGAAACCTATGTTCATTATCCAGCAATAAGCTATAATGAAAAAGGCGATACAGCCGCCAAATGAGGAAGCAAGAGAAGAAAGGAGAGTTAGTTATGCTGGGCTAGAGCCCACTTCTTAAATCCTTGTAAGCCACCGAGGGTGTCCCGAGTACACTGAACCTTCCTACAAGGGACAGGCTGACATGACATGCGTCCTGCAAATATGGGGCAGCGGATGCCGTCCCCAGGTCTGGCCCTGGGGGAGATGGGAGCAAGTCCACCTGCTCCCCTTGGGGCAGCACCCCTCCCCGCAGCCCCCGCCACCTGACGGCACCACACCTGCCTCTCAGAAACCCACTGACTTGAAAACAAGTGTTCCACGAACCTGGGGCAGCGGCAGGGAGCTGGGCAGCGGCCTGGCAAGCTGGTCGACTTGCCCCCTTCTCCCCCACGGCCTGTCCAGGGCTCGGCCTCTGCTGCTCCAGGCACAGCCCACAGGTCAGCCTGCTCCCGGGAGGAGGGCGCGGTGTGGTCGAAGGCAGTGGCGGGTTATGGGGTCTGCCCACGGGAGCCCGTGGATTTGCTTCAAACTCCCTAGCGCATGGCCTGAGCTTGGCCTCTGCTGCCCCAGGTTCGTGGAACTCAGGTTACAGGTCAGCCTGCTCCTGGAAGGCGGGTGCTGTACTGTCAGTGAACCGTGGCGGCTCCGATGGCGGGATTGGGGCTGCCCTGTGAGAGCGCGGGGCTTGCAACCATTTCCCGCTGCTGCTGCAGCCATCCCAGCACACTGATCACACGGAGCCCACCTCCCAGGAGCAGACTGACCTGTAACCTGAGTCCCACGAACCTGGGGCTTTAGAGGCCGCCCCCAATGTCAGGACGCGGGGAAGATGGGAGCAAATCCAGGGCCTCTCATGGGGCAGCCTCCATTCCATCCGAGGCCGCACGACCGCACCGCACCCGCCTCCCGGGAGCAGGCCATGATCTGAGGGCCAATCGGGGATGCTCCGGAGCCGTCCGGCGCCCTCCCACCTCCCGGGGCTGTACCTGCTCCCCTAAACCCGGGTTTAAGCGGCGGTAAAAACGCGGGGTTCAGGAACTACTAATAGCGGGGTTACCACGAACCACAGCGGCGGCTGGGACCCGCCTCAGGGTCCAAACGGGACGCGCGGCTGGGACCTCACCTCCGCACCCCTCCCTGTGCGCCTCCCCAGCCGCACAGCCCAGGCGTCACCCGCCGGCTCCCCGAGCAGCGCGCCCCCACCAGCGCCCCCTTGACTGCCCGGCAGCGGCAGCAGTCGAGGGTAAGCGGCGTCCGAGACCCCAGTTCGTGTTCCTCTTCCAGGAGCTGGTCCAGGAGCAACCGGCTCCCGCCAGCTTCCACGCGTTCTGGGCGGGTTCCGGCGTCCGCGCGTCTGTCCATCTGCGCGTGCGCGCCCCTCCTTCTCCCGCCCGCAGCGCAAACTGCTCGGGTGGGTCTCCTGCTTTACCGGCCCTGGCCACTGGTGCCGGGAGGAGCCAGGTGGGGCCCCTCCTGCTCGTCCCGCCGGGTCTTCACCCCCAGAGCCTTCACCCAGCCGCCGACTGTGTCCTGGCACTGAACTAGGACCACGACTGCCCTGGGCCAGGCCACACCCCGCCATCCCCACTTCCCCTGCTCCCCTTCCCCTCCCTGTTACTACCCTCCCACCACTGGCCAGGCCCAGTCTCCCACCAGACCTTGAAGACAGGGCTCCTTCTCCTGAAACCAAGGTCCCTGCCCTGACACTCCATACTGCTAGGTCCTAACCTATGGCTCCTACACACTCATGCCTCACCACAGGACCCCCAATATCCTGAAATTGTCCCCCTCACCTCTCAGCCAGGTCAGTTCCACTCTGAGCGGGCCCCACACTCCTCAACCTATACCCCCTCACCGTGGGATCCCCTTCACTCTGAGTGCACCCCTACCCTGAGCTCACTCCCTCACCCCTCACCCTGTGGGTGGGTTGGGGAAATCCGTGCTCCAGTAATGATGACTACTGCCACCAGTGGGGGATCCAGACTAGTGTGCACCTTCATAGTTAATGTCTGAGGCTACAGGGCGAGGCAGGCTGGTATGAAGGTGGTTCCAATTCCCGCCCTGCCACCCTGATCCCCGCACCCTGTGTCTCATCTGACCTGATGGGTCAGGGTGATCCCAGGCTGACAGCCACTGGCCTGTGGGCCCTGGGTGGTTGATGGTCCTGATGGGGATCTGGACCCCTAAGGCGGAGGATCTGGGCACGCGGACCTTTGGGGTGGGGGAGTTCAAAGGGTCCACTTGAGCCCATGGATAGACAGCAGATGGTGGGCTGTGTGCATGGGACTGTGTGCGTGGCCTGGGCTCAGCCTAGGTGGGTGCAGGGATCTTGTTTATTCACAGCAGGCCAGAGGGAAGAGGGACGGGGGCTTTTGAAGCATCAAAGTTAGGAAGCCAACGCTGGAGAGAAAAGTAGGAAGGTGCACTGTCCAGGCCACCATGGATTACACCACGATGCTTGTCCCTTGCATCAGGGGATACTGGCAGTTGACTGGTGAATGAGACATCCCCTGCTGTTGTATAGTTTACAGGCAATTGAAGGGATTTTGACAGGTAATGTTAATCCAATAATTGTCACTTTCTCTGCAGGAGATCAGGTCCAAAGTCATGGGGACTCTGGTAGTGATCCTGCCTGAACTCCAGCCTGGGAGAGTGGAGGACCCACCCAGGAATCATCCTCTTAGCTCTCACCAAAAGAAACTGTAATAGAGAAGAACAAATCAGACTCCATATTGGATTTGTTCATTTTCCTTTAACCCTCTGCCGTGTTTTCTAGGCTTAGTCTTGCTAGCTCTGCTCCTTTTGTAAAACAATGTGGCCTTTAGCCTGAAATAAACAGGAGAGCCTATTCTCAGGGCTCTGAACTTTAAGGATATAAACACTTTTGCACTCCTATAAAGATAACAATTTTTTGTACTGTGTCTGTATTACTCTACTAATTCTAAAAGGATTAAAATCCTATGTTAATGTGACCCATCCATTACTCATCTATGGAGTAATTAAAGTACATTAATTCTATTTTTAAAAGAATTTAAAGCCTTCTCAGGACTCAGTTCCATGTCAGCTCCATGGCAGCAGAGGTTCTCCAGGAGGTCGTGTCTCTTCTGAATCAGCATCCAATAGAGGTGAGGAAGAAGTACCAGACTTGGACACTGAAGACTACAATAGAGAAGAGATTCTGTGAAGAGAAATTAAGACCTACATTCACAGAGAATATTTCCATATTCATGGAGCAGAAGGCTTCATTCTTCTAAGATGACAGTAGTCCACGAATAGATCTAAGGATTCAAAATATGCCTACCCAAATCCCAGGTGGTGCTATGCAGGAATTGAAAATCAATCTAAAATTCACGTGGAAAATCCAGGGGCTCAGAATACATGAGTGAATCTTGAAAAAGAAGAACAAAGTTCGAGGAATGGAAAGTCAGATGAAACCCACGGTTAATACAAAAGCACTTTAGCTGAAGATACCTGAGATTCAATAGATGTAGAAGAAAATCTATCATGGAAGCCAATTCTCTCCTCTCCCTTTGCCCTATTAAGTTAGGTTGATAACAAAGCCTTTAACTTTCACCATTTAACATGGTAGTTACTTTTCTGGTTGGCTCCTGCGTGTGTATAAATAAACCGTTTCTCTCGTTCATCGCCTCTTTACTTCTGTGGGCTCTTTGGGAGGGACTCTGGATGATGGGGACCTGCTGTTTTCTCACCTTCTTTAGTGATATCTTTTGTGATTAAAAAAAAGTGATCAAAAAAGGAAAGTCTCATTGGTTTTTGGGTCAGAATTGGAAAATGTATACCTTTGGAGACCCCCTGGAGGAACAAGGGGGTTCAATACTGCTGGGAGAATTTACTGGTTGTCTTGTCCAAATGCCTAACAAGAAGCTATTTGCAAGGTTTTTTTTTTTTTTTTAAGATTCTTACCCTAAAAGAAATACCCTATCTAAACCTCTTGGATGATCAAATAGAAAGAAAAAAGGAGAATCATGTCTGGCCTAAGAACACTTCCTTAAAAAAACGGAAGGACGGAATCAGATTCATAGCAAAAATTAAAATCCATTTATACCAACAACCCTCCCACTCTTTTGTACACTGTCCTCATGTAATTTGCCAGAAGGCAGCCTCGAGAAGGCGTTTTTCCCGGAACTCGTGCTCATTTTCAGAGCTCAGCCAAGCGGGAGGTTGGTCCCCAAGGCCTGAGAGGGGTTATGTGTGAAAACTTCTCTGCTGAGACCCAGCGGACTGAAGGGAACTGTGTGCTCTGAGGGAGAGAGAGCACACCAAGCATCTGTGGAGGCATCTCTGAGGTCATCCCAAAGACACACAGCTCTAACTCTGGACACGAGAATTTTTCATTGGCATCTTAGTTGGAAATCTCCTCCTGGATAGAAAGAAGAAGATTGAAGATGTTGCAATTGGATGGGCAGGTCGGCCTCTCGAATTTGTCGATGAGGACACGCAATTCTCTGCAGAAGTAGGAACACCCATCCCTGCTCTGCTGACTTCATCTACAGAGAAACAGAGACGCGGCTCTAGGGGAAATTAAACACCCACCAACCCTTCTTACCGACGTCAAAGTCCCCACTTTATTCTCCTGTCAGGTCTCTGCACAAAAACTGTGGCTCAGCCCCATATATCACATACCCATCACCCTGAACCACTCTGTGTCTGTGCCCAACTCGAGCATTAAGGCCTGTGACCGTTATTGTCAAATCGTGTCCCCCTTTCATCCCGTCTCCCGCCATCATCCGAGCCCAACCTCGGTGTCTCTTTCCAGGTCAGCAGCACTCTTCCCACTGGCTTCCCATCAGCTTACCTTGCCCTGCTTCCATTGCTTATTCCCCACATGTTACCGACAGCGGTCTTTTTAAAGTATGAATCGGATCAAGTTGTTCCACTTTGCAAAATACTCTCGTGATTTTCCATTGTATTCAGAGGGATATCCAGAGTCCCTACCAAGGCCCTGTGTGATCCTGTCCCTCACCCGTCTCTGCAGGTCTTACCGTTCTGCTCCAGCCGATCTTCACCGCCCAGATGGTCCCCACCAGGACAGCTTCGTTTTTAACTCCAAGTCTCGTACTTACACTTCTCCCGGCCTGGGAGGCTTTTCTTGTCTGTTACCTACTTGGCTTATTTTTGCTTCATTCAGGACCTTGTTCAAATTATTTTACCCTCAGAGAGGACTTACCTGATCACATTATTTAAAATAGCACGCACATATGTCCTATTCAATCATTTTCTCTCCTAATATGTTTTATGTTTCTTTGTGGAAATTAGTAGTACTTGGTAGTACATAATATATTTATTTGCTTACTGGTTTATTGTCTATCTTTCTTACTAGACCTATATTCACGGAATCACAAATAAATGTTTTAAGCAGAAACTTTCAAACCACCTTTAAATGAATTATTTTATAAGATGAGAATTTCAGAGGCTTCCACGGGTTGCTTAGGGGAAAAAAGAGAAAGGATTCAGGTTGAACTAGGTTATTAAGGACCTGGGAGTTGGTTATTTATTTTATTCATAGTAGTGTGTACCTGTTAATCCCAAACTCCTAAGCTAGCAAAAGACTGAGCTGATTACTATGTATAAAATGTTTTTTTCTTTTAAAGTTGGATTGTTTGAGATCTCTTTTCTTCTTTGTTTCTTTTTTCTTTTTTTAAAAAAGTCTTTTTCTTATTATTTTTTTACATTGAGATACTGGGAATTGAACCCAGCTCGTACTCTACCCCTTGAACTATACCCTCCCCTCCAAAGACAATTATTTTTATACTTTGACAATACCATACTGAATTAAGAATTTTTTACTCCATTTTCCATCCAGAGAGTTTATAACGGAGGGAGAGAGAGTCAGAGGAAGCCCTGGGCCATACCTTCCTTCTCAGCGGGTCACTACACAACAGTGGAGCTAGGCTGTGGCAAGGCCCAGCTTACCATTCTGCTCTGAGGGGCGACTCAGGCCACTTCTCTAAACAGCGGCGTGTTAGAAGCAGCAGAAAGCCAACTAGCGAGCAACAATGACAAAACTGACCCCCCTGCAGTTGGACATCATCTGCTCTGAAACGAACTTCTTAAAGCTCTTCTTCCTATTAGTGGATGGTTTCCAAAAATATTCCCAAGGAGATGACTCTCACTCTATTTTTCTGGATTTCTTGGGCCTTCTGTGACTTTAACTGCAGGCTTGATTTTCTGCACAACGTCTGCATTGAAGCCAGGCAGAAAACGTGAACAGACCCTGCAGGCCACGGCTGAGGCCTCCGGTCAAAGCATCCTTGTTGTGCAGCGCCTACGTTCATGCGACCATTTTCATGATTGCTGTAATTAGTTCTCATCCATGTGTCCCACCGAAAATGTTTCTAGATGGACGGTGGTCTGACGCAGGTGAGCAGTGGGGATGTGGGATGCAGATGGCAGACAGACTGGAAGGAGAGACGGGAAATATTTCCTCAGGTTTCAGTTTGGAAGATTTCTGATTTTCATATGGACAATAAACTGGGTCAGGCTGAAGCGCCGTATGCTCTAAGACCGGGTGATGTACACGTGTCCCTACAATTTCTAAAAAATATTTTGAAGTTGGATGTTACATCCTAGGGGACAGACAGCTTAGAGTGACACCTACGTTCCAGGATGCCTATGATCTCGGGCTCACAAAGAGGAGAGAATACACATAATTTGCGTGTGTAGCTCTATGTGAAATTATTTTGACCCTTGCCGGATGGTGTAAGATCAGAGATCATGTAGTCTTTCTTATTGTCGCAAAGATGACAATTCTTCTTGAGGAGTCAGCAGACTGTTTCCAATGGCCTGGGGTCTGTGCCAGACGTTAGCTGTCGAGACAAATACCACACAGCCCCCCATCCCTCAAGGAGATGACAGTGTGTCGTGGAAGAGAGAAATTTAAATAGGTTTTCAAAACAATGTGCTAAGAGTCACTTGGCATCATATATACTATATGTTCAGAGGGGCTCTTGCACTGCCTGGGGCAGGGTTCTAGAAGGTAGGGAAGGTGTCAGAGAGGAAATGCTTTCTGCACTGACATTTGAAGGATTCCAGCAAATCTCTAGACCAGGAGAGTGCGTGTGGGCACGGGATCCTCGGCAGCTTGCGTGTCTCGTGCAGAGGTCTGGTGGTGTCTAACAGCATTTTGCACTTAGGGAAGGAAGGTCAGTGAAGCTAGAGGCTGTGGGGAAGTAACGGCAGCTGAGGCTGAAAAAAAGCAGCAAGTGTTGAGAAGGTGTGACGTTGAATCAGGGAGCGTGTACATCCTCACATATGCAGCGGGGAAGTCTTTGGGGTTTTAAGGAGGAGAGTGACACAGATTAGTCATTAAAAGTGAGCAAAGTGGATTGCTCATTCTAAAGTACAGCACTGGGGAGACTAGCAAGGGGTGGAAATTAATGCAGTGGGGAGCGAGGGGCGGGGACTTAGTTGGGGGACATTAAGGAAGAGAATTGTAGTACTGACGGGGGTGAGGGTGTGGAAAAGTAAAGGAAAACTCCCAGATGTATGTCACGAAAAACAGATGGGATAGTGATGTCACTGTTTTAAGAAGTAAACCTAGTTCTGAGCGAGTGTAAATCCAAACATACAGAGCTTGAGATTTTTATGGGCTAATCAAGTGGGAATGTCTACATGTCAATTATAAGTGTATTTCTGGGACTGAAATGAAATGCCCTTGCTGGAAAAGACTTGACAGTTAATCAGTGGACAGAGAGAAGTTGAAGCCACGGGAATAAATGCCACCCACTGACGTTTTATCAAAGAAAAGTGTAGGAGGGCACTTCTGGTTCAGAAAATATGGCAGACCGGAAACTTGAAGACCCACTCACTAAAGACACATTAAAATGTAGGACACAATGCCGCCAATCTTTTCTTTTCTTTTCTTTTCTTTTACAGCACCTTTATTATGGTATGATTCCTGTATGGTAAATTACACATATTTCACATGTACTATTTGATGAATTTGATAGATGTCTACATCCAGAAAACTATCACCACAATCAAGATAGCTAACATTTCCATAACTCCCCAAGAGGGACACTTTTCCAATTCCCATATTTATCCCTTCCCATCCCCTTCTCTCCCTGGTAACAATAAGTTTGTTTCTGTATGTCTGTGGGTCTGTTTCTCTTTTGTAGTTAAGTTCATTTGTGTCTTTTTTTAGATTCCACATATAAGTGATATCATATGGCATTTTTCTCTTTTTCTGGCTTACTTCACTTACAATGACTATCTGTACGTCCATCCATGTTGCTGCAAATGGCATTATTTTGTTCTTTTTAATGGCTGAGTAGTATTCCTTTGTATAAATATACTACTACATCTTTATCCAGTCAGCTGTCGATGGACATTTGGGTTGTTGCCTTGTCCTGGCTATTATAAATAGTGCTGCTGTGAGCATTGAGGTGCATGTGACTTTTTGAATTAGAGTTTTCTTCTGACATATGCCTGGGAGTGGGAAGGCTGGATCATGAGTTAAGTCTATTTTCAGCTTTTAAAGGAAATTCCACACTGTCTTCTCTAGTGACAATGCAGCCCGTTTTGTGAAAGCAGAGCCATGCTCAGAAAGTAATGGGTATTTCTAGGGGCCAGACATGAAGTGCAGTGAGTGTGGCCTGTTCAAGAATCAGGGGGCAGTCTGCCAGGGCTTGGGGAGAGTGACAAGGGAAGTGTGGTACAGGTAGGAGTCAGACCACGTGGGGACATGGCAGGCTGGGATAAGGAGCCTGGACTTCCAGTCACCCTTGGTAACCATGGGGCACTGGTTCCAGGACTCACCCTGACATCAACATCCATGGACGCTGACGCCTCTTATATAAAATGACATAGGAATTGCATGGAACTTATGTGCACCCTCCCATGTACTTTATATATATATATACACATATATATATTTATATACAAACATTTTTTATTGAGTTATAGTCATTTTACAATTTTGCATCAAATTCCAGCTTAGAGCACAATTTTTCAGTTATACATGAATATACACGTACATTCGTTGTCACATTCTCTTTTGCTGTGTCCTCCTGTGCACTTTAAATCATCTCTAGATTACTCACGGTATCTAATACAACATGAATGCTGTGTAAGTAGTTGTCAGTGTATGGCAAATTCAAGTGTTGCTTTTTGAAACTTTCTGTTTTTCCATGAATATTTTCAAACCACTGTTAGTTGAATCTGCTGGATAGGGAGCCCTAGATACGGAGAACCCCCAAGCTCTTCCTTTCCACCTCCTAAATTTCCACTGCAAGCACTGAAGGAGTCCAAACATAGAAGAGCGCCATCTACCTGCTGGAAACGCTGAGGAATTCCTTCAGCTTATGTAGCGCAGGACAGAAACTATAGGGACAACTATTGGGAAAGGAGGGCCTGCCTGGAGAGGAAGGAGGAAGGACCGCAGTGGAAGCCAGCTCGTACCCTTACTGGAACTAGCTGATAGCCGTGAGGGAGGCCGAGGAACTGGAGACACTTCACATGGGGGGCGATCCTGGCCACCATGTGCAGGGTTCGCATAGCTGGGACCCAGTTTGCAAGATCAAAATAACAAGGGTGGAGAGGAGCTGCCTCAGCCCCGGAATCCTGACAACGGCCACAGCGCCGTGACTCCAGCTAATGTAGCTCCCCTAGTAAGCCAGAAAAAGGAAACTCTGAGCCAAGGTATTGCAGATTCCACCGCAGCCACGCGGATAACTAAATCTCTAAGCTGACAAAATGTAACCACCAGAAACAGGAATCGTTCCTTTTCTCTTCATTTGGACCTTTGGACAGGGAGCCACACATCTCTGACGGGAACCATCTTTAATCCAATAGAGAGCTCACTTTTTCAGGAATAAGCATGGAGAAAAAGAGTGGGGTGATGGTTTAAAGCGGAAGTCAAAGTGGAAGCCCATCTGAGAAATGGTAAAAACATGCATCTCAATGAATCCGAGTTATGGCGAAAAGAAGGAGGAAGGTTAAGGAAATCTCTATCCAGCAGACAAGTCTAGCCAGTCATAAAAAGACAGGACTTTAAATCAAGAAAACTTTTTTGGTTTTTTGGTGATGAAAAACAATGCCATATTTTAAAACAACTCTTGGGCCATCAACAACACTCTGAGGGTTGTTGAGAAGGAGAATATAAAGCTGCATATATACATGAAAGTGTTCCAAGTCCAGCACTCAAAAAAACTTAGCGAATCATGTGTCCAGTTGATTTGAAAATCCTGATAAGTAAATAACTCAAAAGTGGGAAAGACATGGTATTAAATTGTGGTAGTGAGCAATGAAATCCAAGAAGTTTATACGTATATTTTCATTGTTAATATAACAAACTGAAAGCAACTGTCAAAAAATAGTAACTGGAGGACACATACACAAACACACACACACACGCGCACACACACACAATCTGGAACAGCAGAGAGGTAAAATATGCTAAATTTATCATTATTGTGGAACAGGATCTAATAGATTATTTCATTTTTGATAGTGTTTTAGGAATACTGGTCCAATTACATATAAAGTTATGAACTTAGAGATGATTTATAAAAGTTTAGAGAGAATTTTCATTAAAAGGCAATATAGCTTCCAAATAATTGAAGAGAAAATTAACGATATAAAATTTAATCAATCCAGCTAATATGGAGTTAAAGAGACCATATTTACCATCCTAAAATAATCCGCAAAGTGGATACAATAAATGAAGCAATGATTTTTAAGACACGTGAAAACAATCATCCACTAGGACCTTGTCCTACCACCCCCATAACAAGGCTGCTAGGCCTCCTACTGCCATCACCAAGAATGTCCACCAAGAGGCTACATTTCCTTCCTCTGCTCCTACTGCAGAGACAGTCCTGAGCAGTCCTTTTCCAGGTGTTGGCAGGCAGCTCCCTGAAATGCTCTCGTGGGCCTTGGTCCCTTTTGGCCACCAGCAAAGGGATAAAGGATGAGCAGTGAGCCTCCTTCCTCATCCAAGACCTAGGAACCTCTCTGAATTCTGAGCAGGGCTTCACTCTTGTCTGCTGTCTGGTACTCTTCGCCCGGCTTCCCAAGTCCCCGGCTTGGACAGCCTGCATGCTGGCCACAGCCCATCAGAATCTGTTCCCCTGCCAAGAGGCCACGTGTAATCGTGAGCAGGGCCCCAGGCCTCTGGAGCAGCGTGGCTTGGACTGCATCCTGGCCCTGGGCGTGCGAGCTCCATGCCCTTATATGAGTCAGTTAATATCTCTAAGCTAAGTTTCCTCATCAGTAAAATGAAGACATATCAATATGGAAAAAAAAAATCAGAATCGGGGGGGTAATAAATTTCTGGTGACTGAAGATTGTTTAATTTTGAATTATACAGCGAAAGACATCATACAAATTTTACTACTTCAGAGTTCTAAAGGACAGCTTCTACTGTTAAAACTAATGCATGCACGTACACACAAACACACGTGCAGACACACTGGCTTTGCTCCACATACTTCCCTACACACACACATACATGGACTCATGTACCACACACACACATACCATACACACAACCACACACGTCCTCAGGCGCACACACACACATAGCATACACACAACCACATACATCCCCAGGCCCGTGTGTGCACAGCCACACACACACTCAGTCATGTACAACACAATTCCCCAGGTGCGTGTGTGCGCACACACACGTCATACACACCTTTGGCGTTATTCTAAATCAATTTACAATTGAGGGTCTCAGTGTCCATTTTTTCCTCTCAGAAGATCCTGGCTTCGGAGCGTGAAGCAGGAGCCCCTCCTCTCTGGAGACGGTCTTTGCCACTTACAGTCTCATTAGAGCCAACATAACTGCTCTGGACTTTTGGAAGTGCAGTTCCAGAGCATACCTGGGAGCTCATATCCTATATATCTAAACATTTTAAGTGCAGGAGGTTAAAGTCCTACCTTTACAAATATACATTCATTATAAGGGGGAAGGCCAGGTTCAAAATTAGAATTCCCAGACTCAGGGGAGTCCTGCAAAGAAAGTGAGTGTGTGGGGAGAGCTGATTCCCAGACTCTGATCACTAGCCTGACTCTTTTCTTCCCAATGCTGGGTCCATCCCTTGCCATAAGGGGCCTTGGATGTGCACAGGGGGACACTCAGAATTCACTTCCGGGCTCTGCCTATAACCTCCATGCAAACAGCTGCCCTTTGGCCTCTCTGCCAGTCCTGGGAATGTGAATTCCGGGGAGAGCCGGTGCAGGCACTAGAAATGGATCAGGGGCTGCTGAGGCAGGGCATTCGGAGTCCTGGGTTTCTAGAGCACGGGATGGAGCCAATGACCATGTCCCCTTGGCCCTGCTGACTCCACCCAATGGAGGGCATGGCCAGAGGAAGTGTCAGGGCCACGGGGACCATCTGCAGTGCAGGACTGAGGGCAGCGGGCCCCCTTGCCGGGGTCTAAGGCGAGAAGCCCTAAGGAAAGGTCTGAGGAGGCTGTAAGGTATCTTCATTCCCATTAATTAAAAAAAAAACAAAAGCTTACCACAGGCGTGCGTGGGAAAGGTTTTGTTCTAACAAGGGAAGGGACTTGCCAATGTCTGGCCATAGAGGGCTGGTGGGCTTGCCAGGTTGATGAGGAACTAAGAGGCCGTTAGCTTACCCTGGGTCTAAACACTGCCTGAATTCCTCCAGGTGACACTTAAATGCAGTGAGACATGGAACCCTCTCAAGTTGCTAAAATATTCATGGTGAGCCATTCAACTCTCTCCTCATTCTTGGCTACGGAAGCACGATAAACACAGGTGGGAATCTCATCAGCCTGTTGGTTGGTTCACTGTCCATCTGGCGCCCCCTCTTGTAGGAGCCTTTATCACCTCACTCAGGGCTGATCCATCCCAGGATTACAGCTGATTTTCTGCAGGTAGCATCAATTGCTGGTGACACGAAGGTGGCATGTTAGCCACCTCCCAAACACTGAGGCTTCTCCTGGGAGGAGCCTGCAGACCCCCAGTCCAGCCTCTGTACAATGATGCTCCTCAGTGTCACTCCTGGCTTGCTGCCCTGGCAAGAACCTCGCTGGATTGTCGATAAATGTCACCCATATACCACAACTAAGCTTGGGGTCCAGATGTGACCATGGTTCTTAGTTTCTTCCCATCGATGGATTGTTTGATCTTTGTGTAATCGTGTGGGCAGGAAGGCCAGTACCGCCCTCTTGAGGCCTCCCCAGCCGCCTCTGTCTATAACTGTCCTAGTGCCCCAGGGGATCGGGTCTGAAGCCTGGCACTCAGACACGAGGATGACAGCTGGAGAGACAGGAATCCACTCCTGCTGTGGCTTCCGCTGAGGCTCGATATGGCCATACAAACGAATCAAACAGGCCCTGAATTCACTTGAGTCGCTGCAGGGATGCTACCACACTGCCGCGTTGCCCCCAGAGACCGAGGGCTTTCTGCTTGTTCCCGAAGGCCCCACCCTCGAGGGGAAACTGGGTCCAGTGGAGCGTCCAGCCTGGTTCCCCGCCAGCCCTTAGGGCTTTCGTGGGGCCTGGAACATCAACTACCCTCCCCTTAAGGGCACGTTTGTACTTTCCAGCCAACAGACCTAGGTCATAAGCACTTTAACTCACCTGAGACTGTCTTCCTCACTTCAGGGGCAGTGAGGACTAGGTTTCTTCACACTCCAAGTGCCCCCGGTCGGGATGCAGACAGTCTGGCTCTCCCCACAGTCCTGCAGGTCCCAGCCACACCTGCTGCTGTTCACTGAGTCTGTGCTGTGTTCTCTTCCAGGACAAGAGTTGCACTCTGCCCCCCGCCCCGCACCGCCCCCACCAGCGGTGGCAGGGGCAACGGACACCCAGGTGAGCTGGGGCCTGAGACCGTGCCCGCAAATCAGTGCCCCAGAGGCCGCTAGTGACTAGAGGGACCACGGGGCAGAAGCCAGCATGCGAAGGGAGGAGGAGGAAAGTTCAGGATAAGGAGATGAAAGGGGTAACGGATAGCACCGTGAGGACCACGACCATGAAAGGGAAGAGAAAAGACAGTGAAAGCTGGAGCGGTGTCGGCGTTAAAAGCTGCGGGCTTTTTAAAAAAATTTTATTAATTACCTATATATTGACAGATTTCTTATTTTATTAAAGATTATGTGCCATGTCATATAACAGGATATAGTATGATATTATTTATTAAATAATACATAATAGAAGATATACTAGCATATTATGCTGTTTATTTATTAGCAGATATTATATAATACATATGTAGGTGTTTATATACATAATATATAATTCATGCACCTATATAACATATAACCCATAACAAATAATGTAAGATTATGATTAATGTATAATATAACAAGATTACATAACAATAATGATGTAATATTATCCATTGTATATCTTGGTTCATGAAACATTCTCATCGTAGGTGCCTGTCAGAGGCTTTTATGTATTAAAATTAATATTATAAGACACAGTTATGAACTTATTACCCAGCATCATAACAGGAATATTGACAGTGACATACTGTGTCCTCTTTCCCTATCCTGCTCTTGGCCCCTTCTCACAGGAAGTAACCAGCATCCTGAATCCTGGCTTACCCTTCTCTTAAATATTGTGTGTGTGAAAATAACACAAGATCAGTTAAAACAAATGAACTGCAGGTACATGCAATGGAATGGATGAATCATACACTCTATGTTAAATTGAAAAAGTAAGCCCTAGAAGGTAGCCTATTGTGTGCTATGATTTTAACTGTGTATATATATGTTAACTAAACTCACTAAATTAAGAACAACTACAGCTAGAGTCCAGGTGGGAGAGGGACAGATAAAAGGTGAGGTGAGCAGATTTGCTGCAGGTGAGCGAGTTCCTTTCCAGTAACATGTCATTCTCTCTGAAGCAGGAGGCAAGGCCATCTGCTGGGAGTCAGGGAAGAGACAGAGGGAAGCTTAGAGGTGTGCAGAGAGCAGAGAATGTTGATACCACTGAGTGATAAGTGGGGAAATGTGCTCACTAGAGAAATCCTGGAGGATTGCCTGGCAGTGGCAACATGCTGGGCATTGATTTGTAGTCTTAGAAATCTGTGCTGGGAGAGCCTGCTGCCTGCAGGCTCAGAACAAATAGAGCTGGGTGAACCGAGATGGAAGTCGTTCTGGTGAGGAACTGAAAAGATCAAGGGTCAAGGGGGTTTTGTTTGTCATAAAGAGAGTGCTGACTGTGGATGCAGAGCTGGAAGGTGGGGAAGTGGAAGTAAGAGGAACGTGGACAGGCAGGAAATCAGAGGAGTCAGTGCTTGATGCCCCAGTGAGGGTGAAGGAGGGCCAGGAAGGCTGTTGGAGAAGCAGCTGGATGGATAGAGTTGGGCACATAAAGGAGAGAGGCTTGACCTGGGAAGAAGACACGCCCGGGTATGAGCCTGGGGACAGGGTGAATGGGGGGTGGCTGGCTCAGGCTGACAGAGAAGAAGACCCTACAATGACCATACTGGGTGGTGGAGGGAGAATCAAATTTGACGTCTTGATGGTAGGAGGTGAGGCAATACAGAGCTTGTGGTCCAGCTTCTCCTGACTGAGGCAGATGAGCAGGGAGGCCAGGGTGGCAGGCACTGCTAGGAAAGGATCTGGGTTTTCCAGGTGCTCCCAAGAGAGGAGGAGCAATGATCTGAAGGTGGAAAGTGAGCACAAGGAAGTCAACCCAGGCTCCTGATCAAACGGGGGTGTGAGAGGGGGCAAAGTGTCAACTCCAGAGATGGTTACCCAGGAAGCAGGGACCACGGGTGAAGTAGGCGACACTCAGAGAAGAGAGGGAGAAAAGTCTGGGTGTAGGGGGAAGAGAGGCCCCAGGACAAAGGAGCACAGAGGCACAGTGATGAGGATGAACTGGCTCTATTGTGATACTGAAAGGTTGGCTGGATCTTTGTCCTGAGGGCTTAGTTTGGGGGGACTATTGGCCTCATGAGGACTCCCCTCTCAGCAGCCTGCACAGAAGCTCTCGCTCCTGAGAGCTGTGTGGCCACCACTGTTCCCGGAGGGGCTCTGCCTCCACCTTCTTTTATCAGACATTCCTGCCCAGCCCCTGACTGCTAGCAAGGGAGCCTGGGCCTCGCAGCTGCTTCCCGTGGAGGGACACAGGCTCCTCGGAGAAGCAGGCTGATCTTACTTTTCTCCGTAACCAACGGCCTAGCAAAGCGCCAGCCCATGTGTGGGCCATGTAGGGGCTCGGATACTTACTGAATTAACTCAAAGCAGTATAAAAGCAGAGCTGGACGAAGTGACCACTGAGCTCACAGAGTTCACTGCCCACACCCCCATTCTACAGATGAGGAAACAGAGACCAAGCGTTGAAGCAAACTTGGCCAAGGTCATGCTGCTCTTAAATGCTGGCCTGTGTCGGGCATGCCAAGTGATGAGCTGCAGTGAAGGGGCTGAGAGGGGGCTCTGGGGCTAGACAGCTTAGGTTCAAGTCCCAGCTCTGCCATTTATTAGCCGTGTGATTAATGAATATCCTTACCTTTAAAGTGGAACTCATAGTGGTGCCTACTCATTGGATTGTCGTGAACACAGCGTTCCTGGAACAGCAGGACAGAGTTCTGTAAGGGTTTGATGTTGCTTTGGTTACTACTATTATCACCAAGTGAACCCTGAAATGAAGAACAAAGGCAACAAGAATTTTTATTTTAAAGGATTTTAAAATCCTCTGATGAATGATTCATTTCATCTATTCAAGTTTGCATTTGACCCTTATTAGCAACTACATAATGGATGACTTTTGAGGCAATCTTGCTTCATGTCTTTTATTCTCACTAAAGACACAGGCTATTTAACAGGCAGCAGTTTCTTTTCCAGGAAGAGGGACAAAAAGTTTAAAATGACTCAGTGCCTCTCGGTCCCCAGTGACTTGGTTGTGACCTGTCAACCCAGCTTTGGGGAAGTGCCCATTCCCCCTGGGCTCACTGAGCTGCCCCGCAGCCCCCAAGGGTCACTGTACCCCCACACGAATCCAGTCTCTTGGTTCCTATCTTTGCTTCAGATCCCTCAAAGTCTTCCCATGCCCTAGGGAACCATCTGCCCCACCAACCTTGGCTGCTGGACTCCAGGACACTATCCTGGGTCTCAACCATCCTCTGTTCCTATGACTGCCCCACTACTCTACATTTTGTCCTTCAAGTGTGGGCTCCTGTGGCTCACCACACAGCAGGGGTCTCCCCGTCCTCCACCTTGGGTAACTGCATTGTCCTGCACGGTGCCTAGCGAACCCGTGTGGAGGTAGGAAGAATACAGAACAACAGGTGCTCAGAGGGGCTGCCTTTCCCACTGCAGGGGCCCTAGAGAGTTTTCTCCAGGCTGGTTTTTCACAGGCGCTGAAGCTGTGGAATCTCGATCTCACCAATTTAAAAGGCATCATCACTAATTACAAAAGCAATCATTTCTTCAGTAGCAAAAGGTGAAAAGACTTTGTGTTCCCCACCTCCAACTTTTTTCCTCCACCTTCAGATGTTTCTCATCTCTGGGCAAGGGTAGAAAGCAACTCACAGAATTTTATTTTTCAATGTTTTTTCCCACTCTGAAGATTGCTTTCCCAAAACCGATGAAGGCTAGAATGGTTTAGCTATCCTGGACTGAGTATTCAGAGTCTGGGGGGGAGGGGAGGGGGGGGAGGGGAGATAACTCAGCAATATTGAACCTAACAGAGATATTAAAAGGTTTTATTCTAAACAGAAAGGAAGCAGGATGCTATAGATTCAGGACAACCATAGTTGGAAATGCAATAACGAGTTACAAGAGAATAAACATAAAGATGTAAACATGAAAAAGGACATCAAAATAAAAAAAGGTGGGAATGGGAGAGGGGAGCAAGAAAATATAGATTTTTTTCTTTCTTTTTTTTCTTCGTTATTCTTAGGATGTGTTGGAGCCTACGTGATTATCAGTCTAAAGGAAATAGATATAGCAATGGGTTGATATATTTGAAGAATAAGGTAACCACAAATCAAAAGCATACAATAGAGTCGCAAAAAAACCAAAAAGAAACAAAATCAAAATGGCTTAAAGGCTTAAATATTAGACAAAACACTATAAACTTCTCACAAGGAAACATAGGCAAAACATTATTTGACACATATCTCAGCAATGTTTTCCTAGGGCAATCTAAGCAACCAAAGCAACAGAAATAAAAGCCAAAATAAATAAATGAGACCTAATTAAACTTATAAACTTTTGCACAGCAATAGAAACCATAAGTAAAACAAAAAGACAACCTATGGAATGTGAGAAAATATTTGCAAAAGATGAGACTGACCATGGCTTAATTTCTAGACTATATAAATAGTTCATACATCTTAATAAGAAAAAAATAAACAACCAAATCCAAAAATGGGCAGAACAACTAAACAAGCAATTCTCCAATGAAGACACACAAATGGCCAATAGACATATAAAAAAATGCTCAATATCGCTCAATTATCAGAGAAATGCATCTCAAAACTAAAATGTTATCATCTCACACCAGTCAGAATGGCCATCAATCAAAAGTCCACAAACCATAAATGCTGGAGAGGTGTGGGGAAAAGGAAACACTCCTACATTGTTGGTGGGAATGTAGTTTGGTGCGGCCACTGTGGAAAACAGTATGGAGATTCCTCAAAAGACAAAAAAAAAAAAAAAAAAAACTTATCACCTAATCCAACAATCCCACTCCTGGGCATATATCCAGAGGGAACCTTAATTCCAAAAGATACCTGCACCTCAATGTTCACAGGAGCACTGTTTACAATGGCCAAGACATAGAAGCATCCTAAACGTCCACTGACAGGTGACTGGATAAAGATGTGGTATTTAGATATAACAGAATATTACTCAGTCATAACAAAGAAGGAAATAAGGCCATTTACAGCAACTTGGGAGGAACTGGAGCTTATCTCACTAAGTGAAATAAGTCAGACAAAGACAAGTATCATATGATATCATTTATATGTGGAATTTTAAAAAAATGATACAAATGAACTTATTTATAAAACAAAAACAGACTCACAGACTTATAAACAAAACTTAGGAGTTTGGAATTAACAGATACAAATTACTCTATGTAAAACAGACAAACGACAAGGATTCACTGTAGAACACAGGGAACAATATTCAGTATCTTGCAACCTATAATGGAAATGAACCTGAAAAAGAATAGACTATGTATACGTACAACTGAATCACTATGCTGTATACCTGAAAAAAACAAAACAGCTCTATATCTGAAACTAACAAAACATTGTAGATCAACCACATTTCAATTAAAAAAATTGATAAGCTCTAAATACCTTTATTCAAAGAAAATCTTGAACTCTTCCCTCTTACAAAACTTAAAATGTGTAGCTTGATCAGGACCAAATTATACTGGATGGGCAGTTACATACCTTCTCAAGCATGTGGCCCATGCTACACACACATCGTGTTTTCCTACAGGTAAGAACAACCCTGAGTGCACAGGGAGCGAGTCCTTCTGGGACAAGGTCTCTGTGGCAGTGGCCTCCTTGTCACTGCTCCATCTCACCAGGAGGCCAGGGTTTTCAGAGGTGAGGGGACATAGAGCTCAAACACTTCAAATTGATTTCCCGAAAAAACTATGGAAAAACCAAATTCACCTGCAGTGTGGGAGATATGAGTAAGGCCCCTAAGCAGACTGACAAGCCCAAAGTAAGATGGCCCGATGTTCAGATCGGAACCAGAACAACGACCACCTGGCCCCAGTTAAATGACCACCGCCTCACCTGCAATGAACTGCTCGTACTCAATGTCAGGGATGTTTCTGTTGAGACTTGGGAGGTCAAAGGAGTCGGACCAGGGAATCCAGACCTGGTTGATGTTAGGGCTCTGCCAGTGGTAGAGGTGGCCCCAAGGGGATAGCACCAGTACCGGCTCCTCCATCCTCAGCAGGGTCTTCAGGAGGAAGGCAATGTGGATGCAGACGTTCCTACGGAGGCTGAAGCCCTCTGGAAGCTTGAAGTCACACAGAATGTACCTGGCAGGGAGCAAAGGAGAGCAGGTCTTCAGGGCCAGGCCTCTTCACAGGAATCCCGGCTTAGATAGAACAGATACAACGGGAATCCCTGCACAGCCCATGGCCTAGACTCCAGACACATACAGCAGCTTCTGGTTTGTAAAGTGGAGGCACTGTCTGCCCATTTCAATGTGGCCAATTACTTCAAGTCCGGGAGCAGTTGCGGAAGACATCTTGGCGTCCATCTAACACCACTAAGCACCTGACTATCACCTGAGCACCCGTTCTCCAGGGGCTCTCAAACTTCTTGTTCTACAGAACCCTATACACTCTTAACAATTACTGAGAACCCCAAAAGTCTGCTATTTATGTGAGTTAAATCTATCAATATTTCCTGTGTTAGAAGTTGAATAAGAAGTTAGAAAAAGTGCATGAATTCACTTAAAAATATTAACAATCTGCTGTATGTTACCATTAATACTCTTAAACAAAATATAATTCTATTTTTCAAAACAAAAATCATTAGTGAGAAGAATAGCAGTGATTTTAATTTCTGCAAATCTCTTTTGGACTGGTGAGAGCTGAATTCTCCTATCTGCCTCTGCATTCCCTGTTTTTTTGATATCACAGGCCAGGTTTTCCCTGGAAAACCCCACAGGGACTCGGGAGAGCAAGAGTGTGCAAAAGGCAGGTGACATCCCGGCGTTTCTATGAAAATGGTCTTGCACCTCAGGGGCCTTGGATACACTTTGATAACTGCTGCCCTATCCTAGGTGAGACTCTTCTATATTAGAGCCAGGCAAGGGTCCTGGATTCTGTAATGAGTTACCGCCACCACACCCCTCCCTTCTCTGTGTGTATCTCACAACCTCCATTACTGCAGATGAGGATGTAATCCTCAGCCAGGGCCTCTAATCCCATAAAACTGCTAACTTCAAGAGAGAGTGTCCCATCTACCATCCCTACACCCCGCATAGTTTATTTTGAGTTAAGCCCTAGATAACTGCTTATCGGCACTGACCCTTGTGTCTTATTCCTGAGGTTGACTGAAGGAACCAACATCTGGAATGAACTGAAATTTCCCCGCAGATAAACAAGGCTGATAAACCACCCCATTCCAACATCTGATTCTGGGGCTCTTCAAAACCCGGATAAGGTCCCGCTTCATATAAGATGGGTCCTCCGCCTGCCCTTCCCGGGGGGTTCTGGGAGGCCGCGGCCACCAAGGGAGACCCAGATTCGCGGCCCCAGCCCCAGGGCCTGAGGGGGAGGAAAGCTTGAGGCTGTGCCCAAGCCCTGCCCCACCCCGCCCCAAAACGCTCCCAGGCACCACAACCATCCCTGGCCACCACCCCAACCCCGATCCCACCCCGGTTCATTTCCACCGGCCTCGCCGTCGGCGCGGAAGTACGTTTACCGTCTGTGGGACGCCACCCCAGACAGGATGTCCGCCGCCTACTGACCAGGCCAGAACTAGTCGCCCGGCCAAGCAAGCCGCCAACCCCAGCAGCAAGCACCGCCATGGTCCCAGGCAGCTACACACTTCCGGAGCCCGCTCCCCGCCCCAGAAGCGCACTGTGGCCCGTGAGGAGCGCGGCGCCTGTAGCCATGGCAACGCCTCGGGGCCCTCCCCTAGCGCATGCGTCGTGCGTCCTCCCGAGTCTAGTTGTGCCAGGGCAGAACTTGCGGAGCCAATGGGGGCCAGGGCGCGGCCTGGACGGGGGTGGGGGGAGGCTTATGGAACAGCTGGGCGGGGCCGTGGAGGGTGGGGCTGGGCGGAGGTCCTCACCTGCAGGTGGCGCCGGCCGGAATCTGGGGCGGTACTACCACCAGTGGGCGGGGCAGAGGGGCAGCTATGCAGGGGGGCAGCTGGGCAGAGGGGCAGCGGGGCAGCGGGGCGGGGGCACCCTCACCTGTCTGTGTGTGGGGATCAGCCTGGGCTCCGCGGCGTCCGCTTGCACCGGACGTGGACCCAGGCTGCCGGTGGGCAAGATAGAGGACTGAGCCCAGGCACGCACGGTTGGCCAGGTAGGGCACCTGAAATGCAGATCCGCCAGGCCAGCTGCCGGCCTTGAATACGCGCTGCTAGGCAGTTTCCATGAAGACGGTATCTGTCATAAGAGGGGAGGTAGGGCTGGGGTGCCAGATGCCGGGTTGGGTGCAGTCTCAGAGGAGAGCCACGGTGAGAAGGCGCAGAGCGGCCCCTGTGTTGGTTGCGCTAAGAGTTTGGGGTATGGGGTGGGGTGAGCCTTGCTTTGTGGTCTCCCCAAGAACCCTCACTCCAGAGCAAGGGGCTCTCCTCCCCCCACCCCTTACTGCACTCCCTGCCTTCCCCAGCACCACCTGGGGTGTGGTCATGTGGGGCAGGGAAGGCCCAGGGAAGGGGCTCATTCAGGGGGAGGGGCCACTCTGTAGGGATGCTGGACCTGACAGCAATGCAGTGCTTCGGAACTCCCCTGGGATGGGTTTCTTACCAGTGGGATGGAAGGGCCTCTCCTTCCTGGGGTGCAGTTGGAGGAAATAGATCCATCATGAATGTCAGCCCTGAAAATGGAGGCTGCACTACATCCATTCCTGGAACGAAAAATCAGGCCCCTCCAGCCAAGGTGACTAAGGAAGTCATTCAGCAATATTCGGGGTCCCCAGTTTAGGCTTTCAATTAGAGCTGAGCGGCTCAGGAGGCCAGATCCCTGTCCGTGGCTCCTGAGTAGGCTTTCTGCTGGGGGACAGGATCCTCAGAAACACCTGTGTCTTTGTGGGTCACTCCCCTTTGACAAGCTGGGAGGCAGGGTGCAGTTGTGGGAAATCGTGTTTCCATGAGGAGAGGGCCACCAAGAGGTGGGGGCACAGGAGACAATGAGAAAGATTCCTGCAGCCTTTCTGGAATCAAAAAACTGGCAAATGTGGAAAAGTGCATAATTTGTTTTATTGAACAGGCTGCTTATGTGCGTTTGAAGGGCCAGGTTCAAGGACTCTGCATCCCTCCAGGACAATAGCCTCAAGAGTAGAACAGACAGAGTAGGAAGAGACGTGGGGCTTCTCCCAGGAATGAGGCAGAACAGGAATTTCTGCAGATTTGCAAGGAGACCCCGATCACTGAGCACAGGGTTACAACCCCACGTGACCCTTGTCATGTTTGGCTTGGGCTCTGGGTCTGGCCTGATCATGTATTCTTCCAGCTGAGTTCCAGAAACTCAGAGGGTAGACTTAGAGGAGCTGAGCTTGGAACCCGGTGTGGCGACGGAGGGTCCTTTATCCTGAGCCCCCTCAGCCTAATCACTGTAGCTGAGTTCCAACACCACCCAGACCCCCAGGGTGGCCGTGGAAGGAGAGCAAGCCTGGAAGGTGACCCAGGGGTCCCACTGCTGTTCCCCTCCCTTATTTTTGTTCCCCTCCCTTATCTTTGTTCCCTTTCTCCCCGGAAAGTGTGATTGTCTCATGTCATGCTAACAAGCCATCTCTCTTCTCTGTCAGGTGGGGTCCCCACCCCCGCTCAGCCTTCTCTCTGCATGGATGCTGAAGGACCAGGCTCACTTGAAGTTCTGAGCTTGAGCAGTAAGGTGGAAACAAAGAAACCAATGGAAACAAAGAAACAAGTCATTGTGGTAAAGCTCCCCACCACAGAGAATCTGCCCTGAGTGGAAGGGAGGGTGTGGGCATGCCCATTTGTTTCCTGTCACCCAGTGCTCTTAGCTTTCTTATTGCAGACCTGCATGGTTATAACAAAATGATCTGCAAAACTGAAATATTTACTCTCTGGCTTTTACAGAAAAGGCTGACCAGACTCTGGTTCCCGTACCGGTCAAGTGATTGGAGAACCTCTCCAGTTTGGAAACATCTGGGCAGGCCCAGGTTTGCAAAATTCTTTAAGAGTAGTTACGGAGATTTGCTTCTAAACATTTTTACGGCTGTATACTTCTGAGCTGAGGTTGTGCTGTGTAATTCTGATCTGGGATTTTCTCAAACTGTTTCTCATTTTTTATACCTGACTCCCCTATATTCCAAGGGGAATGGGATGTTAAGGAAGCCATGGATTTTAGGAAAAAGATACAGATTTCATTTCCATTTAAGCATCGATGTATCTCCTTCCTAGACAGTATCGGTTCTGTGGTACTGATAGAGGAATTAAATAGCAACCAAATTTATAGAAAATAGTGGGTCATTGGGTACACAAGTTCTTCTTTTCAACATTTCTGTAGTGTTTGCAGTTTAAGATGACCAATCCTGAGAAACAGGCAGCCTCTTAGAATGAAATAGCATTTTTCCTGAACCATATTCAATTTTTATTTTGTAGACAGCAGGAAGGACAATCACACATCCAACACTTGGGGACCTCAAAGATAAAATGTAACTTTCTGAGAGCACACTCCCCGCGTCTCCCTCTGTTCTTTTCACTATCCCATTGTCCCTGAAGGCTCTTTCGTATCTTCTGCTCATGACTCCAGTAACACTTCCTCCTCGTTCCTCAGCTGGTAAGTTTACTTTTCTACTTTGACAAAGCAAACGGAAGCCAACAGAAGAGAACTTTCACCAGCAACTCCCAGCACATCCGCTCGCCTTCTGATGTCTGTGACCTCACTCTCGCTGCCCCACCTCTTATTACAGGTGACATCGAAAGCCAGATCATCCAAAAGTCGCCAGGGGGCCCATCCATCCAATCTTCTCCGGGCTGTCACTCCCACATCCATCCTCTCTGTCACTACCTCATCTATTTTCTTCTCCTGCTAGTTGGCTCCTATCAGTATATAAAAGTCCATCCTCTTAAAAGAAACGAACAACACTCCTTGACCCAAAATCGCCCCCACCAATTGCCACCCCATGTCTTTGCAGCAAATCTGTAATGGGTATTTTAAACTCACTGTCTGCATATTCTCTTGAGCCATCCCATTTTGCACCCACTCTGGCTTTTCCCCTGATCCGTTGCTCTATGGAAACTGCTCTGTCAAGGCCATCAGTGACCCCATGTTGCTAAATATAGTGGTCAGTTTTCAGTCTTCATCATGCGTGGCCCTTTGGCAGCATTTGACCCAGCTCTTCCATCCCTCCTCCCCCGTGTTCCTGCTTTACTTGGCCTCCAGCCCATCGCTGTGCTTTCGATCCACTGGCTGGTCTTTTACCAACGTCTCCTCTTTTTTCCAAACATTTACTGCGAATGTGCCCCAGAGTTGGGTCCTGGGTCTCTCCTATATCTCTCTGCTATACTTTTGGTGGAAGCAACCAGACTTGGAAGTTGACATGCTATCAATTTCTCGATTTGTCCAAAACTCCCTGATTTGCCCTTTCCATTTGGAACTCTCTCCCTGATACTCATTTTCTTTTTCTTTCATTCATCTTGCTTTCACATTCATACATATGTTCTACTGTGTAAATTACTTTTCCAAATTTTGAATCAGTCCATACATATCATGTAAAATGCTCAGATCTCTATTATTTCCACTAAGATGCTTATTCTCCCTTAGAACCTTTCTGTATTTCTGTATTTATGTCAGTAAAGGGAATAGTATTTCTACAAGCCTCATAGTTAAACAGTGTGTTTGTTTGGGGCTATTATGTAACATGAAATAATGATACATCAACATACTCCTTTTTTATTTAATTTTATGTAACACAAAGATGAGGTTTTTGCACTGAAGACTGGTTTTATTGAAATTTTACCTACTTTATGGACAGTCAGTTTATGTGAAAGCCCTCATTTCTCCCCTTTTCTGATATATTTTCCATTTGGCTATTATAACATATACCTTGGCATGAAATAAAATTCAAAATTCATTCACATAATAAATTTAATACAATTAAATTATATTTTTTAATGTTAAAAAGAAAGAAAAAAAAACCTAGACTCCTCTGCCTGTTAGGCATTTCTGTGGCAATATCTAATAGACTCCTTAACCATGGCATTTAAGAACTGAGCTGATTCCAGCCCCTTTCCACCTGCTCAGCCCCATCTTGTCCCATCCCCTGTGGATGGAGAGGACATCCATCCCATTTTCCAGGTCCAGATGTTGGAACCATGTTGTTTCTCTCTCTTTCTCTTACACACACACACACAGCAAATCCAGCTTGTTAGAAAATTCTGACTACTCTGAATTCATTAACCACCTACTCCCTGTTCCCCACCCTCCTAGGAGTCACCTTCAGCCCCTTCTTGGACACAAATAGCCTCCTTCTTCCATCTTTGCTTTTCTACAATCTCATCCACACAGAGTCAGAGGGAGCCTATAAAAGCATACATTGAGGGGGTGAGTGTAGCTCAGTGATTGAGCATATGCTTAGCATGCATGAGATCCTGGGTTCAAACCACAGCACCTTCACTAAAATAAATAAATTACCCCCCCAAAAATAACAAAACAAAAGCATAAATTGGACATCACCCATCCCATCAAAACTCACTAAAAGGGTCAAAATTTCATTAGGAGCCAAAGTCGTCCCAAAGTCTTCCAGGACCCGCGTGCTCTGCCTCTCCGCACATACTCTCCCCATCACTCTGGGGGCTTCTGGCTCTGGCTCTTCCTTCTTCCTCCGGATCTATGCTGCTTCAAGTTCATTACTCCGTGCGATCTGCCAGGATTGCCTAATCCCTCCTGCCTGCCTCCCACCCCACCACCATCACCTGAGCTTGCTCATATCACTCTTATTTTTCCCCAAGCTCTTGCTACCCCCAACATGCAGCCTGTTTCCTCTGCTAAAACTCTGAGCCCCCAGTGATGGGGAGTCGTGTCTATTTTGTTGACTAATAAAGCCCAAGAGCCTTGGGAACGGGTCTACTTACTAGATTCCCATATGTAGTAGGAGCTTATACAGATATGCTGAATGAATGCAGAGGCCCTGGTCCAATCCGATGGAGCACTTCTGTGTCCTGCTCAAAGAAAAACTCTCCTTTCCTCCTGAGAGGGGGTGATCACTTCCTTGGTGATCAAAGGCAATATCTATTTTCTTTATGCTGTTAACCTTAGGCGGGGAGACTGGGGGATCTTCATTTATATTTTAAAATTTGATTCACTCTGCAGTTTGTCTTCTGTCTATGTATCCTTTTGAGAAACCGTTTATGAGTGATCATTCTTCCATCAGATTGAACAGGATCCGGGGGAAGGACCAAGCCTGTCCCTTCGGCCATCCTGTGTGTCATGTCCTGTGACCCAGTGGTTGCTCAGCATGTAAGTGAACCGACAGGAGTGAGTGAAGAGATGGGAGAATCTCATTATTGTGGTCGCTGCACTCTGTCCGATGTCTTGAGATTTGGGGAACGGTTAACAAGTGCGGAGGTGTGAGGGCAGGGCCTCTGTGCTCTTCCTGAGTGCCCTGGCCTTAACCATTCCCCCAGCCTCCTCTGGGCAGGCAAGCCCAGGAGCTGGGCCACCGGGGATTGTGCTGATCAATAATCAACCTCACCCAAAGTCTGGGGGTAAGAGCGGCCAGCAAAACTGGTTGTAGACTCTGGAGTCAGGTCCTTGGAAGAATTCCTCACTGAACGATGTTTTGGACCTTTTATTTTTCTCTATAGCCTTCAGCTGAAGAAGAAGATTGCCTTAGATACATGATACATGCCTATCTCCATGGAGCCCAGGTGGGGCTGGGAGTGTGCTGTTTGTACAGCCCGTGGGCTCGTGTTCCTTTGGGCATCCCTGTGCCTGAACTCCAGCAGTACACTCGGTGGTAAGGATGGGGGCGCCTGGCAGGGAGGGAAGAGTGTCGGGAGACTGTGCAGTTGGGGAGACGTTAATCTGGGGTGAGCGGGAGACGACTGAAGCATGGAATCTCGGTGCAGGGAACTCTCCACACTCAGAGAGGTTCCCACTCCCGCAGGGTCCCTTTAATCAGGATGCTGGGCTGTCAGCACAGCAGGGTCCCCGTGAGGATCATGGTGCCTTCAGGCAGTGGGAAATGAGGGGTCCAGTGGCACTTAAATTAACAGTGCACCCGAAGCCAACCCCCGTCTCTTTCAGCCTGTTTCCTAATCTGCAAAATTGGAATGATATTAACCATCCCGCAGGTCCGTTGATGGGCTGGGACAAACTAGACAGCCAGGAACTGGAATTCCTCTGTCCCCTGATTGTTTTCCTTCCATCCCACTATTTGCTCTCACAAGCTCAGTCTCTCTGTCTCTCTCTCTTTCACTTGCAACTTTCTCTCCTGCTCTGGTTTCATTTGATTCCCACCCTCCTCCCAATCCCCAGATGAGTGAAATTAATTTCTGTGTGTCAGTTCCAAATTCCCGGGAAAGATGCTCTGTCCCCCCTGGATTGGTTGTCCAACCTATCAGTTGCAGCCAGAGGAGTGAGTCCCTCTGGATCCAGTGGAGGGGCTCTGCCCAGGCCCCCAGCCACCACTGTGGGAGCACATAGCTCTCCGAGGAGGAGGTACTGGCTGTGACTTGGTGTCACTAAGTGTGAATTTACGTCTCTTCTTGACCCACCTTCATCCTCCTAAACAAAGATGAAAATTAAACATTCCCGAGATTTGTGTAATGGAACCCCCAAGGTGGGGGCTAAGAGGGATGGATTCCCTGCTGAGTGTAAGGGGCTACAGTGACTCCCTTACGATGGCCTATAAAGGGAACAGCACCAGCCCCACCGGGCACTTAGGGTGCTGAGTCTGCGTGACATTGAGCCAGGCTTCTTACCACAGCACAGGGATCTGGTCCGACCGGTTAGTCTTTGAAACCAACCAGCTTTGGATTCCTCAATCCCTCCCTGAGGTTTTACCTGAACCACCAGCTTCTGTATCTCTGAAGACATATGATGAGGACCCTTCACGTAAGACATTTGCACAGCCCTGTGCGGGAATTTGGGCTGCACGGTCTGCCCGGCGATCTGACCGAAGTTGGTATTTTACTGATGTTAGAAATAGTCTGGTTTCCTGATGCACTGTTTCACTGAACAAGCAACAGAATCCACCTCTGGCTGATAAAAGCAAAAAAGGGACTTAATGAAAAGATACTGGGAGGGTGCCTGGAGTGGCCCGGACCAGAGCCGACCCGGGGGCCATAGGAGATTTTGGGGAGCCCCAGGCACCAGGCTGGGCAGGGTGTCACCGGGCCCCCTGCTGCCCCAGCAGGGACCCCCCTCCTCCTGACCCTCCACCTCACTGCAGGTTCATGTCCCGCCAGTGCCAGATCACACTGAAGCCACCGGCACACACCTCAATGGGGGATTTGGCCCCGTCTCAGCTGAGGGCGTGCCCGGTGTGGGGAGAGGCCCTGTTAGAGGAAGGCGGTTCCCCTACTGTTCCGAGTTAACGTGCAAGTCAGTGCCCATCACTCAGGAGAGCCAGGCTGTTCTGACCTCATTGTGGTGACTAGGTCGTCTGAGTTCACTTATTACTGTATAGGTTGGAAGGCCCAAGAGGGAGAAAAAGTGGAGGTTCTAGTATTATTTTATATTTCCCATGTACCAGATACAGTAAGCAAGCCACTTCAGACAAGGCCCAGAACAACAACATAAATAGGCCACAAAGCAAATCGTGCAGTCAGGCCTCTGCAGCCCCGAAACCCGTGTCCCCATCGGCTCCGTAGTTACCAGTGGAAGTTGTAGGGATTTATGGGACTGTGTGCTCCTGTGGGGGCTGGGATGTGTGTGTTTAAATCCACATCGTCAGAAACTCGGCTAGAACCACAGCCACTGATTGCATGGAGGCAGAGGAGGGGAGGCCTCCAGCCTCTGGTCCAGCTTGTGAGGAGCTCAGAAGTTGCCCCTTCTGTCCTGAAAACAACACCAGAGCCAAGGGAGCTGAAAACCCACTGCTCTTCTTAGATCCACAAGAAAACTGAGGGGGAAAGCTGCTCCCAACCCAGAGAGGCAGTCGGGCAGGGTTGGAGAGTCACAGCTCCCAGGGAAGTACCCGCTTTTGTAAGAACCCTGGGGGCAGGCAGATTTAACAGTTCCCTGAGGCCAGCGGGAGGCTCAGCATGAGGAAATCTGAGTGTGACAACTCCAGGGGGACAGTCAGAGGGGCCCCCTGCTCTTTTTCATGCATTTTACCTCCAGGACCGTACCCTGTTCTCAGAATGAAGATCATAGGAAAACTCCTCATGTTTCCTGCCAGGAAAGGAAAAAAATAGCTGTATTGAAATACACCCAGAACATTCTCTTCCATTGTGGGGGGTTGTGTTTTGTTTTGTTTTGTTTTGTTTTAATGAGAATTTATTTTACTAGAGCTTAACCTACCTGGGGGAAGGGAAATAACTTCTGTCTCACCCAAATTGGGGTGGGGGGAAAGAGAAACATTTGTGGAGGTCACAGCTCAGGGCACAGTCTCAATGATAACTAATCACAGGACTACAGATGCCCTGCTCTGTCCCGCTCCCCCAACACCTTACCTACATGTCAGTAGGGCCCCTGTGTAATAACAGGAATAAAATTAGAAGAAGTAAATCTCTCAGGAGTGTCTAGGGAAAACCCAAAGACAGCGGGGAGATGTAAACAAGGACACACAGGTGGCTTTAGCCTCTCGCACGAATAGCTGTAGCAAACTACACACAGCCCAGCCCCAGTAGATAAACAGAAAACCTCACAGAAGAAACTGTTTATTTTGGCTCTCTTACCCAGTGCATTCCATGGTGCATCCTCGCCTAGAATTGAGAGGAAGCAAGTCCATCTCAGAAGGGACATAACTGAAGAGGAATGGCCTTCCAGACTCTGAAGGGCAGAGAGAGCACCAGCCTGGGTGAGAGCAAGGTGAGGGGTGGGGTAGGGGGTGGGCTGCCTTCTTCCCCAAATAAGGAACCTTCCTGAGGCCAGCACAGTGGGAGGGAGGGCCATGGGGTGGAAGCAGACAGACTTCTTCCTGAGAAGTGATAGGATGCCTCAAAGGGACCGTTCAGGTGCCCAAACTTGGCCCTGAGGGTGGGAGCCAGTCGGTCTGCCTCAGAGCCCAGGACTGAGGTGGGAGCACAGCAGGCCGGTCTTACTTGGCCGGATGCATTTCACTTCTCCGAAGCCCTGTGTAAAACATGAAGAGTGGACGGCCTGGTGAGCCCAGCTCTGCCCTCAAGACCGGTTTCAACTCCTCCCTTCCCAGAGAACAGCATCTCTGAGCCCGTCCTGGGTGACCTCACAGAGATCACCCTAGTGGCCCAGGCTAGTGAACGGGAACATGTACCTTCCTGCAGCCAACCCCAGACGTTCACTGATGCATCATATACTGGCAAAGATGTGAGTCCCTGTGCATTGGTCTAACAGCAGAAACTCTGCCACAGGCCCAAGAGGTGGTGTGTGGGACATGCAGCGGTGCAGGAGTGTAGGCAGTGTAAAAGTGTAAGTTGTGGCAGGGGTGCAGGAGCTGTGGAAGGTCCAGGCAGTTCAGGGGATGCGGGGGTGCAGACAGTGCATAAGTGCAGATAGTGGCAGCGGTGTAGAGGTGCAGGGAGTGTAGGGTTGCAGGGAGGTGCTTAGGCACGTAGCCAGGGTTAGAAGTCAAGTGCACATCCTCGCAGTCAGCCTGACCCTGGGAGGCTGGTGTAATGGTTTGGGGCGGCGGAGGCGGCGGTGGAGGCGGCGACGGGTGGGAGGCTGCCCGGGCAAGCCGGTCGATTTCTTCTCTTCCCTGCAGCCTGGCCTCGGGGGGCCTTGGCCGCCGGAGATTTGCCAGATGTTGGGCTCCAGGTAAGCTTGCTCCTGGGAGGTGGGGCGTTTAGGTCAGGGGGCGGCGGCAGCGACAGAGGGGCGGAGCGGGGCTGCCCCTGGCGAACTGGTGGAATAGCTTCCTTGTCCCGGCTGCCGGGCCTGGGAGCGGCGTCTGCTGCCCCACGTCGCCGGACACAGCTGTCCCACTCAGCTTGCTGAGTGGGGAGTGGAGGCGGTGTCGTTAAGGTGCGGGTCCCACGGGGGGAGGGGGGCTGCCACGGGGAAGCCGGTCAATTCGCCCCGCTCTTCCCCGCGGCGGAGCCTGGGAGTGGCCTCCGCTGCCCTAGAGGCGGGACGCCGGTCTCCAGGTGAGCTTGCTCCTGGGAGGCGGCGGCGGCGGCAGCAGGGGGATGGGGGCCGTTCCAGGGAGCTGCTCCATTTCTTCTCTCCCTCGCGGCCTGGCCTGGGGGCGACCTCTGCCGCCGGAGATTTGCCTGAGGTCCGACTCCAGGTGAGCTTGCTCCTGGGAGATGGGTGCGGTGCGGTCAGGGATCTGGTAAGTTGGTGGCTGCGGGGATAGGGAGGCTGCCCCGGGGTAGCTTGTGGATTAGCTCCATGTCTGCACCACGTGGCCTGCAGGCGGCTTCTGCTGCCCCAGGTCCCGGGACACCCCTGTCCCACTTTGCCTGCTGGGGGCTGGAGGCAGGGTAGTCAGGGTGCAAGGGTGGCGGGGGTCGGAGGCCTGCAGCGGGGGAGCGGGCCCATTTACTCCCATCTTCCCCGCGGCTCGTCCTGGGGGCGGCCTCTGTTGCCCTGGGTTACGGGACACGTGTATCCTAGTCAGCTTGACCCCGGGAGGCGGGCGTGATACGTTTGGGGTGGTGGAAGCAGCGGCGCGTTTTCCCATGCAGCCGGTCCATTTGCTCCCATTTCTCCTCATGGTTTGCCCTGGGGGCGGTCCCTGTTGCTCCAAGTTCGCCGGACGTCCATCTCCAGGTCAGCCTGCTCCCTAGAGGAGGCCACTGTGAGGTCAGGGGGCAGGAGCGGTGGCTGATGCGGGGGGATGGGGATGAATTGGGGAGTTGGTAGATTGGCTCCCGTCTCCGCGATGGCCTGGTGTGGGAGTGGCCTCTCCTGACCCAGATCAGCAGACACACCTGTCCCATTCAGCCTGCTGGGGAGGGGCGCCCTGGGCGGTGCCTTTAAGGTGCGAGGGTGGCGACGTCGAGGGTAGAGGGCCTGCAGGACGGAGCTTGTCAATTTGCTCTTCTCTTCCCCGCGGCCAATCCTGGGGGCGTCCTCTGCTGCCCAAGAAGCCCGATTCCCAACTCCAGGTCAGCTTTCTCCTGGGAGGCGGGCGCGATGAAGTCGAGGGGAAGGGGCAGCCAGCCGTCGCAGCTGCCTAATGGGGCCACTTCTCCTTTTCCCTGACCTGGCCTGGGGACGGCCTCTCCTGCCCAAGATTCGCCTGACACACCACACCAGGTCAGGTTGCTCCTGGGAGGTGGGTGCGGTGAGATCAGGGGGTGGAGAGGAGAGGGTTACTGCCTATTGCGAGCTGGAGGATAACCTCCCATCTCTCTGGAGGCCTGACGTGGGGGCGGCCTCTGCTGCCTCTCGTTCCCAGGTCACAAATCTCAGGGTCATATTGTCACGGGGGTGAGTTAAGTTGCGGGGGCGGCGGGGTGATGGTGAGAGTATGGGGCCTGCCACTTGGGAGCTAGTGGTTTAGCTCCCATCTCCCCAGCAGCTTGGCCTGGGGGCAGCCTCTGTTGCCCCAGGTTGCAAAGCACAGTTTCTCTGACAGCTTAGCCACCGGAGGTGGGCAGGGTGTGCTGAGGGGACTGAGGCAGCCACCAATGCAGCAACGGAGGGGGCTGTCCCTGGCAAGCTGGTCAATTTGTTCCTGTCTCTACCTTTGCTGCCCTAGTTTCGCAGGACGTCCTTCTCCAGTTTATCCTTCTCCTGGGAGGTGGGCTCAGTGCATGCAGCCCAAGGTCTGGGCTCTCCCCTTGGGAGGGGAAGAACTCTCTTGTTCTCCTTTGTGTTTATTCTTCAGTGAAGGGGTTACTTGGCCCAATTCTTAATCCTGAGAAAGTGTAGCCTGTGTTATGGAAGAGCTGCTGGACAGTGTGCTTTCTAGGTGGGTTTTCACATCAGCTGATGCCCCAGGCAGACAGGAAAGCTATTACTCAGAGCTTCTTAGTGTGGAGTTGGGGGATGGCCCTGCTGTCCTCACCATACTTTTTAAAAATATGTTACTTCCCTCTTTTTCCTAGGTGACATTTTAGGTTATTGGGTCACAGATTGCTGGCACACACATCCCTGTTCTCAAACATCTTTTAAACTTGGGTGAAGTGATAAGTAGGGGAAGAAGATGATTTACTGAAAGGTAAGAATACGTAAATTTGCATTAAAGCTACCTTCTGTCAATCTTTCTCAAATGATTTTTGTCGGATTCAAAATCAACGACCTAGTGAATGTTGTACTCTTGTGTAAATCATTGATCTTCACATCACATTTGTTGAGTGGTCAACGAGATTTGTTTAGTAGATTATTCCTGAAAGGAAAAGCTCAAGCTTTTGATAATTCCGTGTCTGATGTTACCCAGGCAGTCACAGTAGAAGACACAGCTGATATAAAAGTCCCTCACCTGCCTGAACTGCAAAGCTTCTGGGATTACCGATTCCTGAAATGCAGGTGACTCTTGATGATAATCTGGGGGATGGTTTATATGATCAGATTCTTCCAGTCCTGTAAATGGGTTCCGTGGCCCCAGCCCCGGGAGAACTGGTCATAAGGGCTATATCGTGAGGGGTGGGATGGGAAGGCAAGGTGTAAGAGCTGGAATCACTGAGATTCAACACTCGCTAAACACAGACTCCAGAGCCTAGTTGTTCTGTTCTGGATTTGAGAGTTTGTTCAGACATGATTCTTGCCCTTCAGGAGTCACTGCCTGGGTGGAAGTAACCTTTACATAAATCTGAGGAGGATGGAAATTAAGTAGATGGGCTGTTATGGTTCTCAGTGTGCCTAGGCTCGCTCTTCCAGGCACTCATTGGACTAACGAGAGTCATGTTATTCACTCATTCACTGATTTATTACCCTTGAACTGATCATTTGTCCCACAGTAAGTGTAACAAGGGATCAGGAACCTGAGTTTTGTCCCCTCTCCTATCACTGATTGTATCTGTCAGTCGGGCTCCCTGCGTATGCATTGTGAAATGGTGGTATTTCTTGCCCAATGGGGCTGCACTGTCAGTTCTGAGAATCAGGGGAGACACGTGGGTAGGAAAGCACCCTGACACACATGGCCCCCCCACCCCGTGAGACAGCATTGTCGATGCTCAGGTGACCCGATGTAGACCGCGCTGCTAAACCTGAGCATGGTTAGTGATCTTGGTGGCTATGAAAATACAGACTGCCGGTCCCTACCTCTGGAGGCTCTGAGGGTGTGTACCCCAGAATTCTGCATTTTAAAAAGGACTGTAATTCTGGTGAAGATGATCTGAGTGTCCCACTGAGAAACACTGGTGTTCGAGGCACCAATATTGAGGATTCTCAGGGAGCGATGTCTTTTCAGGATGGTCCTAGGGCCCTCACTTGAGACTTTTGCCTTGGGTTTAATTGTATGTGTTCAGAAGTGATGTCTCTCACTTCCAGTGCTTGTAAGCGTGCTCTGTGCAGGGATTTACTCTCAGTAGATGGCAAAAACTATGATTCTTCAGGTCACCGAGCTAGAGTGTGAGCGATCTTTTATTTTGGTTTTCTTTATAGCAATGCAGAGTCTCCCGAGAAGAGATTCAGACTGAATAGCTTTGTGTCAGACTTTGGAAGACCGCTGGTGCCCAAGGTGTTCTCTGGCAGGGCAATGACGAATCTAGGTCCCTCTTTCACTGCTACATCAATGAAGTGGACCACTTGGACAAGGCCAAAGCTGGTATCTCAACCATTGCCCTTGACAGTGATATTCGGCTCCAGGAAGCCTTCAGATGCAGCAGGTGGCCAGAGGAGGAGCTGAACAGGCTCATGAAATGTGACATCCCCAACTTCATCAATACAGACCAGAACTCTTCCGTTGGGGAAGATGATCTCCTGATTTTGGAACCACCGATTGTTCTAGAAAATAAGCCATTTGCTCAGACCTCACACAAAGACTTGAATTGAGAAACGTGCTTTGTCAAGTGTCTTTCTGAAGATGTGAAGTCTGTCTTTGTATGGCAGGAATTGCCCTTTCACAAAATTGTATGTGTTTGTGTCTGAGAGAGGGAAATGGAGACAGACAGAAAGACAGAGACAGAAGAGAGCCCCCTCAGAAGAGAGCTAGTTAAGGTGAGTTTTTGTGCCTTTAAAAAAAAATTTGGGGTTTTGGGGGGAACAAAGTATTTACACTGTTTCATTCTCCTACTTGGAAACCTGGCCCCATCCTCAGTGTCAGTGGCCTTGAATGGGGTTGGCACGGTGCGTTTCATCTGGCACTGTCACTACCACGCTCTGCCTTTAGCATGTTGCTTTGCCTGTCAGGGCTGCCACCCTTTTAACCTTAAGGCTAGGAGTCTGGGGTAGATGATTCATCTCAGCTCTGCTGTTTTGAAAATTCCTGATGGCAGCATAAACCAGGCCCTACCTCCTGTCTCTTGCTGGGGCACCCCTCAGGTCTGTGCCTTCTACTCAACCATTTACTAAGCCCAGTTTTATCAGGAGCCCAAGTGCCTACCGGGATGGAAGGAGACTTGTCTCTCGTGGTCACGGTGGACGACATTTCCATTGGTTGTGCTGAAACAGCTCTTCTGAGATCCCCTGGCCACCCTTGCTCAAACCTGAGGACAACACTGTCGTTTCTTTCCTAGGAGGAGGATCAATGCATGGTGCATTTTATGACAATCCTGTCCTCAGGAATGCACGGAAGTTTTTCAGCTGAGTGAGGGGAGGTGCCTCTGTGTCCCTGTGTCCCTGTATACCTGTCTGCTCACACTACCCTGCCACCGGCTACTGAGCAAGAAAAGTGCTATTCACCATGCTGTGTTTTGCAGATGTGTAGGTGATGGTCGTCTGGCTCCTGTGTGTGGGCTTGGAGCTGGGATGTTGAAGGGCTTATAAATACCTCATCAACATGTATTCAAGGTGGCCTGGTGCCACACAGACTTGATTCATGAAGGCAGCAAGCCTGCACACTGGTTTGGAAACAACTTGGTTTTGATCAGTCACACTGCATGCATGACTCGCTGCTAATCTCTGGGTGGTTTTTTCATTTTAGATTTATTCACCCAGTGTCTTGCTTAAGCTGAAAAATACTTTTATTTCACCAGAATATTCTCTGATTCTTTGTTTTCACACATCCAGTTTTTTAATTCCTTTAAAAATTGTTCTGTGTTTATAATGCCTCCTGATTTCTATCATTTCTAGTTTCCCTGTGGCCTTAGCCATGCGCCAGATTTGATTCCGGAACTGTTTCACCAAAAGGAATCCCCTCGCTATAATATATTTTGAGGAAAATATTATTCTTTAAGACCCTAACACTAAATCGTAGAACAAAGCATGGAACATTTCTTGTAGTTAATACATGTTCATGCAAAAAGAAACGATATTTTCATTGAAGAATGTTGATTTTAATAACTTTTACTAATGTGAATATTATTATTCATAATTTAAGTAACCAAATAAAACCACAGTTATTTATTATTAAGATTGAAAACGATTTACATCATCTCTCAATTAGAAGACTGAAGTGTATTTAAAAGATGGAAAAATACCCATGATGACACCATCTTTTTTATTAACTAAATATCAAGAACTGTGCAGGGTTAAGATTTGACCACCTGCAAGCTGCCAAGTTAGCATGAGGTAGTTTGTGGATGCTGCCAGAAGACAGGATACTCCCCCAGGATCAGAGACAAAGGACTTCCTGCCAGCACAGCAGGCAGCCTGTGGTTCATGTTCATGTTGGTTCCTGAGTTCCTTTCCTATTGCTGTTGTAACAAAGGACCACAGACTCAGTGGTTTAAAGCAATACACATTCATCTTCTCACTGTTCTAGGGTGCAGAAATGCAAAATCAATGTCAGTGGGCTAAAACCAACGTGTGGCCAAGGCTACATTCCACACCGAGGCTCTTGGGAGGGATTCACCTTCCTACCTTTCCCAGCTTGCATAGGTGCTCATACTCCTTGGCCCAGGGCCCTGTGTCACTGTGACTTCTGCTGCCACTTCACATCTCTGTCTCTGACCAATCTGCCTCTCCTCTAAGGACCTCCGTGATGACGTTTGCTTTCCCACAGTGATCTGCCATCCCAAGGTCCTTGACAGTCACACCTGCAGAGTCCCTTTTGCCATGCACAGTGACATATTCCCAGGTTCTAGGGATCAGACCGTGGACATATTGGGGGCCATTATTCTACAAAGTTCTTCCCTTTGGCTCCACTGGTTCTTGTCCATCCCACATGCAAAATGCATCCACCCCATCCCAACACCCTCCATAGTCTCATTTACTACACCATCAACTCAAAGTCCATCATGTAGTCTAAGTATTATCAGCTCAAAAGCCTAAATATTTTCATCCTCATTGCCTAAGTCAGGCATGAGTGAGACCCTGGGTGTGATCTTCTCTGCTCAAAATCCTGCAATGGCTTCTCATTTCACACAGTGAAGAAGCGAGAGTCCTTATGGTGACCTTACAGGTTTCCTCCCCCTCCCCAAGCTGAGCTCATCTCCGGTTTTCTCCCCGGCTCACTCTGCTCCAGCAACACTGGCCTCCCTGCTGGCCCTTGGGGACATCAGATTTGCACCCACAGGCCTGTTGCCGTGGCCGGTCTCTATCAAACTCATATGCTGAAGTCCTAACCGCCAGGACTACAGAACATGACCCCATTTGGTAATAAGGTAGTTGCAGGGGTCATTGGTTAAGAAGAGGTCATTAGAGTGGGCCTTAATCCAGTATGACTTGTGTCCTGATAAAAAGGGGCAATGTGGACACAGAGACACGTGTACATGGGAGATGACGTGATGAAATGTGGAGAGAAGCCAGTCGTCTCCAAGCCAAGGAGAGAGGCCTGGACCAGCCTCTCCCTCCCAGTCCTCAGGAGGAACCAGCCCTGCTGACACCCTGCCTGCAGACTCCCCGCCCCCAGGGCTGTGAGACAGTGAGCCCCTGTGGTTCCCGTCACCCAGTGTGCGGTGCTGTGTTAGAGGAAGCTCAGCAACCAGCGCCCCCTTCTCAAGGTCCTCAGTGAGGCCAGCTCTGGCCATCTCATTTTAAACTGGAAACTGCCTTCCCCTTGTCCCTGCCCCAGAAACCCCCTCTCCCTGATCATATTATTTCTATCACCTTCGAGAATACCACATATTTCACATGACTGTCACGACTGTAGTTTATGTTCTTCTCCTCCTCATTCCTACAGGGACAAGGATCCTTATTTGTTCACTGACGGACCTCAGGTGGCTTGACCAGTACCCGTGGCACAGCAGTCAATACAAATTGGCCGGATGGAAGGAGGGATGGTTCCTTACATTCACAGGTGAGTGAACGAAGATTCCGGGGGATTGAGTGTTTCGCACAGAGCTGGTAAGTGTCAGGCCAAGGGGGGTTTCAGGTACCTATGAACCTGAGGGGGGCTTGAGTGATTCCCTTTCCATTGATTAGTATTTCTCAGGTGTTTCTTTTTCTGGCTCTAACTTTTGACTTCTTTCTGGTATTCTTCTAAGCTTTCAACCAGTTTTAAGTTTTAATTCTGCTTTGTCTCAGGTAAACAAATGAAATCTGTAAATCTTTTAACTCACTCTGTATCTCATCTAAATACATTGTGATTAGTGATGATGTTGTATTTCTGGCATCGTGTTTTGTGATTTCTATTTGCTTTGCTCTGCTTTTCTCCTGCCGGTTATATCCCTTGCAGTCATGGTTAAGGGCATGGCGTGTAGAGGCAGCCTATCCGGGCTTGGTTCCCTCCCTTGCTAACCATGTAACCAGGATATGTAATCCCTTTGAGACTCACTTTCTTCATATACAAAAAGTGGTACTATCCACCTCAAAGACTGTGAGCATTAAGTGATAAAATGGATGGAGAACTTAGAATAGTGACCGGCCTATTTTGCATTCTTCATTTTGACTTCTTTATGTTTATTCTCTTTTTAAACAATTACTTTAGAGATTACTGTTGAATTTTAATGAACACCCTAGATATTGAAGATTAAAATGTTACTTAACCCATACATTGAATTTTATATGCCAAATGATATCTGTATTTTGTTTCCATAAGTTCTGTTTAGTTCTATAAAAAAATTGATCTGCTTTCTTTTACATGATGTCCTGATTGTTCATTATGTTGCATAAGATTCATTTTATCTTTTAATGATTCAGTCATACTTATTTTATGCTCTCTCTTAGATTGTTTCATAATTTTAGGCTCTGGAATATTAATCATCCTGTGTTTTACGGTGAGCTCTTTCTTCCCTGTGGCATTTATTTCCTTCTGTTTATAGTTGTGTGTCTGTGTGTGTGTAGAGTTGTGGGAGTTTCTCTATAGTGAGTACAATTTTTTTCCTATGATTGTCCCTTATATCCTGGTTTATAAAGTTTCCCTAGAGAACAATTTTGTGTTGCTTATCCTAAGGCTCTAGGTGATATGATCAACCTTGAATTATATTTTTCAGTTTGGGAATTCCGGAATCTTAAGTGGAGTATCAATATGGATTCCACATTCATATAAAGCAGGGGCGTGGAGATTAGATTTTTTTAAGGGAGATTTTGTTTTTCCCTAGAGAACCGGCTGTTTCACCACTTTCCTGCATGCACAGGTGGAGAACTTTGAGTCTTCCTTTCAGTGAAGAGGCAAGTTTTCCAATACGTTTTATGCAGAGGTTTCTACAAAGGAAGACCCTTCTACGTCTGATATGGACCCTTTTTCCTAAATGGACATTGTATCCCTATTTATGTGCAGATGAAAACCCCTTCCCTCCAGGGTGCGGTGGCATCAGCTCACAAGATTACCATTTTGGCGTTAAGTGTCCTCTTTTTATTGTCACCTGGGAACTTCTCTCTCCATAGTTATCTCTGTGTTACTTTTGTTGTTGTATTTTATCCGGCATTACTGAAAGGTTTACTTAAAATGGATCCTAATTAGCTCTGTTTACCTGTTTCCAGAGCTGAAAGCTTCAGTTCTAGAGTATCTGTTCGATTTTTCTTAAAAATACATTCCAGTATATTTCTCTGGTGAAAGTCTTGACCCTGTTATTTGTTCTCTCATCATTTCCTTATTTTCTTGAATATATTAAAAGTGTTTTATAGCCTTTATTGGTAACTCTGATGCCTACATCACCTGGGGGTTTGCATCCTTTGTCTAATATTTCTTATTCTCATTTTATCCATCATATAGTCTCGACATGTTGCATGTCTAGAAATTCCTTATTACATGGCAGACATTGCAAATGAAAAATCCGTATCTTATCTTCCGTAAGAGGTTTTCTACCTTCCCGTTAGGCAGACAGGGTGAGGGACTGATCATCTCACTCCAATAAGGCCCTGAGTTGCGTCGACAAAAGTGCCTTTTTTCTTAAGACAGCTTTGAGGTATACTTGGCAAAATAATTTTCACACATTTAAAGTGTACAACTTAATGCGTTTTGACATAAGTATATCCCCAAGGAACCATGACCACACTCAAGACAGTGAACATACCCATCACCCACAAAACTCTTCTCCTGCATTTTGTTGTCCCTCCCTCCCTCCCCGTCTATTCCCCTGGAAACCATTGATCTGCTTTCTATCACAACATACTGGTTTGCATTTTCATGATCGTTGTATGAATGGATTCATGCAGCATCTACTCTATGTTGTCTAACTTCTTTCATTCAGTGTAATTATTTTGAGAGTCATCTGTGTTGCTGTATTAATAGCTTATTTTTCTCATAGCAGAGTATTGCTTAATGCTGAGTTTTTCCTGAATAGTTTATTGTGAACAGTGTTTGCTTAGACCATACTTTGTTTCTCCATTTACTTCTTGATGGATGCGTGGGTTATTTCCAACTTGAGCTATTATAAATAATATTGCAGTGAATATTTGGTTACAAGTCCTTTTATGGACATACACTTTTATTTTCTAAAGCATCAGATGAGAAATATCTGGGTTATATGGTAGATAGGTGTTTACCTTTTTTAAAGAAACTGTTAAACAGTTTTCCAAAATGGTTGTGCTATTGTAAATTCCTCATGGTGTGTATCAGTTCTGGTTGCTCTACTTCCTTGCCAGCACTTTGGAAGGTCGGTCTTTCTAATCGTATACATTCTAGTATATATGTGAACTAGTATCTTACTGTGGTTTTTAAAAACATTTCTATAATGACTAATGGCATCTTTAATCAGCATCTTTTCATATGCTTATTATCCATCTGGATATCTTTACTGAAGTGTGTTTTCTGTCCTCATTCATTCATTCAGGTGTTTGCATTATTATTGTGTTTTGAAATGTTTTTATTCTGGATCAGACACAAAGAGAGACCTTTACCAGATATATGATCTGCAAATAGCTTCTGTCTATGGCTTGTCTTTTCATTTGCTTAGCAGTGTTTAGAAGAGCTTTGAAGAGTCTTCATTTTTGTAAAGTTCACTCTATCAGTTACTTTTTAAAATAGATGATAATTTTGGTGTCATAGCAAAGAAATATTTGCCAAACCCAAGGCCATAAAGCTTAAGCCTATGCTTTTTCTCCTAGCTGTTTTATAGTTTTAGATTTCCTATTAAGATCTATGATTCACTTTGAGTTAATTTTTGTATATTTTGTGAGGTGTGGATCAAAGTTCATTTTTTTTTTTGCGTATCACTGTCTAACAATTGCAGCACTGCTTGTTGAAAAGATCCTTTTCTCCACTGCATCCTTTTTGAGAATCAATTGTCTATATAAGTGTTGGTTTAGTTCTGAACATTCTATTCTGTTCCATTATTCTATTTTCCTGTTTTACACCAACAGCATACTTTCTGATTACTGTAGCTTTATAAAAAAAGTCTGAAAATTAGATAGTGTAAGTCTTCCAACTTTGTTTTTCTTGTTCGAAGTTGTTTTGGATATTTGGGATCCTTTGCATTTTTATATGAATTTTACAATCAGTTTTTAAATTCCTTACATCCTGTTCTACCAAAATTCCACCCATGTCTTTGGCCATCTCCAAAGCCGCATTTTCAGAAGAAGTCTCTCTAGATCCCAGGTGAAAGGAATTTCTCTTTCTTCTGTGCTCCATTCACATTTCATATTATTTGATTACATTTATTCATATTTGGCTGTATGTACTTGTCTGATCTTTCCAGCCATATGGTAAACCTCTCAAAATTAGGAATCTTGACTTGGTTCCCTATATCTGCTGAGAAAACTAGTTCTATGCTTTGCAGCAGTGAGCCCTGCAGTAAGAGGTATCTGCAGCACACATCTAGCTCATTGCTTGCATATTGTCAAGAAATCCTGCAGATTTAGAATTGTTTATTGATTGTTGTCTCCAAGATGTCTCAGTCTTTTTTATTTCTATTGCTACTGCTGCAGTTTCAAAGAACAATGGCTAATTATTTTCCAAATATCAAAACATACTGTAATTGAGTTGTGATGTAAATTATGTGCTGCTGTGTCTTAAAAACCTGCTTAGTGTTCACAGGCTCCTTCACTCATGGAAATTTTGGGAGAATGACATATCCTTAGAGATAGCACTGCTGACTTTGGCGACCTGAGCAGCAGTATCTGAACTCACTCCTGCTGTTTTTCTAGTGCCCCATCTAGCACTCCTCCAGCCCTCCATGGGGGGACATGCAGTTCTGCCCTTGAAACGCCTGTTGCTTCTCAAGAAGACTTCCCTTTGAAAAATAATCATGTCCTTCTTGTGGGGACATTCAGTCCAGTGACCTGACAGCAGGGGGAAATGTTTAGTCTGCTCTTGGTAGAGCGTAAACTCTTCCATACTTATTAGAAGCAAATCCAATGAGGAAATTGTGTTGGCATCTAACAAATCAGCATAAATGTCTGGTGAAGAAGATCAGCTTCCCCATCCCACTCAGTCGTCATGTTGATGTGACACTCACCTTGGCTAACATTTTCTCCTGTGTGCAACGTAAGTTTCAAGACATTATGAATGGCTTTTTGTTTTTCTTCCTTGGTCTTTCCACATTCACTGTGTCTGGTGAGATTATATGAATCCTGCTTATTTTCAGCCCAGCAATTATCCTTCTTAAAGGATCATGTGTTTAAAAGGCTAGTGGACAATTTGTTAGAAGATAGAATTCCTTAGATTTTGGTCCTGGAGTTGAATCTTGGTTAGGGGTGAATGAAAATTCCCATTAAAATTTTAAATTCAGTGTTACAAAGTTTTAAAAATAGTTAAATATTAGTCAATTTCATTAAACACTTTAGCAGTTATTTACTTTTAAGCCTGCTTCTGGGGCAATTTTGTAATGATTCCCTCTCTTTATTGATTCCCTCTTTATCAGAATCCTTGAGAGGCCCTTGTCATCACTGTCAGTATCATCATCATCATCATCATCATGGAACTGATTCCTCTGGACAATTCTAGGAAAATAAAGAGATCGGTGGAGTTATGTGTAGGTCAGTGTGTGCATATAAAATAAGAACAGTTATCAGACATTAGATGCAAGATATCCACTTTATTTAGAGAAGAATGTGGTCATGAAACCCTGATGTGGTGAATGAAGGTAGCAGTGGGAACAGAATAGTCAGTGGAAAGGAGGAGGAAGTGAGCAAAGTGGGGAGCATAGATCCTTGGTTAGCCGATCATCAAATTGGTGAGAATGAGGGGAGTGTGTTGGCAGAATCATGTCCCTCCCCCGCCACAGGTTAGCCAACTGTGACATGTTTCTGTACATGGTAAAAGGGATAACAGATTATATTAGGAGAAAAATCTTAGAGGATTTCTGTCTTCTAAATTGTCTATTAGCCTTTTAAACCCATGATACATTATTAAAGATTAGTGGAGGGCCACATATAAGAAGAATTCATATAATCTCACCACACATACTGAATGTAGAAAGACTAAGGAAGAAAAACAAAAAGTCATTCATATGTGCCTTGAACCTTAAATTGCTCATGAGAGGAAATGTCACACAAGGTGAATGTCACAGCCACATACATAATGCCTGAATGGGAGGGGAGAAGGGGATCCTTAGATGAGACAATAGGGTGAGTAGCCTGGATTGTCCAGGTGGGCCCAATGTAATCACAAGAGTCCTTAAAATGGAGGACATAGCCCAGCTGAGTTTAAACTCAGAGGGAGGTGTAGCCATGGAGCAGTGTTCAGAAAGGCTGCTGGCCATGAAAATGGAGGAAGTCGTGGGGCACAAGCTAAGGAAGTTGGGTGACCTCTGGAAGCTAGAAAAAAAACCAAAAACAAGGAAACATTCTCTTCTAGATTCTCTAGAAGGAAGGAACCCTGCTGTTAACTTGAATTTAGCTCAGTGAGAACTGTGTTGGATCTCTGACCTCCACAGCCATAAGGTGATAAATCTGTGCTGGTTTATGTTGTTAAGCTTATGGAAATTTGTTACAGTGGTAATAGAAAAATAACATAGTGGGCGGTAGTGTAAGGGATTAAAGGTCTAGGCTGGGGTGTGGAGAGGATTCTGACATTTATACTGAAAAACAACCAGGTGCCGTGGGAAGGTGTCTTAAGGAAGACCTACCTGGCAGGGCTGTTAAGACGACTGTTTGGAGTGAGGAGAGCATTGGATTAGAGGAATCAATTAAATCTCTACCAGAAAAATAAGGAATAAAATAACAGGGCTTCAGTGTTAATGGATGCAGGAATGGAAATGTGCAGAGAGATATAAACATTACTTTGATATTAGCTACAGGTTTGATGACTGCATGTTGGGGAGAGTTAGCCGATGTGTGGACTGAATGTTTGCATCCCCTCAAAATCCATATGTCGAAACCCCATCTCCCAGGATGATGGTATGGGAGGCGGGGCCTTTGGGATGTGATTACTAGGATAAAGTGAAGTCATGAGAGTAGAGCCCTCATGAATGGGATTAGTGCCGTTATAAAGGGTCCCAGATTACTTACTTCTCTCTGCTCTCTGGCCCATGAAGATAGAGGGAAGACAGCCATCTTCGAGCCATGAAGGCTATTCTCTCCCAGATACACTGACCTCAGCCTCCAAAACTTAAGGAACATGCTGGTTGTTTAAACCACCCGACCCACGGTAATTTGTTACAGCATCCCAGACTGACGAAGACAGTGGAGGATAACACTGAGTTTGGCACTGATTGCCTGGAGAATGCTGAAACCCAGGGAAGTGGGCAGCACAGACGTTTACTCATTTAATCCTGGCAACGTGGTACGAGATAGAGTCTACATATTTCTCACTATTTAAAAGGGAAGGAAAAAGAGGCACAAATAACAACAACAACAACAACAACAACAATAATAATAATTTTTCCAAGATTCACACAGAACCCCCTGGAGGCAGAGTGAGAATTTATACCCAGGAAGGCTGACCCCAGAGCCCCTGCTAATAACTACTAAGTCAGATCACCTTGTTTATGTGGATCAGTTTTTTTCAAGTGTGATATGAGGGTACTGTGTCCAGTAACTTATAATTTCAAAATAACTCACTGTAAGGGAATCATTAGTTGCAGGCTTTGCAAACCATAGAAAGCTAGACATACAAAAATAACTTGTTAGGGCAAGATAACTAACAATGTTTTTAAATATTATACTTGCTGAAATTTTGCAATAAAATGTGTATTTATAATTCTGTCTGGCTACAGAATAACTTCATAATCCTGAATGTGGCTGGTGGCTCCCATGGTGGGCAGCATGGGCCTAGAGAATTTAAGTGACTTGTGCAGCCTCGCTCAGGAAGCTCGTGGTGGGATCAGAGCTATAGGCTGGGACTTTTCCTTCCTATCCAACAAGTCCCTCATGGAGGCTTAGAAGCTTCTCCTTTGGTGCCCAGCTGTCTGTCCGTACATATGACATCTTGTCAGGTGTCCCAGCCTGCTCCTGAACATCAGCCAGAACCCACTTCTGCTCTTTTCTGGCCAGGTAATAAATTCTAGCAACTTCCATTGCCTTCTTGGCATCAGTTCTTACCTGGAAGGGTAGTGGCTAGAGATGTAAATGTGTCCACATGACAGGGTTTTCATACACATAGCAGGAGTTGTCAAGAGAAGAAAACGTCAGGAAGACGAGTGGAAGCAGGTCATTTAAAATACCAAATGGGTACTTTCAGTGTATGTTTGTCTTTCCAAGTCCAGACTTGTTCTGCTTTTGCATTACAGGCCAGTAAATCGGGAGAGCAGATTTTGGGGCAAGAAATAGCAACTTTAATTTGGAAAGCCAGCTGAGAAGATGGAAGTAAAATGTCCTGGAAAACCATCTCCGAAAGTCAGAATTCAGGATATTTTTATATTAAAAAGGGGAAGCAGGAATGCTTGGTTGTTGCAAACTTCGTTTATGAATTCTTTGTTGTTAGAATCTTTTGTTCTTGCAGCTCTTCACCTGAGTCAGATCCGTGTAAACCTCCAACAAACAAATGTTATTTTCTATTTTGTAACTTGTTATCTTTATATGAATGGAAAAGTGTTAATTTCCTTTAAAGTCAGAGCCTTGAGAATAGGGTCTCCTGTATATTTCAGGCTTTAGGCAACATTGTTTTACAAAAGGTGCAGAACCAACAAGACTAAACCTAGGAAAAATGGCACAGGTTTAAAGTCAAACGAACAGATCTAATATGGAGTAAGATTTGTTCTTTCCTATTTCAGTAGTGCCATGGAGAAGGCACTTTGGGCAGCTTTTTGTAAGGTCCTGGAGGCTTTCTCTCTCAGCCTCTGGGCTCCTCTGTGGTAAACCCTTCACAGCTGTCTGGCCTGCTGGAAAACCACTCCGACTGTTTTGCCCGGAAGATGTGTTCAGTTTATAACTCATCTCTACTCCTTGGAAAACAACTCAAGAAAAACTCAGTTGGTTTTTCACCAGCCCTTGGCAAGGTTGAGGGATAGCATGTTATTATTTTATAAAATAAATTAGAAATAAAAATAATAATAATAAAAGAAGTCTTAAAAAAGCACTGGGCACATAGGAGAGAGTCAATAAATGTTTCCTGGCTTAAATTAACAGTGATGGCTCAGTGATTCCATGACTGCTGTATTTGCTGTGCTAGTTACTCCATTGCTCCATTACAATTTTTTTTAACTGAAAAAGAAATACATGCATATGGTTAAAAAAAATTCAAACAGAGCACAAAAATACACAAGTGAAAGAAGTTTTCTCTCATCCTCTGTTCTTTCAGCCCTCCCTGGAGATGCCACTGTTTACTATCCTTTGTGTGATTTTCCAGATATGCTTTGCATATTCCCACCTATGTATGTAAATTCCTTTAAACGTTTAGTTATTTTTAACTTACAGGGGTTTAAATCCTCAAGTGCCTTCTGCCCGGGTAATAGAAAAGAACAAATCGGACTCCATACTAGAACTTTTCCTTTGACTTTAACCCTGTGCTCTGTCTCCTAGTCTTCATCTTGCTTGTGAAACAATGTTGCCTAGAGCCTGAAATATACAGGAGAGCCTTTTCTGAAGGCTCTGACCTTTAAGGATATTTAACACTTTTTCATTTATAAAAAGATAACAAGTTGCAGAATAGAAAATAACGTTTGATTTGCTGGAGGTTTACAGAGATTTGACTCAGGCGGATAGCTGCAAGAACAAAGGATTTTAACAAAAAAGAATTCCTACACCAAGAATTTGCTACAACCAAGAACGTAGGAAAGAAGCCTGAATTCTGACTTGGTGAGATGGTTTTCCAGGACATTACTTTGCCATCAAGGTCTACAGAAACTTGCTATTCCATGCCCCAACACCTGGTCTCCCAACTTACTGGCCTGTCCTGCACTGAGGAGAATGAATTTGGACTCAGTAACACTCCTATCTACCCAGCAAGCTGGGCACTGTAAATGAGGACAGCTCTCCCACACCCAGGGACCTACTGTGAGCCCTTGATGGTTCCCCTAGGGTGGGGTGTGGCTTAATCAGGCGGGATGGGGACTATGCACCAACAGTCAGGCAGTATGCTCCCTCTGGGGCTCTGATTTTATACCTACCGTTCCCCGCCAGCTCAACACCTGGGATAGTGGAGCTAAGGCAGAGATCTTGCCTGCCTGTTTCCCAGCGTGTAAAAGGGGAATATGTACTCTTCCCAAGGTAGTTCTGAGTGACAACACCCTCCGGTGCTTGGTTCCCAGAGCAACAAGAAACACATCTCCGCGTGGGGGCAACGGACGTGATCCCATAGGGGTACTGCAGAGGCCTCGACTGAAGGGCTGGACCAGGGAGATAAAATTTGAGCTGCGGGCCTTGAAGTGTTAGAGAAGGGTGCAGAGGCAGGACTGCCGCCTGTTTCGGGGTGCCGCCAGACGTAAAGCTTATTCTCTCCATCTCTGCTACTCCCCTCCCCTCTCCAGATCCCTCCGTTCTCTCTGCAACTCCTGTCCATCTGTCTCCCTCCACTTTTCCCCTCCTCCCTCCCTCCTCCCATTTTCTCCCTCCCTCACTTCCCCAGCTTCTCTTGCAGAAACCAGAGGGTCGCTGGCCCGACTGCGCATGCGTAGTTGGTGCCAGCTGGACCGCGGGTTGGAAGCTGCAGCTCAGAGCCCGAGATCGGCCCCAAAGATTTCTCAGCTCTGTCGCCCGTTAGGCCTTTGGCTTCTGCCTGGGGCCGGGGCCTCCGGCTGTGGTAGTGCAAGGTAGGGGCTCCCGGGAAATGTTCAGGCTGCTGGGGGAGGGCGGTCCGCGTGTCACAGCCCACGAGGGCGCGAGTCAGCGTGTGTTCAGCTGAATTGCTCGGGCCAGGCCCCTCTGCCCCGGCGCCTCGGCCACAGCTGTCCAGGGCCAGGTGTGCACCTGCCGCCTCTCGCCCCAGCCGGGCTCCCCTCAGTCCGCGGCTGGCGTCCCCTCCCCCTCTCCCTCCCGCGAGTCCTCTCCTCCCGGGCTTCCTCGCCTCGGCCACCGACCAGTCCCCACACCTGGGCGGGCTGTGTCCCGCGCGGGCGGGGTCTGCGGACCTGGACGGGGGCGGGCGGCTGGGGCTGGCCTCCGAGCGGGGCTGCCGCACGCGTCCCCTACCCAGCTCTCCCTTCCCCACGACCCCGGGGCTGCCCCCCTCTCCCTTTCCCGCTCCCTGCGGACCAGCTCAGTGGCGTGGGCGCTGCTCCCCGGGCTGAGAGCCTCAGGTTGTAAATACCAGCTTCTCCTGGTGGAGTCGGCAAAAGGGAGCGTCAGTGCTAAGGGAGATTCCGTCTCCTCCCTCAGTGTTTCTGCCCCAGGTAAGTTCCTTGAACACTTTCAGGTGTTATGATGGCGGTGCTTGATGATGTCACGTGTTTTTATAGTGAGAGGGATTATAGTGGTGAAAGCAGGGCTTGGTTCAGCTAAAAATGAGCTGAAGGTATGAGGCTGTGACATCCTCCAGGCTTCCCTCTCCCACGGTGAAACGTGTGACCATAGATTTTAGAAAGATAGTTACAGTCCCTAACTAGTCCAACCCAGCTAGTGTGTGTTAACAGGAACAGCACCACCAGAGGCGATGGAGACCCAGGGACATTACAGTCCTAAAGAGCTCCTGGCACAGTTTGGTTGGTTTTGGCTTTTTGTTTTTCTTAAATTGTGCGGCAGACTAGTTGTATAGAGGGGAAAATAATTGTCAAGAAATATTTTTTTCATATAAAAGCTTTATTGTGATTTTGTTCACACACCATGAAGTCCATCCATTTAAATGGTACAATTCAGCAGCTTTTAGCATATTCACAGTGCTGCAACCATTATTATTCCAGAACGTTTTTCATCACTTCAGAAAGAACAGTGGAAATCAATGACCTATCCACCCTTCCCCAGTGGTGTTTCTACAGAAAGTTTCTTGGCTGTTCCTGACCATAAATTAACTTGTTACATTCCATGAAAAATCTAGTAGGAATTCTGATAAGAATTACATTGAATCTGTCTATCAAAACAGGAATAATTAATGTCTTTATGGCATAAACTTCTTCTACCGATGAATATATCTGAGAACCTAAATTTTCATCTGTCCATAGCCTGGCCCATGGGAAGTCTTCACAAATTGTTGGGCTTGTGAATGATGCGATTCTATACATTCTTAGTTGCAACTGTAGCTTTTCACAGAAGAGAAAAGTAACCTCAGTGAAGCCAAGTGACACTCTGATGGTCAGAAAGGGTGACAGTCAGTTCTGGAGTGATCCAGTGGACTTGGTGCTTGCAACCAGAATTCTCCACCACCTACAGCTAAGGGGATTACAGTGTTCTTTTATTTTTTTAATGTCCTGCTTTTATTTTTCTAATTATTTTTTATTGAAGTGTAGTTAACTTACAATGTTAGTTTCAGGTGTACAGGAGAGATTCAGTTATAAACAGATGCATATGTATATACATAAGTTTTAGATTGTTTTTAGTACAACTCATTACAAGAACTTGAATATAGTTCCCTGTGCTATATAGCAGGTCCTTGTCATTTATTTTATATTTATTAATGTGTATCTGTTAATCCCCCCTTTCCTGCCTGCTAAACACAGTTTCTTTCTATGTCCATGAGTCCATTTCTAGCAGCACCGTTTTTCCTAGTTAATATATGCTGCTTGGCGGCTTTCAGTTTCAGTAATTCCATCTTATCTGTGGGCGTTTTTCTTCTGGTGGGCCTGTATGTGGTTTTCTCACGTGGTAACAGAGATCTGTATTTGGGAGAACTCCAGGCCTCCTGTAGTCCCTGGTACAGAGCGCCCACTGAGCTGATGCTTGAACTGGGAAAAAAGCACAGTAAATGTTAGAATTTCCACTATGATTGAGACTTCAAAGTTTCTATAACCTCTCTAGCCCACCTTAATTTTGGCTGCACACATACTGGGTAAATTGGTGGAACTCCATGTTATGGTGATGTAGAGACAGGGCCTTGTATGCTTCTTCTCTTTCCTTTTTCTAACACTCATTCTCCTGGGCCTCCCAGATCTTCCCACAGTGGTGCCCAGGGCTGGCTTGGTGCTGCACTCAGGCAATATTTGTTAATAAGGCCCTTTCCTCATCTCTTCTCAGCGTCCGTTTCCTTCTCTGCACAATGAGACCGTAGACTAGATAAGTGCTTTTCAGTTTCCTTTAAAGTCATGTTTCCTTTGAGAAACAAAAAATGCAAATCTCTCCTCCCATCCCAACCGTTTAGATTTTGATACGTCCTCCAAGGAGTGACAAAGTTCTTTGTGGAAAACTGATGTAATTGTGATTCCAGGTGGCACAGAAAAGACTCTTCAGAGATTTATTGCAGGGAAAGGGCAGGAAAGGGGCTGTATGTCACACTTTCTAGTGTGAGCAGTGGAGAAGGGGATTGGGTTTAAATACGGTGTCTGATGTGGCCTCTCTCTAATCTTGCACAATGTGATAAACTTCTCTCCCTCAGTTTCTTCATGTTTCAAGTTGGGGTGATAGTATTTTAGGGTTTTTGTGTAACATTATACACATAATCCATTTGTGTCTCATTAGAAACAAGAGCTACTAGGGCGTCAGTGATTTCTTTAAAAAAAAAATTTTGTCCATAGCACTCTGTCTGTGTGTATTTTGAAGTTACTGGAGGGTGAGGGTTGAGTCTAAAGTCCATCGTGGGACAGATGGCCCATAGTTCTCTGTGCCCCAGATTGCCCCCTCCTCCCCAGTCCTGTTCCTCTCAGTCCAGGATGAAGTTTCCTTGTAGATTTACACAGAGATCTTATGGAAATGGCATTTCATTTTATTGTTTCACAAAGAAGGGCTGCCATCATGATCTCTGTGGTCAGGTTTTGGTGAACTGAAGGCTATGCAATTGGGGGTTTCTATTTAATAAAAAGAAAAATAAATTACAAATACAAACTTAGACCTAGGTTGGTGACAAGGGCTCTTGGAAGTGGGGACTACTAGATTTGTTAGCTTCAGGTGCAGTGGCCTCTGGCCACGTAGACCCATCCTCGTGCTCTGAATTTGGAGGGACCAGTGGGTTCAGTGGGAAATTTAACTGAGTGTATCTCATGGTCTAGGGATAGTTCTATTTGTGCTGTGTGTTCCTTATTTGAGACAGTGAGCTCATTTAACCTCAATATCCTCTTTAAGAAATTAGACTTTTAATTTTGTGATGTAATGTAGATTCCCATGTAGTTTTAAGAGATAATATGGAGAGGGCCTATGAACTCTTTGCCCAGTTTTCCTTAATGGTTCGATCTTGCAAAATTCGGGTACAATTCATTACTGACTCACTAACCGTTTGAAGTTTGTGTTATTGCCTTCATTTCTATTCACGATTAAACTGGGGCTTAGAGAAGCACACAGGCCTGCCCAGGTCACCCACATGGTTAGTGCAGAGTCGGGTGAATTTGGGCTTGGGATTTCTAGGCAGTACCACTATGATGGTGTATGGCAGGGAGCAGCATTCACTTTGCTTTTTTATTCATTCATTCAACAAACATTTATTGAGTAACCTCTGTGGGTCAGATGCTTTCATAGGGTTATCACATTATTCAGCAGTACTGAGAATAAGGTAAAGTTTTCTTTTTTTTTAATCTGAGAAAATTAGATGTGAGAAGTTATAACCCCCACCAAAGGTAATATAGCTCATAAAAGAGCGATAGTAAATTTGTACAGTCCCCCCTTTTTATGCAGGTGGTACCCTAGGCATTTTACATTTGCAAAGTTGCATAATCCAGATATATTCTTGTAAGGCAAGATTTTTTTTTAATTGAAGTATAGTCAAGTTTACAATGTTGTGTCAATTGCAAGATGTTTTTTGAAATTTGAATTAAAAAATATTTTTTGAGGAGGGTAAGTATATTTGTTTATTTGTTTCATTTATTAAAATGAGGTACTGGGGTTTGAACCCAGGACCTCGTACATGGTAAGCACGTGCTCTACCACTGAACTGTACCCTCTTCCCCAAGGCAAGTTTTCTTATCCATTATTCTGCAGCTTAGGAGTTCAAACAAATTTGAATTGAAATCCTGATGTTTAGATCCCACTGTGGTTCTTTTCTCTATATTCTGCTTAAAGGGATTTGGAAAGCCGTTCCTTTGTTCATTTCTTTATTCAGCAGTTTTGAGCACTGACTTTGCATCAGGGTCTGGCTAGGTACTTGGAAACAGAAAACAAGAAATGACTGCTGTGCAGGCGCAGCAAGCCTAGACCAAAAGCTGGGTAATGTGATCCGAGCTACACTAGCCATGTGCTGACGCTGAGGACAAACTGTACCCCCGGCTTTGCTTGGGCTTCCCTTGCCTTCTGGCTGGTACACACGAGGTCACCGCAACCCAGAGGGGTGCACAGCCCACAGCAGAGTATGCATCTCGATCTCCTCTCCCCTCTCTGCAGGGGCTGCAACATGAGCATCCCTGACTACGTGCAGTGCGCTGAGAACGACCAGATTCTCCCCGTGATGGTAAAAGCCGTTGGGATCATCTCAGAGGAGATTTTTTTTGCATCTATAAGCGAATCTCCTTGGTGAGCCAGATCAGCCCGTGCGGCTCCCAGTGGGCACTCTGTATCCACCACTATGCGCCCGAGAATGAGTGGAGAAACTTCCAGACCCATTGCAAGGTCGTGGGCCTTGTCACCATTACCGACTGCCTCTTGGCCAAGGCGTTCGAGAAGCTCCACCTGCACCTCGTTAATGACTGTATGACACCTCGTTAATGACTGTCAGCTCTTTGTCTTTGTGCTGTATGGGGAGGTGGCCGAGCAGACACGCACAGACGTGGCCTTCAATCTACGAGGCCTGCAGGCTGGTGGAGAAGAGGATCGAGGACTTCACTGAGTCACTCTTCATCATTCTGAAGTTCAAGTGGCTGAATAGGGCCCCCAACAAGTCTGGAGACAAGATCCCCCTCCTCTGCACCTTGTTTGAGAAGGAGGACTTCATGGGATTGGACACAGAGAGCAGGTAAGTCTACCTGTAGGACCGGCCGCCCTGGCTGTGTGCCGGATTGCTTCCCTCCATCCAGGAAGGGATCAGCAAGGAAGAAGTCTGTCTTGTAGCCAAGGGTGGAGGAAGGTGCAGCCCGCCGGTTTACAGACATTTCAAGGTGAATCCCCCTTTGTTTCAGAGAGGTCCTTTTAGGGTTAGTGTGGACACTTCCTCCCGCTTTTCAGCCAGGACCACTGGTGGGACCCCTGGAGTTTCTGTCCAATAGAGTAGCCACAGCCACTGATGCTAGGAGCGCTGAGGAGGAGGCTGGTCTGAGCTGACATGTGCTGTAGGTCAAATGCACATCAGACGCTGAGGCTTGTCTAGAAAAAGGAATGTATTCTATCTTGTTACTTTCTATATTGAATACATGTCAAAATGATAGTATTTTACATACAGTAGAATAAGTAAGATCTGTTCTTAAAATCATTTTCTAATATTGGTTTTTTGTTTGTTTGTTTGTTTAATTTTTAAATGTGGCAACTGGGAAACTTTCTTTACATGGATCTCATCTCATTTCTGTTGGGCAGCCTGTCCTGGGACAGTCTCATCCCTTTGCTTATAGATGAGATGCTGAATCCTGAGACGTAGAACGAGGCGCTGGTTGAGCTGTGGCTGGAGCCAGTGTCTGCTGCCTCCCAGGCCCAGCACCTGCACGGCTCAGGCCCTCTCTCCCTGCCCGACAGCCACCATGCCAGGTTAGGACATCAGAAACACCGGCAGGGACTTCCGAATGAACTCCTTATGCAAGGAATGTTGTGTCAAGGAGTATGGGACACAGCAGGGAAAGGTTCCTCCTCACTTTGCCCCTGTGATTAGGTCAAAGGCCTCACTTTGCCTCAGAAGTTCAGACGAGCTCTCCTGGGCAGCCTACCCCCTCACCCTCTGCTCTGTATCCCCATGTGTCTATCTTGCTATCCCTCGGGCAGTAAAGGTTGAGATGCCTTTGCCGAGAGGTGGTTCCACTTTGCTGGAGAGAGTGAGGGAAGTTGTGTACCCCCGGCCTACGGCCTCGGGCTTTGAGTCTGGAGAGCGCTCATGGCGGTCCCAAAGGTGACGGTCGGAGGACGTGGCACGTACTGCCGGGCCCGCTGTGGAGGCGGTGCTCTGTGATTCTTGAACATACCTAAGATCAGATCCTACTTTCTGGTTGTTGGTAAGTTTGAGGAGAAGATGCCAGAGAATTGATAAAAAGAATGTCCAGACCAGCCCTGTGAGTGAGAGGCACAGGGGACCCGAGTCCCACCAGCGTGTGGTGCCTGGAGAACTCTGGATGAATTTTCAGTTCCTCCCCGGACATGCCTCTGTGGCTTAAGGAAGGGGCAAGGCATGTCGTGTCCATGATCTGTACTTGTCCTCACAGGGCCCTGTGATCTACATGTCCGCACTCCCCTTCTGCTCCTTGGAGATTAGGTGGCAGGTTTAGGAGCCTGGGCACTGCTGAAGGCACAGCTGCCAGCACCAGGCTTCTCCCAAACTGACTCCGTTCACCTCACCTGTCACCTCCTGCTGAGCCCCCAGGCGTTAGTCAAGGTAGGTACATCGGTGCAACATAAGCAGGGACCACCTTATCCCCCTGCACATACTGATGGTTGAGCAGTGGAAGCCTGAAGCCCTGCCCCAGCCCCCTGGACAGTGCTTCCTCTTTTGTCATAAGAGGCACTGGTGACATTTTTGCTCAGCAACTGCTTGGCTCTGAGTCTGTAGACCCACCAGAGAATGCCAGCTTGTTTTTGCATTTTGAAGTCTGCCCTTGGGATTTGGCGGAGTAGCTGGATGTGTGCTTAGCACATAGTGGTTGACACTGTCCCCATTGTTTACCCAGAACCTCGTGTACCAGGCATGGCTGCTGGCATCAAAATACAGCAGCGCATTAAACCTCCCTCCAGGTGGGTCTGTCTGTTTTGGTACAATAAGCGCCTAGCCAGCATCTGAACGTCAGTGAGTTAACGCGGCCAGTGAGCTCGGGTCAAGCACGTTCTTCTCCAGTCACTTTTACTCCATTGTTGCTTTTACTATTCCACAGTCATTAATTTATAAAGCAATGCTTTGGTGCAGGATCAGAGCCTAATTCTCTCCTGCTACTCTTGGTGGCAGTGAGTAAAACTGTCCAGCCTGAATTGCGACAAAATTTTGTAGCTCAAAAGCTATCTAGATGCATGTAGGTGGAGTTTTGGTTAGAGGAGCTATCACGTTGGTGTCCCCGGCAGCGCCGCTCCCCACAGTCTCCTGCCTTCCCTGGAGCAGGAGGTTAGTGTGGGTCTCACCGTCCCCGCGTCCCTGGCCTCACACACTCAACTAAGCTCTTGTACAGGCTGTCAAAGTCATTTTTGTTCTTCTGTGTTTCTAATTTTCGCTTGTTCCTCTTTTCCTTTTTCTTTTTTTCCTTTTTTTCCTTTTTCTCTTGTACTGCCCAGTGATGATGTTGTTGCGTCTGAAAAGGTGGGATGTGCACACCCTGCATTGGAAATAGCCAGATCGCCCTCCGTACTGTCTCCATCACTTTAAAAAGCAAAAACTTAACAGCTGACTTGATTCATGTATTATCCTAGTCATCTATTTATTTTGTAATTTTTTGGAATATTTGCTTTCTTAGCACATTACCCACTGGTGTTTGATACCTGTTAAAATCCTTGCTTTGAGGAACCTGTTTGATCCTCCTTATATTTGGTGACAAATGCGCCCTTATTAAATTTGTTTGTTTTCAAGAAGTGAGATGCGAATTGATTTAGGCTGCTGCTGAGGGATTCTTTTCATGGAGTATTTAAATTGGAAAATCAGAGTCTGCAGCATCTTGCTTGATTCGGGCTTTTACACAAACGTGCTCGGCATGTAGTTCCTGGCTGTCGCTGTGTGACGTGCATGACGGCGTTTCCAGGCCGGCGGTCACTGGTGAGGAAGTGGCCGGCTCGAGGGTGAGCAGCTGCAGGGGACGCTGTTTGAGGAAGCAGTCACTCTTTTTTTTGCATTCAACTTCCCCGTGCCATTTAGTTTACTTTGCCTTCATAAAGGAGCAGTATCGTGTCTAAAATCCATGCCACTCTTTTGTTCCCTTTACGAGGCTGGTTTCTCTGAGTATCAGGAATACATGGCCTTCTCCGAAGAGGCTGGCTCACCTGTATCTGGTGGACAAATGGACCGCTAAAGGGGACCGTAGGTTCCACTCTGTTTCAGCCAGTGGGCATTCATAGCCGGGTCTGTGGTTTGCCTCAGCAGCCGTGCTGGCCTCCCTGCACCGGCGTTTATTTTAACCCATGTTGGCAGTAAATAGCTGACTCCGTGTCTGTTGCAGCTGATGTCCACCACTGACGGCCGTGTCGTTAGTTTGTGGTAGTGAGACACCAACACCCCAGTCAGCCATGAAGGAAGATGCTTTGGCCGACCTAGGACGTTGCATTCTCACCCCCACCCTGGTTCATCTCACCCGGGGGAAGGGTTTGGCCACCACCATCATGCTGACCATGAGGCCTTGTTTCTTCTTTCATGCTCTGGTCCAAATGTCGACTCTGCGGTTTTCACTGACTTGGTCTCGCTTGAGACAGGCCAGAATTTCTGAATGAGTCCATCACATTCTGGGTGGGGAACAGAACAGAAGTAAGTGTCGCAATTTGAATGAGTTTAGGCTGTCTGGGTTGGCAAATGCAGGCTGGGATCTGTGATGACTGGGCTGTGCCCTGGACACAGGCCTTTCCTGTGGCTCCTGAGAGCCCAGGGGTCGGAGTGAGAACATCCTTGCCTGGGCTCCTCCATCCTCTTTTGCTCACTGGCAGGTGTGTCTGCTCACAAGGAGCTCCCCAAGACCTCGGGCCCTTCAAAGCTCAGACCACGGACAAACCTTGAGTCCCTTCTCCTGGGCCTCCTTTGTGAGAATCCAGTGCCTTCTGAGGTGACCCTTGCCAGGAGATGCCTCCCCCTCCAGGGAGCACCCTTCAGAGGACTGTGACTCACTGCACACTGCTGTGAGCTTGTAGGGTTCCGGCCGTGGTCCCTGCAGAACCAGACTTGAGATGGGCTTAGTGACGGAAATAACAAGACTGATTCCAGGGCAGGGCCGGGGGGAGGGAACAGGGGAAATTTAATGTGACCTCAAACAACTAGATGTGTGCTGGGGCTGTTACTAAAATGGGGAGCCTGGGAGGTACGTGCCAGGAATCGAATTCCAGAGTAAATGGTGGACATGACGCATTTTTTAGATGCCATTTTTCATCCAAGATAGGACTTCAAATAGGCACTCGGGTCTATGAACCTGGGGATCAGGTGAAGGTGCCGGACTAGAAATACACGTTGGGATTCGTCCTTATTAGCTGGTGTTCACAGCCTTACATGTGGGTTAGCACTTCTCCAGAGGTGCAGACTGAGGGTGAGGGAGGGCAGGGCTGTGCCTCAGTTGGAGGAAAGCCCAGACCATGCAGCTTTGGTGTGTCAGTCAGCGGCGTTTGGGATTTTCACAGCAATGCCATTTATCCTTAAGGGGCTGGGTGGTGGGCAGGGCCAGCCAGGAAGAAATCTGAAGGGAGGGTCGTGGCCACGTGTGTGTCTTGGGACGTTGCAGACTGCAGGGTCTGGGAGGGTAGACTACTCAGAAGCTGGACTTGGAGTGGGGAGTGGGGAGAAGGTAGTCACACTTACTTCTGAGGGAGGGAGGGAGGGAGGCCTAGGGAGTCCCCACCCTACTGGACTCGCTTTCCCATGAACAGAAGGCAATCATACAGGATCTGAGATGAAAAGGGATGGGTGCTGGGAGGGGAGCCAACGTGGAGAATGGTGCTTGGACTGTTCTAGAATACTCTCCCTGTATAATAGAGTTAAAACAACCCAGACTCTAAAGAATATTGATAGTAACTGGGGAGGAGGCAGTTTTTATGGCCTCCTAAGGGTAAGTCATGTATCCGGGGATACACAGAAGAATCGAGCAGTCTCTTGCGGGGGCTTGACCCTTACCAGGCGGAACAGTGTAAGTTTAAAGGGAGATAAGGGCAGCGGAGGGAAACTAGCCAGGCCCCGTGTCAGGTACCAGTCGGCCGCCCTAATTGGGTTTTCCATTCACATCCATCCCTCCCATGAGGGCGGTGGAAGTCCCCTTTTGCAGATTGGGAAGCCTTCTCAGAGGGGTTAAGGAATTGGTCCGTTTAGTGGCTAGTAAATGATGTAGCAGGATTCAAGCAGGGCCTTGTCAGACTTCAAGGGCATGTTCTCTCTACTAATTCCTGTTGTACCTGAAATGGTGAAGTGAGTCAGTTTCAGAGCCTTTCAGAAAAAGTACGATTTAAGTGCCTCAGGACTGTCACAAAGCTCAGCGTTCTTTGATGGTTTGGAAGCACCGCAGTGCTTTACACCCTACAGATGTAAGGTTTTACTCCTTTGACGATGACGTGGTTGCAAATGACGTACAGGTGCAAAACCAGACTTAGCAGCTTCTGAAGGGAAACTCTCCAGTTCTCCCTTGATAGGCTGTCTTCCGCGGGATGTAACTCTGCTGCAGCTTAGGCCTGAGGTTTTCGTATGGAGTGAGGGTTTGATAACCAATGTTAATATAAAACCATCAGATGGAGAAAATCGACGTTGGCAATTTATTTTTGGGTTTCATTAGAAAAGATGCATTGTTGGGTAATAAACCATATAACGTATGAAATTGAGTACAGAACATTGCATTTCTTACTTTTTACTTAGAAATGTGTTCTATTGTAAGGTTGTCTGCTTTGAAAATTCAGCTCAGACACTATGGCCCCTGTCAGTGTGTTGGTGTGATTGCATTTACACAGTTCATGTATTCTGGGCTTCCTCAGCCCCAAACACTGCAGTGCAGAATCATGGGCTGTAGCAATCACTTAGTTACACAAATACTTCTGAAACTATATGATTCCAAAAAAAAAAAACAAAAAAAAAACGGAGAGAGAGAGATTGCCTTTATCAAAGTTCCTTTGGAATTTAACAGCATACTGTTGTTGAGCAGCTCTGGCTTGCTTTATATATGAATATATACATTTCTTTGCATGTAACTTGGTTCTTGGACTAAAACACCAAGCTCTTGCTTTCCATGAGCCACAAAAATCGTAGCCAAATGACACATGTATGAAACATTTTACTCCTTTTCTGAGAAAGGATCCTTAAATTTGGGACTTGGGCTCTGATTTTGCTTTTTGCTCTTCCCACCCCTCTTGTCATCTCACTCCTTTTTCCCACGTGGCCTCCAAGATGTCATGGTCTCAAAGGAGTGGGTGGACAAACACCAGTTGGTCGCCATGCAGTGCTGCTGTAGAAGAAGCCCAGCCAAGAGCTAAAGGGTATTATCAGAGAGGACTTCCTGGAAGAAATGGGCTCTACATTCAGTTCTGAGGACAGACTAAGAGTCAGCCAGGAGAAGGAGTCAAGAAGGAGGCTCATGTGGCAAGTGCAGCCCGGGCAGAGGCCTGGAGGCTTGTGGTTGGGGACTCGTGGAGACTGCCGTTTGTGGTCCAGGGTGGAGGGTGCCCTGCTGGGGAGGACACTGGAGAGGGCCTGGGAGGAGGGCTTTGGAGGAGCTTGGGTTTTACTAAAACTGACACAGGAGGCAGTGAAGGCTGTCAGCAGGAAGTGACCCTCAGGAAAGGTACTTCTGGTTTTGCTTCTGATATTCTACAGAAAGAAGGGCCGGGACGGGCGAAAGCAGGTATGTCTGTCCCTTTGAGACCCATCCCGTCATTCATTTATTTATAACACGTGAACTTCTGAGTGTCTAGGTTAGAGAGGGTGGACCCACATTAGTAAGCAAAATGCATTAGCTTCTTGGGAACTTAGCAGTGTCAGAAGTTGACTTAGCCTAGAATGTTCTAGGAACAGAGGAACAAAGTGGGGAGGTTGGAGTGAGGGAAGGCTTCCTTGACAAGCAGTCAAAATGAGCCTGGAGGCAAGAGGGAATTAGGAGCAGGTCAGGGGGCCCCTGAGGTCACTGGGGACCTGGGTACTGAGGTGAGGCTGGGCAAGCAGGGTCAGGGGTGGGGCTAGAACTCTACCAGGGAGCCTCTGAAGGGTTTGAAGTGGGGATGATGTAATCAATTTTGTGCTTTGTGAAGGCTGCCCTGGCTCTGTGTGTGTGTGTGTGTCTGTGTGTGTGTGTGTGTAGCGGGGAAGAGGAGGAGGGTGCCACCAACTGGCGGGGTCATTAGAAGACCATTCTCAGGCTGGGAGGCGACCAGTGGGAGAGGTGTGTCTGGGCTGCTTAGGGACGGCAGGGGCAGTGTGTATGCCGGATTTCCTTATGGGGAGGGCTTGTTAGCGGGGCCGCTCAAGCGATACCTTGTGGCTGGAAGAAAACAGATGGAGGCCGCCAGGTGGACTTTCTTCTCTCCTTCCCTGCCTTGTGTGATGATCTTAGCTCAGCCAACATATGGAACAGAAGAGCTAAGTTCCAGGGTAGCCCAGAATTTTGTTGCGCTCGTTCGAGTGAGATCAGATAGGACATAAGTTTGTGTTCAGATCTGCATGTTCACTTAGCTAGAAACGTCCCGTGTTTTGGATTTCCATAGGGGTTTTTATTCTTGATAAAAATTGCTTTCTTGGTGAGAGGAAATTTAATACAGCTGTGGTTTTTCTCAAAAAGAAATCATATCTTTTAAGAAATTTAATGTTAAAAAGAATCGGAATATTTAAAAATGATAATGTAAGGTTTTGGTGTAGTTTCTTTGGTTTCTGAGTTAATGTGGAGTTAGAGCCTTTGCATTACTTAATAGCACATACTTGTCAGTATTTAAAGAGCTGTTAGTGGGCGCACCAGGCCCCACCTCTCAAAGAATCGCTAAAGTTTGCTCTGAAATAGTGAAGTCATAAAGCTATTATTTGCAGAAGCCAAACAGTTGGTTTATAATCTGCAGCATAGCTCCCTTTATAAAATAATAATAGGATCAACATTAAGAAAGTGGAAGATAATTGATTTTCTTTTAAAGCTGAAACATAAACTTTCTTGTGCTAATGTTGCAACTGGAAATTTTGAAAAGAAAAATCCTACTCTAATAACATCTACGTGGAATACATATATGTCTTTCACGTTTGTAAAGAAAGTGCACAGTGGTTTTTGAACTCAGGACCATTACACCACAGATACTGGCAGTGACAGTTGCTGGTTTTCAATGGAAGAACCTAAATTTGCCTTCTTAGCTTTTTTATTTTTTTGTAGTGTGTGGGTTGAGTAGTGCTTTGTCAGTATGATTTTGGGGCAATTTGGTGGCTGAAGTCATGCACCAGCAGTGAGATTTTTCCATGCATTTTACTTTCTGGATATCAACAGGACACATCTGGGGTTTGTACCTGCAGGCTGGGATGCTGCAGGACTCCCTGATCCATCACCGTTATGTCCTGGAGCTGCTGCGGTCAGTGAATGGTTTTCTGTGGCTTGGAGGTAAGGTGGTCTGATGCAGATGATAAGATGTGTACTTAAAGTACTATTACTTGAAATAAGAGAAACCTAGAAACATGGCTCTAACAATACAGGATAAGGGAGAATTGTCTGAGCTGCTTGCAGTGGGGAGTCTTCTCAGGTGACTCCCTCACAGTGATCCCTTCGAATATCCGTCCCAGCCCTGCATGGTAGACCTGCTGAAGCAAGCAAGCACTTTGCTCAGAAACGCAGTGAATTTCCTTGTGCCTCTGTTGGTTGGCTTTTTTGTTTTTAAAGCACATCTTTCCCTTTGTTTAAGTGCCATCCCTGCCAGTCACCTCTTACACTCATTCTTCTGGACCTGGAACATACATAGCTGCTGAATGGATGAACAGAGTGTAGTATCTCCATGTAGTAGAACATTATTCAGACGTAAGAGTGAATTAAAAAAAATAATAAAAGGGAAGATAAAAAGGTCTCCTGCTCTGGGAAGTCCACCCTGACTGTTCAACCCGCCCTTTTCCCTTTGAAACCCAATCACTTATGCTCCACTCTACTCTTTTTGATAGTAGTTACGACCTTCAAATAAACTTTAACGTTTTCAAAAAAAAAAAAAGACAGAGATGCTGATACCACTTCAAAATGGACGAGTCTTGATAACAGCATGTTAAGTGAAAGGAACCAGACACAAACGGCCACATATTGTTGATTTCAGTGATCTGAAATGCCCAGAAAAGGCACGTGCAGAGGCAGAGAGCAGGTGATGGTTGCAAGGGGCTGGGTGGAGTGGTGTTAGGGAGTGACTGCTAGTGACAGGTGGTTTCTTCTGGGGTGATGAAGTGTTCTGGAAATAGATGGTGGTGAGGGCTGCACAACCGTGAGTGTGCAGAAGACAGCTGAGCACTGTCTCTGGGAGTGCCTGTTGTTGGGGCAGCTTTATTTTGTTCTCATCCTGCAATGTAAAGGGTCATCTTCTGCTGTGGCCATTCTACTCCTGTGAGTGGTGAGGCTCAGAGACTTTGCAGAGTCATGTTTCTTTTTTCCCCCTTGCTGAGTGTAGGCAAAAAAAGTTTAAGCCTGAGAAAGTGCTCCATCTGCAGATATGTCTTTCGGGTTAGTATGGTGTAAAAATCTTGAGAGCTTTTTAATCTTTGAGGACAGTCTGTGGGGGGAAACAGCCCATGAAGCCTGGGTAGGACCTTGAAAATCTGTGCTTCCCTCCCTGACAGGGGTGGGGATTTCACCCCCGTTCAGGCATTGAAGGGCCCAGACCCATGAGCGGAGTTGACAGTCGTGAATATTTACGTGTATCTGCTGCTTCATCTTGGATATTAATTTCAAGCTGAGTCAGTTTGTGGCGGCAGCCTCATCCTACATCGGGAATTTATAGTATCTGCTCTTTGAGGTGAAGACCAGACAGACTTGATTATTTAACAGTCTGCCTTGAATTGATATATCAGATTCCTTTGTCAAAAGCAAAACAGCAGAAATACAGACATCCTTTAATAACAATGTGACATGGAACGGGTTTAGTCTCTATGCCTCAATGGCCTTATCTGCGGGTGGAGAAGATGATAACAGTGCTTCCCTCAGATGGTGAGGGGGGAGTGAGAAGCACAATGGAGGCCTTATAGGAGATGCTCATGAATGACCGAATTTAGTGCTCTCAGCCTGGTGAGGCCTCAGGGGCTGAGATGTCAGAACAGAGCAGTCCTAGCCGGAACTCGATCCACGTTGGCAGCTTTTATGATCAGTATAACCACTGTGGGTTATCAGGTAGTTTTAAGACTTGGTAATATGAATTCATGCATAATGTTAAAAGACTAGACTACTCAGATCATGTTTACATAGTTCTCAAGATTTCTTCTGAGAAATGGATGGTTTCTTCCCCATCTTAAATCTGAGATGAGTCTCTAAAGAAATTCTGTATTCCTCCATCTTTTTGCTTTAATTCTCCATTTCTTAAAAGCAAAGTTTTTAAATGGAGTTAATGGGGACTGAACTGAGGGCCTCATTCATGCTAAGCACATACTCTCCCAAATGAGGTATAATCTCCACCCTGATTTTTTAAAAAATTTACTTTCTTCGTATTCAGAGGTCAGAGGCCTCTAATTCTTTATCTGGAGACTTGTCCATGAACCAGCAAATCTATAATTAATGGACAAAACATAGTTTATTAAAAAAAAATCCATAGAATATTCTACAATCCACCCAAAAGGAAATGCTAATTGACATAAAATGTTTCTCCTTTATGGGGATTTCTACTTTTTGGTCTAGCTTAATTTATTAAGAGGCATCCTCATCAACATAATGACCAAACTCGCTGTGAGTGGACACCTACCTAAGGCTAAAATGCTTTCCTCATGTTTTCCTTCATAGCAGGTGTTTGCGGGTAGGTATCAGTGTCTCCTTTTTTGCAGCTGAGGGATTGAGAAGTGGGCAGCTTGTCCCAAATCAAACGCAGCTGGCGGTGGCTAGCTCGGTGCTGGAATCCAGGCTGCACAGGATGCATTCTCAGTTTCTCCTCTAATCAGCATCCCGTTGAGTGGTTACCCGAAACCCTGTGACTCCATAAATGGCCGATTTTAGTGATCTCAGCCTGATGAGGCCTTCAAAGGAGAGACACCAGTGAGAATGTGAGATAGAGTGGCATTAATTAAAATTGTACAATTCACAAATGTTTTATTCTCAGGTAATGACTTAAAAAGGTACTTTTTTTTTATTTTAGTGCTTTGTAAGCTCTAGAAACAAAACCTTTAAAATAATTATTGTGCAAAAGAGAAGTTGGCTTTGAAAGTCGAACCTTTGCTAATGATGTTACTTGTTTTTCTCTAGTGGTGCTTATTGACTGAAAAATTTACAAAGACTGAAATGGTTTTATGTAGTCTTAATATGCAAGAAAAATTGTCAGTGAGTATTGTAAATCCTTACTCTTTTCTTTCCTGATGATGAATATATTAGTTGTTTTCATGGCTTAAGTACATTTCCTCATTTGTGAAATTTGAGTAATATTGTTTAACTTGTCTGACTGTGAGAGTTAGACGCCTTGTATACAAAGCACCGTAAAGGTGCTTAATAAAAATGTGCTGTCACAATGACCGATACTTTAGAAGGATCAACTCTGAATACTAAAGAGGGTGGCTTATTTTTGATGCATATTCAATATGTATATATATGATATATGTGAATATGGCTTAAAGTAACAAGGGTTCAGTTTTTTTTTTTAGTGCAGTATGAAGTTTTAATGAAATCTGTATCATTCTAGTGAGACAGGGACTAGTTAAATTGCCTTAAGGAGACGACCTTGAAGATTATTTACACAGAATGTGTATTGTTACAACTCAGAATTCATGTTGCCGTGTAACCATCCACTCAGACTTTTAAATTCGTGGGATTCTGACCAGAACCATTAAGTTTAGAAAAATCCACATTGATCATTTTCAGGGAATAAGCTTCTCTATTTAGTGATTAAAGAAACTTTTGATTTTTTTCTGCATTCTTAACAGGTTTTAAAATATAAAATTTTTATTTGACATGTCACTTTTTTAATAGAGAGAATAAAGCTCATGCTGTTTTAATATGTAAATAAATGTTTTTGTATTTCAACAAACGTGTTATTTCCTGGCTCTTTGAGAAATATTTTGCAAGATACTTAGATTACCTACTGTTGGAAGAATACAGACGTGACTTTTATGAATATAGGCGTAGTACAGATCTGTTGGTTTTTTCTACAGTGCAAGACATGAGGCCTAGGAGAGCTTTGCTGCTGATTGCCAGGAGGAAAGATCCAAGATCACAGTTTCCCCTCCTGTTAAATTAAGTAGCTGGACTGAATTCTTTCCTCTTCTAAGATGAGTTTCCATGAGCCTATGTCTTTTGTTTATATTCAGGAGTATTAGCAATATCATATTAAATACTGAATACCCCTCCCTTCCCCTGAAGCAAAGTGTAGTGTGTGCTAAATAAGCTTTTAGTTATCTGATTCTCGTTTCTCAACCTACAGGCAATTTTTGTGTTGCACCTTTCCAGGCAACCTGGAAGGCCTTTTTAGCGATAGGTGGCGCTATTGCACATTCTTACAGTCTTAATTTTCCTGTTTGTAAAAGAAGGCTTAAACAACGTTATTTTATTTTGATTTCTTTCCTTAATGATTCAGAATAGCCCAATGTCCATTATGTCTGTCTACCTGGAAAAATTATTCTGCTTATATTTTAGTTTTATTCTGTCATCTTGCTGTGAACATTTTAGACTTGCTGTGCAAAGAATGGCAAAATCGGACTTTTCTTCCAGTGTTAGAAACCAGTGAGCCGGGATTTTATAAAACAGCTAGAAGCGGACTCTGGAGAAACTTAAAGGTAAAAAGTGTGTTGAGTTCACTGAGTATTGACCCCGCCGCTGTGTGTTAATTGGTGGTAGGAGATTTGGTACATATACGAAGGGGTGAAGTGCTTTGACTTGGGTTTGCGTGCACGCGCTGCCACTGAGCCACGTGAGCCTGAGTCAGTTTCTTCTGAGTTTTTCCCTCGCCTGTGATTTGGGGACGCTCGTATCTGCTTCGTAGAATTGTGAGAATTACTAATTATGTAAAGTGTTTACCACAGTGGGTTTGTCAAGAGGGCTCTTAAACTTTAGCTGCTGTTTTGTGTGAAGCCATCATTTGAGAGTCTTTGGCAACTACTAAGAAACAGGAAAATAAGAAAAGCTGGTTTTATGATGAAAGATATTTGAGGAGGTTCTATAATTCCTATACCTATAATTTAGCATCACCAGAGTCAGAACTGTTACACAGTCGCCATGAACCAACGTTAAGCCACAGAATTTTTTGTTACTTCATATATGTTGGGGCTTCAGGGGATCCAAAAGTTATACACATGTTGTCTCCAGCAGCCAACTGAGAGATGACACAAAAGACAAGGCAGGAGATAAATGTCTTCTTTGTTACTGATGAAGCCACATTCTCCATGAACTTCAGGGCTGTGTGAAAATGCTTGTCATGATACTGTGTCGCAGTATTAGAAACTCACCCTGTCCCAGCTGTCTCTGGGCCACAGCGAGCCTTCCCTTGAGAGGACCTGCCCCTTCATACACAGAGCTGTCCTGCCATGGAGCTGAGCATCCCGGGTGCTTCCAAAAGGTGGTCAACACTGGAGGGAAAGGAAGGGTTTCACATACCCTGCTTGTCTCCCTGGACTCACACCTCACTCTGTTAGTGTGACGAGGTCTAGCTGTGGGCCAGAGATCAGGGGTGTGAAGGGAGAAGTACTCTCTATGGCCCAGAGGAGTGGGAAGAGGCATCCCCTCCTTCAGTTTAAACAGCTGGTGGGATGGAACAGAAGGGTGCACCCCAAGTGTTTATAAAAGGAGAAATAAGGATTTCCTTTGGGACTTAGTCTAGCCAGGAAACACAGAAGACGATTAGAAAGGAGACTTGTAAACCACTGTATTTTTAAGTTGACATTTGTTGAGAACCAAAAATGTGCTACATTCTTTTCTGAGGGTTTTACAGAAATGAATCATTCAATCTTCTCAACAAGCGAGTAAGGAAGGTTTGATTGTTATCCCAGGTTTACAGTGTGGAAATTGAGGCACACAGAGGGTAAGTAAGTTGGCCAAGGTCACAGAGTTAGTAAGTGGCAGAGCTGGTATTTAACCCCTGGCTGTCTGGTTTTGAGGCTCCCAGAGATGGGCTTTGGGTGTTTAGATGTATCTGCATCCCTGGATTTCTGTACACCTGTGCATCAGTAAGCCCAGAAAGGACAGAGAAGGGAGAGTTACACAGGTGCTCAAAGTCGTGTCTTGGCCATGGAGAGTGCACCGTGATTGGCGTTAATTGTTTTCCAGGCAGTAGATCTGTTTGTATAACAGAAATTTAGTCCATTGAGTTAATCTAGAAACCCTTCATGCTCTGCTTCTGTCCACGCTTGCCATGTGACTGCCCGGGATTTGGCCATTGAGGAGAAAATGTACTCATGGTTGAACTCTGATATCGCAGTCTGGTTCATAGTTTCACGTCTTCTGTTACATTAAGTTAAGTTTCTGGTTTTCTTGCATCGATGTCTCATGAGTTTGGTTAATGTGAAACCAGTCCATGGGAGCCCAGGGCTAATAACGGTATAATTTCTTAGAATGTTGTGGCATTTCTAGCCATGCAGACCTGACTGGAGGATGTCCGCCTTCCTCACTGATTTCCCGCAAGAACACGGTCATCTCCCACCCCCGGATATGAGGCTGGGAGCTCTCTGAGTAGGCCAGTCAGAGTCCAAGTCCAGCAATCAGAAAATGATGAAGTACCTGGAAGTGGGTTTAATAGAAGTAAGGGGCTTCCAGGTAGTCCGATGGGTTGTTCGAATAATTTGGTGAAAAGCTGTCCACTGTCTGTGGTTTAGCTGCTTCTTTGCTGTTGAAAATTCTGGATTAGATGAAGGGATTTTAAAAAGCAGAAAGGAGTGATTTCAGGTGGTACATCCACACCGGGCAGATGTGATGGATGACCGCCTGTGTGAGGCGTATACAGAATCTTACAAACTTCATAAAACAGCTTTAAAAACTGCCATCTGAGTGCACTTCATATGGGGTCCAGATCATCACTGGTCGTGCTGTGAGGGCAAGTAACTGATGATGGCAGAAAGGACATGGAGGCATCAAAAAGGTCTCAGTCATGTTCCCTCTTTAAAGGATATGTCACAGTGTAATATATTTGAGCTGGTTTTTCACTGAACAATTTTTAGTGTTTTCTGGGACTCCCCAGTTCCCCAAGGTTCCATGCAGCTGGGTGTCCCCTCAGTGCAGCTCTGTCAGCGCTTGCCCTGGGGTGACGTGGTGTCACGGGGAGCAGGGCGGTCAGCGTCCCCGGCTCCTCCGAGCTCCATCTCCTCATCCGCAGAGCCGGGTTTCTCATCCGTGTCTACTTAGCAGGATTGCTGAGAATCACACGTGATGGTGATTTGTGGTTGTCTCTGTGATTGGCATATAGACAATATTTGATAGAAACATTTGTTTTATTATTGTAATTACGGCTCCTCGATTGCAGTGGTTTTTGTCTATTTTTTTATAACTATTTTCTTATTTTTAAATATGACCTTATTTCTATTTATTTTTTTGGAGGTACTGGGGACTGAAGCCAGGACATTGTGCATGCTAAGCAGGTGGTCTACAACTGAGTAACACCCACCCTCCTTGTCTGCACTTAAAAATAAATATTGCAATACACAAAATAACTCTTAAACACCATCATGGGACCTAGTCTCTGTATAGGCAATTGAACACGTATACTATTTCAATAAGAATATATGTTGTTTGGACATACATTTCTGAATCTGTTAATGTGCTTAAAGATGATCATACCTAGTGATAAACACGAGACTTGGATCCAGTACTTCTTAGGGTCTGTTTTGCCATCAAGAGAAATTACACTCTACAGAGAAGGCTAATTGGGTCTCTTTGATATTTGGATGGTTTAGCAGTTGATCAAGGCTTTCAAAAGCTGACAGTTTTGTATTTTAAACAAACTACAAAGTTATCTTCTAGAAGTTGTAAGTCCTAAGCTTGTGAAGTGCCCAGTAATCCAGGGGGAATATGTCTGTGTCTGTGTGAATGACTGTGTGTGTGTTTTCAGGAAGGTAGAAATAAGTTCCATATAGACTTCTGATATATTTCTCCTCTAGTTTAAGCTGTAGGCTTATATTTACACAAATAACTTGATATGCTTTTGTCATTTGGCATATTGGTGAAAATAAGTCATTCTCATACTTGTTTCAGAAGGGTTGGGAAGCATGAGCTAAGAAAATGGGAGGAGAAAGAGGCAGGGAGGCTCTTCACACTTCATGCATAATATGAGAAACAGTAACTTTTCTTTTCTCTTTTCTTCTAAAGCAAACTGGCACTGAATTGTAACCTGCTATTACTCAGAATTGCTTTTCTGATCAGATACAAGTGCCTCAGATTTTTCAAGGGAACATGAATGATGAAATGTGTTTTAGCAGTTATCTTTAAAAGTAGTTTTATTTTTCAAGTAAAAGGCTGTAGCCTGTTCTTTCTTCCAGCGGTACACGAAGTTCTCATTGATCCAGGTACATGATTTATGTGCTTAGTTTCTTTGGGTTTTTTGGGTTTTTTTCTCAGTGCTTGTTTCATTGTGGTGTGAATGAATGTTTAAAATTTCTGGATTTTGATCTTTAGAACATGCTGATTTATCAGAACTGTTAAAAACCTGATTGTTCTTTCGTCCTTGTTTGGTGGGGCACCCTATTGGTTACTGTTGTCTGTTAAAGAGGGAAATTCTTCCTCTATCCTGCAGATCATTAAGTGAATGGTTTGCAGTGTGCCTTTAAAATTATTTGAATGCATTGAGCATGTTTGTCCAGTGAATTTTGAATTGACTCATTGTAATGACTTTGCTTTGATTCTGTGGCTTTTGTCCTCTCCACAAGAATTTGAATTCTCTGTTGCATTTTGTATACGTGTTCTTCACAGGGGAAGAAATTTTGCATTTTTTACAGAGGTGGGTTTTCCTAACCCCTCTGAATGCATTTTGTAAGTGATACAAATATAATCTGTTTTTGCAGTGCTTAGTTATATCATAAACTAGTTTTTGGCTTAATCAGAAACAATGACAGAGTGATAATAAAAAATAGGAAAACCTTCCTTCCTTTGAAGAATAGAAATCAGGTGGTCAGGCTCCCGCATGCTTTGTGCCTGACACACTTACTCTCATGTCATTGTGTATCATGATTCGGAGATGGAGTTGCTTCAGGTTTATAGATTTTTCTTTAAACATTTGTGTTGAATTCTTTCTCGAGGCTGATGTATCCTGTTGGGTTTGTTGAAAGTTTAGAAGGGAAACAAATGCGTTTTTTTGGTTTCCGGAGGCCTGAGTTGCTCATGATAAAAAGCTGAGGGTGGGCTGAGAAACAAAGTGACACTCCCTCTCCTCCCAGATGAAATTGATGAACAATGAAATCAATTAAGTGTATCGGTATTTGACCAATAGAAGTTAGCGAGACCAAACTAGCTAGTTATGCCCAAAGAAATTACTGAATTCACCTGCAGAATTAAGTGCTTTACCAAGAAGCAGCAGCTTAGAGCAATCAGAAAAATCAGTAAAATGATGAGATATAAAATGAATATAATATCTTTTATTTCTGAAATGTTTCTACGTTAAGTTGTGTAGAGCTTAAATTAAGTTTCAAGCACCAGGAGTTAAGAATGTGGGTGGTTCTGTATGATCGTTATTCAGGGATATGCCTAGACCCTGCTAGAGTGGCTGAAGCTGGCAGGAAAAGGCCTAGAGCCAGGATTTGTCACCTAAGGTGTCCTCCAAAATGGTTCCATGTGGGAGCCCATTTTTGGGTTAAGAAATTTTAACAGACACCAGCCTCCTGTCAACTTTAAGAAGAAAAATATATGCTTAGTAACTGCTTTGCAAACAAGCGCCTGTGCATCCTCACTGCTGTCTCCTTGCCTTAAAAAGCAGAGACAATGCTTTGCTTGAGAAGTTGTGGTTTTAGATAGCACTCAGCTCATTGCAAAGCAATGACCTAGGCCCTCAGCTATAAACGCTGGGCTTGTGTGCAGTTAGATAGCCTATTATCCCCAAAACAAGGACCTAGCTGGTCTGGTGGTCTGCTGTGTAATTCACATATCTAAAGAATATATCTTACTCCCCTCACCCCATGACTTCCCTAAAGATACACTAAGCCTTTGTACTCATGTTGGATTCTACAATCTCTGTCTGATCCCTTTTTTCCCCAGGTTCCTGTTTAGTATCAACACTGTAGCTGTTAATGACTTTTTACTTTGATTATACACAATAAACATGGGAGCATTTGAGAGGCTCGTGGAGTTGGCTCCCTAATCCTTCTCTATTTCTTGACTTTTTCCACAGAGTCTTGAGTAATCATTCCGTGTCGGTAAGACTTCTGCCAGCCAGAACCCACAGTTCCAGGTGAGAACGTTGCAGGCTTTGACTCTCCTACCCGAGGGAGAGAGAGAAGAGAAATGAGATCTGCTCCCTCGTGGTCCCTTCCTGCTCCAGGGCCACTCCAGTTCACCTGCAGCCTTCTGGCCTCTGCTCAGAGGGCCTCTGTCCCAGGACTGACCGCAGCTTTTTCTTCCCTTGTCAACATTTGCTGTGCCTTTCGGAAGCTGGTCTCTTCTCTGCAATTCAACCCTGGCAGATGTGATGGTGGTCAGCGTGCTTGTGGGCAGTCACTTGGGGACTCCCAGGAGCCATGCTGTTTCCTCAGTCTCTCATTCGGGGTTACAGAACAGTCGAGCCCTGAAGGAAGCCCATTCACGTGAGGTCAACAGAGTATTTCATCACTTTCATTTTATTTTTAAATTTTCAGTGGAGAAATAGTTTGTAGCAAACTGTTCCAGATATTCGGCCACCTGCTTTCCTCACCACCTTTTCCTTGTTGCCTATGGTGCTTGTTTTAAGAACGAGGTTTCTTCTCTGGTCATTTCTAGCAGCTGGGCTTGCTAAATCCTTGATCTGCATTTGAAGCAGAAGGCTTCTTGGTGATGTCAAACTGATTTTCCTATTTCTGAATATTTCGTGAACACTCAGCAACAGTTTCAAGTGAATTTCTCTTGTCCAATTTCGGTTAACTCACATTTGCTGATCTTCTGCTTTCATGCTGAGGGCAGTTTCTTCTTCCTGTATTAAAAGTTAGCAGTTTGCATTTACTATTTGAAGGTACTGGCCCTAGGTTCTTTTTCCTTAACAGTTTTAATACAATTCACCCACTAACATGTGCAGCACTTTTTACTCTATGCCCAGAATTATGCATCTAAGTCAATCTCAGAACATTTTCATCCCCCAACAGGAAGCCCCATATGCACAAGCAGTCATTCCCATTTTCCCCATCCTCCCCCAGCCCCAGGGAGCCACTCTTCTCTCTCTGTGGATTTACCTGTGCTGAACATTTAATGTAAATCGAGTCACTTCATGTAAGTGGAACCGTCTATTGTGACTGACTTCTTTCACACTGAGTAACGTGTTCAATTTTTGTCCACGTTGTGGCCTGGGTCAGTACTCTATGCTTTGCTATTGCTGAATTATATTCTACTGAATACATGGTCCCCACTGTTTACCCATTCATCAGGTGATAGTCATTTGTGTTGTTTCTGCTTTTTGGCTGTGATGAGTAATGGCGCCGTGAATATTCCTGTAGGAGTTTTTATGTGGACATTTGTTTTCAGTTCTCTTACGTGTGTGCCCAGAGAGCAGAATTGCTGGGTCATTCATAAACCAAATGTTCAACTCTCTGAGGACCTGCCAGGCTGTTTTCTAAAGTGGCCACGCTGTGTTACATCCTCACCAGCAAGGGCTGCGCACTCCACTTCTTCTGGGTCCTCATTAGTGCTTGTTACCCTTTTTTTTTTATAACCTATTGTAGTGAGTGTGAAGCAGTTTCCCCTAGTGGTTTTGACTTGATTTCCTTTACAGCTAATGATATTGAACACCGTTTGATAGTGCTTATTGGCCATTTGTAAATTTTCCTTGAAAAATACATTTTCAGATCCTTTATTCACTTTTTAATTGAGTTTCCTTTTTATTGTTGAGTTCTAGGGGTTTTTTTTTTATTTGAAGATACAAATTCCTAATCAGATAAATGATTTTAAAAAATTTTCTCCTGTCTATTGTTTTTTCACTTTCTGGATGGTGTCCTTTGAAGTAAAGTTTTACATTTTGATGAACTCCAATTTATCTCTGTTTTCTTTGTTCCTTGTGCTTTTGGGGTATTATATAAAATCTGAGGTATTTTATTTAAACTTTTATATATAAAATAACTTAATTCTTAGGACCATTCTAGCAGACGGGTCCTGTTTTTGTCCCCAGTCTATGGATAGGAGACTGTGATGCAGAAAATTTCACTGACATACCAGTGTCACAGCTAGCCAGTGCTGTGGGAGTTCAGACCCTCATGTTTGTCCCCAGCATCTGTGCTCTTCACCACCATGTACCACTTCTTCCTGGAATCGTTATTGAAAAAGTCTTTCCTTTTTTGATTACTTGTTAGTTTGTTTTCTCATTGGGGACCACATCTCCTCATTTTCCTTTCGGATATCAGTGTAGCTTTATTTTAGGTCTCATGTAGGCAGAAGCATTGCTGTCAGTTAATTTCTTTATTACTCACTCTCCAGTGATGATTGTTGCTAATTGACCTAATCAAGTCATGCTTAAGTCTTTTCTGCTCATGACACTAAAAACAGAGTCATGACTTACAGAATGCTCAAAGAAAAAGGTACTTGAGTGATTTTATTTTTCTAACCAATCAAATTAAAACCACGGTGTTAACACAGATTATAAGCCTTCCAGAATAGGGTCACTGTCTTCCTTGGGTTTCATTTGTTTGGTCACAGTGTCTGGATAGTGCCTTGCTGTCCAGCAGTTTTGTTAGGATACGTTGCTCGTGAATCATTGTAAAGACAGAATTTTGACAACAGACTGTGTTGTTCATTTCACGAGGGAAAAGATCATATAGAAATACTTGTCAGATGTATTTTAAAATTAAGCTTGGAATTTTGAGAAGAGTTCAAGAAAACATACAAAGCTCTTTTTCCCAAATTTTAGATCTATCTTAGATACATTATGTTTACATAACAGAGTAACTTATCAACTAGATTTGACAAGAGGAGTGTATTATTGATTATTTGTTTTAGTTGGAATATTCTAACTGGGATAAAGTAATCAGTGCCCATAAATGAACAAATATGTTTGTATTATTTTGCAACATAGGAGCAGACTTCATATGTTTCTATATAATATATATGACTGTGTGTTTTAATCTGTCTGTCAGTGTTTTCATAGTTTTTCAGCAATGTTGTAACTTTAGAATTCTTCTGAGAAAATCACCCGCGATTCTAGTGCAGTTTGTACCGTGCATCCTGTCTTTTGCATGGGATTCCACTGTCCCCTCAGTGAGGACTTTCCTCTCCTATTGAGTTAGTAGCAGAGTTAAAGGAACTGTGATTTCTAGGCCTTCGCTCTCCATGTGTTTGCCTTTGGCTGTCAATCACGATTTTCCCTTTCTTGAGTTTTCATTGTTCCATTAGAATTTTTGAAAATAACTATTAATATGTTGCATCGGTCTCCCTAGAAACTTGATGTGTTTGTGCTTTTCAGTTTTCAATTTATGAAACATGTAAATGCACTCTTGTTTTGAAGTAGTCCTTTTTCACTAGATATTTGTTTACCTCTTTATAGTTAAAATATTTTTTCCCAATGAATAAATCGGTGTGCATGTTTTAAAATATACCTTACTTTTTATTGTTCTTATTGTAACAGTTATATTCATTGTAGAGAATTTAGAAAATAAGGATAAACACAATAATAACTTAAAAATGGCCTCTAACCTCACCTGGAGATACAGTTGTAAGGTTTGAAATTGAGAATTACAAGTCCTCTCAACTTGTTCTTCTTTTTCAAGTATATTTTGGTTACTGAAACCCTCGAATTCCCATATGAATTGTAGCAGAAGCTAGACAGTTTCTGCAGTGGAGGCCGCTGGGATTGTGATCGAAACCACATTGTATGTATGAATCACTCTGGAGAGCATTGCCATCCCAAGAGCGCTGTCTTCTGATCCAGGAATGTGCGTGGTGTCTCTGTCCAGGTATTTAGGTCTTCTTTAATTTTTTTTCAACAATGCTTTGAGTTTACAGAGCATTATTTTACTTTATTTTTCTTTGCCTTTATACTGAGGACAAGTGTGCAAGGTACCGGGATCAGAAGTGTATTTCAGCCCCGCGACTTGCTGCCACAATGAACGCTGCACTCTTACTTGGCCCTCTGTAAAATCTTGCACAAAATAGGACGTCAGTAACTCTCTCGAATGAATGATAATATGATTGTTGATTGATGTTCGAGGGTCCATGTGATGATGTCTTTTTCCCAGCCTTTCCCCTCTTCTTAACTATGCCCTTTCTCTTCCTTTCCTCCAGCCTGGTTTTCAGCCTGCCTGTGGCATTGATTTTCCCTGCCTGTAGATTCTTCCTTTCACTGGTTCAGGATAATGTTACATATGGGCTGTAGAAACATGCTAGATGACAGGAAAGAGCAAGTCCATTGCATGCTAGTATTTTAGATTGAGTTATTCTTTTATCGATTGAAATCAGGCTGACCCCCTGAGCCCTCCCATGAGCTCTTTCCACCTTCCTACAAGTGATACTGCTCTTGTTGCTGCATGTTCCCTGCCCCCAGCCTTGATTTTGGAGTTGAGTAAGTCACCATCAGTGAAGCCCTCTCTTTAAAAGTTGAAGAGAACATTTGCTCCTTCTCTCTCATTGGGGACTTGGATGAAATGAGTTACCAGATAAAGAATAGAGCCCCACCTCATTCTGAACCCCGCTCTTTCCGTTCTTTTCTCCAGGGGAAAAAAGTACAATTCAACAGTATAAAGATTGATTGTGAGCTAATGAGGTAGACAAGACAACCGATCATTTATTAAATATCCTTTCATGCTAGAAACAAATGTATTATACACACAAACAGCACACAAAGCACGGTAGAACCGTGGTTACAAACGTGGGTCCGAGTTCGAGTCCTGCTCTAGAGTGACCAGTCCTGTGAGATGGAGAACTGGTAGGTCGGCTTAGCCTCTCCAGGACTGGTTGTCTGTCCTGGAGAGACAGGGCTCGCTAGGCGTCCCCGCCGTAGAGGTGCTGTGGGGTGTAAACGATGCGCGTGGGCAGCCAGAGCACAGCTGCTCGTTCCTAGTAAGTGCAGGATCGCATAGCTTTTGCTGTGACGGCTTTATGACCGCCCTGTGTAGACTCTCAGTGCTCGGAAGGGATGCCTTGTGGTTTGGAGATGGGATTCTCACTTCTGTAAATACCCAAGTATAGTGTTATTGGGCCCCGCTGATTTGAATCTCTTCTTTAGAAAGTACATAATGTAGATATATTTTTCAAGCATGCGTGCTTTTTTTCCTTTACTATTTAAAATTCTACCCTCTCATCTCTTGGTGTGACTTTTCATGGAATCCAGGAAACAGCCCTAAGCTACCTGCCTCTTCACACTTCTCCGTGGTGGTTTCCTTCCCTGACTAGAAGAGGGTTTTGCATAGGAAATTTTATTTGGTCCTCTTTTCTTGGAGTCTCTCTGTCTGTCTGCCCATCTCTCACCTCTCAATCTGTCCATTTATCGACCCACTGATTCTTCTGACATGTTCCAAATCGCATTTCAGGCAGCTTACAGAAGAACAGATACCAAATAAACAGGTGAGAAAATGAGGCCAAGTTCATACAGTGAAGCTAGGAGGCGAGTCTTTATGATGGTTGTAGGCGTGAGACACACGCCTCTTCCCTGTGACTTACAAGATGAACAGCAAGAGTGTGCCTAAGGCTCCCAGCAGACACAGGGAAACAGGGTTTGTGGGAGATGCTCATTGACCGTGAAATAAAGAAGTGGCTGAGCTACTTAGGCTTAGAAGAATATTTTGAGTGTCTTCCAAAATCAGAGTATTGCATCTTTTCTTTTGTGAGAGTTCTAAGTATAGTTGGCTACATTCTATACCTGGAAGTTTCTCCAAAACTGCTTCCCACGTGAGTCCCATGGCTCGGGAATGGGGTGGTTCTGCTCATTGACGGGGGTTGGCCAGAAAGAGAAAATGAGAGCCTCAAAGGAGCCTGGGATTTGTCAGTTATGTTTTGTCACTGCTGTAGAGTTCAAAAAATGCTTTCACAGTTTCTCTCCATCTGAGGCGGCAGCGTGCTCTCTTACCAGCATCAGGAGTGCAGGGCCACGGGATGGTGGGGGCTGACTGCACTGCCGTCAAGACAGCTGAGCTAGTCACTGCAGGTGTGTTTCTTTTACATACTTCATTTCATGTTCTTTACTAGAATGTTTCAACAGGGAGTTAATTAACTGAGTTAATTAACATCAAATAAGTATGATCTTTGTTGAAAAGACATTTATAGGCAGAATATAAGCTGTGTAGACTTTAAAAACCGTTTCATTACCGAAATTTCATTTGGGAAGATGCACAGTTTATCTTATATATGCCTCTCTTAAAGTAACAAAGAAACCAGACAGGAAAGGCAGAGGATGGTTTCTGTTCTTCCTCTCGGCTTGCAGGTGCCCTCACGCCCAGTAGCATCAATCCAGACACCAGCACTGACACTGGCCGTGCTCAGAACTGCCTCAGCTCTGAAGACACTGCTGACAAATAGAAGGGGGCCGCGCCCTGTTACAGCAGGTGCTGTCACTCTGTGGGTCCTTATGTAACTGCGTGGTGTTAATCAGGATCGCCCGTTGTACATTGTGTGACGCTGCTGTCTTGTCTCCTACTTACTTGTTTCTCTAAGTATTCATTATTCTCCAATGCGTGGTACTACACACCTGAAAATGCTTTTTTCAGATGAAAAAGAATGTGCATTTAAAATAATAAGTCTGAAAAAGGGGGCAAAGTTGCTATCCTGTTCCCGCTATTCAAAGATAATAATTAACACGTTAACGTATATTTTCGTCAGCGTGTATCACCTCTGTCATAAAAAACCAGAGAGCACTCTGTGCCTGTTTACTGTGTGGACACCTCCATTTTCCATTCAGCTTTTTATATGTTTTTCTACAATATTCTATCTCCCCTGGCATGATTTTTGATGACCAGTATAGCATTCTGTCTTGTGGAGGCATCGTCCATTTTACTTCGGACTTAAATAAACTTTTAAATTCCAAGTATATTTAACTGAAATACTGAAAAGAGAACTGTGGTGGTACAGGAAGGCCCTACTTCCCTTCCCCTTATTTCCGAAGAGTAAAAGCTGTTGAAAATTTGGTATATATATTTCATGACCCTTATGCCTATGACATACATATATACACACATATGAGAATTCTATATATACGTGTGTGTATATATGCTTTATTTAAAAATGAGACCATACTATATGTTTTTCTGCTGCTCGCTTTATTCACTCAGGTGTATATCATACACGTCCTCCCACTCCAGACTCACCCAGTCCTTTCAGAAAGAGTGGAGGGTTCTCCTGAAGTGCGGGTGTGGTCTCTTGTCCACGGACACCTTTGGTGGGAGAATGCTGTGGACAAGGCCCTGGACCACGGCGAAACGCCGGCTCCCTCAGTGCTCGCAGGTCGCTGTGATTTACCGCATCATTGTTTTGATGGTGGACACTTAAGTTTTCTCCATTTTCCACTGTCAGAAAGATGTTTGACTGGCATCCTTCTTGTACAGACATTCCTGTGATCTTGTATGTGTATTCCTTTAGTTAAGGCTTCTGGAAATTTAGTCCCTGGATGTGACAATTACATTCATCACAGACTCCTTTCAAGTGACTCTAGAAATTCCTTCTCCAGTGGGGAATGAAAAGATGCACAATTACTTATGTAACCAATTCTCTATTGCTGGATATGATTTCACTTAATTTTTTCTTCACACCATTGTAAACAGTGCTGTGTAAATGCCCTGAAAGGTGCATTTTTTGGACTGATTTTTCTTTTTCCTAAAGGAAACGATTCCTAGAAGTGGTGTTGAGTCAGTGTGTACGTACGTTTTTCAGAGTTTACATATCCATTGACATGTCGTCCTCCGAAAATGTCGCTCATGGTTTGTTCTCCCACAAATGGACACTAGCTAGAATATGTATTAAAAATATTTGCCAATATGATGAGCAAAAGTGCTTTTTCATTGTTTTAGTTTGCATTTCATGACCAATGAGGTATTGAGCATTTTTTACTCATTAGCCATTTGACTTTTTTAAAATTAATGATACCTTTTTTCCTTTGCACACATTTAAGTGGGGGAGCTTCTTGTTGCTTTGTGACAGCTCTGTGTATGTTATGAACATTAACCCCTTGTCTTCATCAACATGTATCACAGAGCTTTTTCTTGTCATTTCTTGCCTTTCATTTTGTTCAGGAGGTTTTTTATTTTGGTTGTGTCTCATAATATTCATATGATAGTAAATGTCTTCCTTATGGGTTTTATCTTTGACATTATTCTTAGAAATACTTTCTTATAATGGAATAAATTTCTTCTGTAGGTTTTTTTTTAATCTCTAACATGGAGATGATAATAGTACTTGTTAATGTAAGGGTAAGTTGAGTTAATAAGAGCAAAGTGTTGTATTTGCTGTTATTAGTACTTTTTAATATTTATATCACTGTCTGTAATTTATCTTCTGCTCCTTATGACAGGAATAGGATTTATTCTTTCCAGGTGATTCTCTGATTGTCCCAGGACAATTATTGAAGACATACTTTTCTCTTTGATTTGAAATCCCACCTGTACAAAATACTTATGTACACTAGAGTCTCTTTTTGAGCTCATGGTTCCTTTCTGTCAATCTGCCTTTCTTACTCCAGCACCATATGTTATATATTGTAAAAATTTATTTAATAATTGGCAGTCTGAATTTTTTTTGATTATTTTATTCCATCCTAAATTTTCTTGTCTAGAATTATGACTTTATTATTCCTGAAGAATTCAAAAATATTTTGTTCAAGTTAAAAAAAATCAGATTGGCGTTTTCATGGGAATTTTTAGTAAGTTTTGAATTATTCTAAAGAGAACTTACATCTTTACAAAACTGCCTTCCTCCATGCAATTTGTTGATGTCTCTACATTCACACCTCTTACTTTACCCCTCAGTAGAATCCTGAAGTTTCTCCATTTAGAACATGGCCATTATTTTTGAATTTATTCCAGATTATTGTTTATGTTTTTGTCAATTTTGTAAGTGAGAATTTTTTGCTATTATATTTTTAAATGCTTAAAACTGACATTTAGAAAGGAAGATTAGGTTTGTAAATACTCACTTTGTAACTTGTCATTTAAAATTGTAAGTATTAAGTACTTGTTCCAGAATCCTTTCTTTTTTGTTTTTAAAAATTTGTGTCCAAGATTCTCAAAATGGTCTTAGCTAAGTAGTATATGTGGGGAGACAAATGGAGAGAGGTTGTGAGGCTCATGTACAAACTGTGAGCAGTTTCATGGCTACCTTTAGGCTGGAGAAACCACAGAAGAGCCCAGGTTAGACAAGGAATGGCTTTTTATGCACTTGAAAGCCAGCTTTCCTGCCTGTATGGTGAAGCCTGGTGGGCGTGGCAGGTAGATGATCAAGGTCTGATCAAGGTCATTGGCTGCACAGAGCGCTGTGTCTGTGAGAACTGGTGACCATTGCCATGGGAAATGCTTGGTGCCAGGAACACTGCAGAGGAGCTGGGGAGCCTGTGTGTTAAGGATTTTCCAGTCCTGGGAGTGGGAAGATCAGACTCTGCATTCAGATCTGAGTTTGAATTCATCCTCTTTAGTTTACTGGTCCTCTGACTTTTGTCAAGTTATACATCCTGTTTGAACTCCTGTCTCTCAAAACAGGAGAACTACGGCCTGCTGCTAGAGTGTTTGATCAGGGTAAATGATTTGTGTGTATAAGATGCCACGTACAGTCACAAGCTCAGTAAGAATTGGGCTGTCGCCTCTTCTTCTGCAACTCAGTGCTCGATAAGTCATCAGGGGAAAGCGAGTCCCTAATTTATATGTGGTGCAAGGAAGAACAAAACTAACGTCTTGCCTTTCCCTGGCAGTATTCTTACTTCTTTGCTTCGTGTACCTCTTTCCTCCTTTACTCTTCTCTTTCACCTCCTCCACCAAGTTCCTGAGACTCTCTCAGAACACCAGATTCACATTACTTTAAATGTTGGCTCATCCCCATGAAATGACAGTGACATAAAAAAACTGTACACATCCCAGACATGATTGTATTTGATTTACACACACACACGTGCACACACACACACACACACATATCAGGCTACCTCCCATTTGCTGAGGGAGAAGGACCACTTTTTCTGAGTTTTCATTTACTGAGCATGAGAGCAAAGTCTCCTGAGCAGAATTTCGCCTGGCTTCATGCATGGTTTTTTAAATTGGATTTCTGCTTTGTGTCCATAGAAATATTCTCCTATTAGAAGAGAGGAAGTGGAGACATAGATATTCTGCTGAGATATTGGTATCATCATATTTGAGTTTTAAACGACTTAAGACAGCATAGAGTCGTAACTTTTTATGGGTGAGAATCCATGATGGTGTAAGTTGGACAAGAACCTGGGTCTCCTGCCATCGTGTCCACGCAGGTGAAGAGGCAACTGGTTGGGGGATGGCAGGGATCCTTCTTGCTTGAGTTCCAGGGTCTTGTTAGTTTTCATTGCTCAGCTGCCTTTAGTTTATGTTCATGTGCCCTCTCATGGGAAGGTCACTCTTTACTGATTGACTGAGTTTCTAATCAGCAAAAAGCTCTGGACCCACTCATATTTTCCAGAGTTTTTCTTCTGACCTGCTGACACTTTATATAAATGAGACCTAACAAACTACTGGATATAAAATCCTTATTGTTATTGTTTTCCCTCAAGTTCCATAGGAATGGGGTGCTGTCTCAGGCTGTCTAAGGCTAGATCTGAACAAATATAGGGTGATAGGCTGTGCTGCTGGACCCTCCCCAGTCGAATTGGTTTTCCACCTTAGTTTTTAGAATCAGGCAGATGAGTTCAAATCTTGTCTCTACCAGTTATTAGCTTTGTGACCTTGGGGAAGTAACTTTACTTTTTTGAGTTCCAATTTTCTTTATCTGTAAATAAGTTCTGTATTTATTATATGGTATTTGTTGTAGAATTGAATGAGCTAATTCCCTCATTTATACCTAAAGTACTTACCGCGTTGTTGTATGATGGTTCCGTGGTAGTTGATTACTAAGGCACACGGCAGTGAGAAAGGGGGTGGGGCCCCCTGGATCAAAGAGCTTATATTCCAGGATATGCTTGTAAAAGACTGGATTGCAGTGGACTTTTAGTAAATGTCCATTCCTTTCCTAATCCCCATTGATTGTGTATATATCTTTATACTAATATATGAACAATTTGTTTTTGCAATTTAAATATTTGTATTATTTAAAGAATGTAACTAGAACAAAAATACGTGAAATAAAATGATTTGACTTTTATTTTCCTTTCAATAGGCAAAACAAAATAAAATAGAAAAGAAAAGAAAAAGTATTGAAGGAGTAGAAATAATTTTATTTCCGTGGAATTAACTCCCTATATTATGTTTTTCCATTGTGTTGTTAAACAGCATATAAAATTGACAGTTTGTGACTTCAGTGTTGATAGCTAGGTGAATATACTTTCTTTTTGTGGTTGTCTTTGATGAATTATTTGCACTAGATCATAAATGATGTGCATGTTACATATTGGAAACAAGGAAACAGTGGATAAATACTACCTCCAATGCAGTCATTTTGTTACCGAGTCCAGACTCGTTCTGCTTGCCACATGACAGGCCAATAAACTGGGAGATGAAGTGTTGGAGCATGGAATAGTGACTTTATTTGCAACGCTGGCAGACCCAGAAGACGGCAGACTGATGTCCTCGAGATCCATCTTCCCCAAGTCAGAATTCAATCTCCTTTTATAATAAAAAGGGGCTGGGTTGTGGTTGGTTGTTGCATACTTCTTGCTGCATGAATTGTTTGTCCTCTGAATCCGCTGTTCTTGCAGGTGTCCATGTGGATCAAATCATGGTGCCCCTGTAAAGCCTCCAAAAAAACAAAGGTTATTCTCTATTTTGCAACATGCCATCTCTACAGAAGTGCAGATGAGCTAACATTTTTAAAGATCAGGGCCAGGAGAATAGGCTTTCCTGTAAATTTCAGGCTAAAGGCAACTTTCTTTTACAAATGGTGCAGATCTACCAAGTCTGAGCCTAGAAAACAGGGCACAGGTTTAAAGCCAAAAGAATAGATCAAACATAGGGTCAAAATTGTTCTTTTTTATTACAATTCCCTTTTCAGCCTCATAGATAATTTTAGTAAGAAACATGAGCAATTTTGTATTTTTGCTTCTTAATAACCGACAAGTGGGCCAACAATATTTTTGTGAGCAGGGATGCTGTGCTGGCCCTGGGGTGACAGCAAACTCTTGTTGGGGTGGCCGACCCTGAAAAATGTCTGATGCCCCGTGAGTGTTGGTGTGGGTCCCGCTAGACAGGGGCCCTCTTCAGGAACCAGCATATGGGCATTGTCCTCTGGAGACCTCTTTTTCGGCTGCAGGAAATTTTTTCAGATACTGTGATTGAAAAATCACTCCAGCTGGGGATAGTTAGGGGAAAAACGAAAAGGAAAAGTGTTTGGAGTAGAGTAGAAGAGTAGGACATAAGATCACGGATCCTGAGTACTTGGCAGCGGGGCCTCGGGAGAGAGGGGAGCACAGGTGGTGAGGGGCCTGGCTCCGGAACCAGCTCCTGTACCTGTCCCCGCGCCCAAGCCACATAGGTTTTAATTGACCTGGGCCACCTCTCTGGGCTGGATGTCACCCTGGGCAGAACCTTGAGAATCGAAGGTAAGGGGTGGGCAGCACTCACCTAGGGGGTCACTGAGGACTACGTTCAAGTCCACAGTGCCTTTCTGGTCATGTGTCTTCACTTGTCCTTTATCTCAGGATCTGTGGAGGAGGAGCAAGGAACTCAGGGAAGGATCCAGGAAGATATCCGACTGTGTTAAGAGAGGACAGAAAATGTGAAACGGGGAGTGAGGACACTTGCAGCAAAGTAAAATGACTTCACAACTATTGCTTCAGAGCTGCAGGTGTAAGAGAGCCTAAGCCTGTCTCAGAGTGCAGAGGACAAGCGGAAAGGAACGGCAAAATTTCCACTGACAATTGAAATTTTGTTAAATAGCCTGATACTGTTGTTTGCATCACTTGAATGAATGCAGGCATATTTTTTTGGGCAATTACAAGTTCACTCAACCCCACCAGCCCCACTTGCCCCCATCAGGGATGGGCTTTCTCAAGCACAGTGCCCCTCCTGCTTGGGTGGGCCATGCTGCTGGTCCTCCCCTCGGGCAGGGCTGCTGCAGGGCACTGAGTCCGCGAGGCACGGCCTGTGATACACGACTGGAACATCTCTGCTCTTGACTGGGGGCCTCCATTTCCCCTGCAGTGTAAGAATGCCGGTGACTGAGTTAGAAGCATGCTTCCAAGCTGTCCGTGTCCTCGGCATCCAGAAGCGGAGCCTGGAAGCTTCCGAGTTTCTCCAGGATGCGGTCAACTTTCACCTTCCGCAGGTGAGTGTATGTCCTTACACAAGTGGAGGAATTACTGCAGTTTTCCTGGAACTTTCTCACCACTAGTCCATCTGATTTATCTGTGCTAGGATTCAGTATGGCCTGCTAAAGAATCTGGAGTGAGATCTTGAAACCCTGATGAAGAGGATTATTTATTTCATTTCTCTATGTGATAGTCTTTTACTTTTAAAATTCAGAATGATTCTTTCAGGAAATTTTGGTGGGGTTGGAGAATCAACTTTGCTGTTAATATCTTTGCTACCTGTTGCTTTATGCCTCTCACCTGTCTTCTGTCACTTGTGAGGCGGTTTCATTTGTGATTCTGTCCGGGTTTTTCATGTTATAAAATATAACTTCTATAAAAGTACAGTCTCTTTTACTCCGAAGACATTCCACAAATACTCCTTTAATCTGGGTGTGGTTTTAAGAAGACAGAATCATTAGAACATAAAATTGCAAGTTGCTAGTGCAAAATCCCCAAAATCAATAGTCTAGCTAAACATTTAAAATCTTTCTAATCTACCTTGGATTTGTATGGATAAGTGAAGCTGTTTGCTAAGAACACAAGACCAGGTTTAGAATACAGGCTGGTGTAGCTCAGCAGGTCCTCCCAAGCTGATGCTCTGCCAGAGGGTGGGGCCGAGGGAAGAGGGCGTGTCCTGCCCTCCCTGAGCTGACAATTTTATAGCAAAGACCTTCACCAGGTGAAGAAATTGGGGTTTCTTCTAAGAACAGTGAGTTTTAAAAGAGTCCCAAAAGCACGGGTGTGGCACAAACCCATTTGTCTCAAGTAGGGGAGAGTGGCTGTGGGGCCACTTGGGAGACTCGTGAGTCCAGGTGCGCAGTGTTGGTGGCTTCCACTAGAGCGGTGGGACGGTCATTGGGTAAAAGCGAACAGATTGAAGGCACGTTTAGATGGTAAAAAGTAAAGGATGAATGCTGTCTGTGAATGTAGGATGGAGTAAGGCCCAGGTTTCTGTGTGAATTAATGAGGTAAATGATGCTCCTGCGGTGCTCTGAGGAGGAAAGCTGCAGAGGGAGTTCTGGGGGAAAACTGAGGAGTTCAGCTGTGGGTAAATTTAAAGGCTGTTAAATGTGTGGTCTGGGAGCTCAGGTGAGAGCCAGTAGTGAGTAGGGGGAGGGGAGAGGGACTTTCAAATCATTTTGTCTTGTGAACATACAAATAAATATGAGTAATGACTCACTTAACACCTCTATATTCTGGATTTAAAGCCCAGTAACATTTTGCTATTCAGACTGCAGAGGTTCTTAATTTTTTTAATAGAAATAAATAGAAACAATATTGGAATTAAGGAACATCTTAGAATTGATGTGTGTCCTAGTTTGTATTTTTATACCTCATCTGTTTATAACCATAATCTACAAAATGTTAGCTTGCTTAGCATAAGAGTTAAACAGGGAAGTGACACACATTGTTGGGGGTTGAAGCTGATTTTCTTGGGCAAATTATGTAGTCTCTCTGTGCCTTAGTTGCATCTTCTGTGACTGCCCCCGGGCCCCTCATCACAGCTGATTTCCTAGACTAGATGTTGGGAGGGAGGCTGCTGAAGGGAATAAGAAGTGGCAACTGCTAGGGATACTGAAGACAGAGACAAAAACAGGTTAAAGCCGATATACTGAATAAAAATACCCTCAAAAGGGAAAGAATCCCGCAGTGTTTTTAGCCACTTAGCATAAGAGAAACAAAATCACGTGGACCCAAAGCTCTTGAGCATATGAGTACTGTGGGTGGGAGGGTGTCATCAGAAAAGTGTTGAGAAAAGGCCTCTTCATTTCCCTTGACGTTTCCAGTAAGGATGTGGAGCAGAAGCGAAAACCCCCTGCTTCACAGTTGAAGGTGCTGTTTTGTGCAAACCTGACCAAAGGTTGGAGACCAGTCATCGGCTGTGCTGGCAAATGAAGAGGCTTCTGAATGGGGTGGGGCACTTGCTGTGACTTCCAGATGAGCTGCTGGCTGGGGTCTGTGAGGCGGGCAGTAGGTTTGCAGGGTGGCCCGGGCATAATCCCTGGGTCTGAGGCTGCTGGTCTGATTAGCAGACCTGGGCACCCGCAGTCCTAATGGGGCAGCTCGGGATGTGGCCTGGGACACCTGCTGTGCTGAGGGCGAGAAGAGGGCTTCCCTGAGGGGGTGTCCCTGCGGAGAGTGTGAGCGTCATCCTGCAGGGGAGGAAGAGCCTCTGAGCAGGGGGCCGGATGCACAGGCAAGACCAGCCTAAGCACTGAGTTTTCTGGGATCCGGAAGTCATACAGTGGCCCAAACCGCCTTGTTCCTGCGAGACTGGAGGGAAAAGATGCTGAAAAGACAGGCTAGAGTCAGACCCTGTGTTGGGTTATGAGTGACAGGAGAGGAATGTTCAGGCAGGCACAAGAGAACCCTGTGGGCTTCCCAGCTGGGGCGTCACGTCGAAGGGAAGAACAGAGTTATAGACTTTGCCACTTATTAGCTGTGTGACTTTGAGCAATATCACCCCACCTCTCTATATATATCTTCATCTGTAAAGTGACAGAGTGACAAGCTCGTGTCATCAGAAGGCTTAGTTAAGCTCTGATCCTCTTTGTCCAGTCCTGTCAGTGCTGCCCTGCAAGGTTCTGCAGCGGCTGCTTTTACCCTGAGATGGGAGGGCGTAGAGGGAAATTGTAGTGCCCGAGTGCAGGAGGGGGGTGCTTTAAAGCCAGTCATGTAACAGCCTGCAGCTGCAGACCTGCAGGCAGTTTGGTTGACGGTCCTTGAGAGGACGTTGGAGGCCTTAGCGTCGTCTTAAGTCTTGTTTTCCCTTGGGGTCCGGATTTGCCTTTGCAGATTGATGTTGAAGCTTTGGGCTTCTGGCAAAGCTGTTTTCAGAGATGGGTATATACGTAAAATATCATATAAAATAAAGTGATTTATTTAACGTGTGCGACTTTGCAGCTGTTGGGAAGAGCTCTGCTGGCCTGGTCTCCACCGAGTACACCAAGGGTCAGCAGAGCATTTGGGAGGGCAGGTAGCCTGCAGTGCTGCTGCGGGGTTTCTCCCCAGGAAGGCGCTCTGCTGAGTTGACTCTTCTATGAGTTTGGTTGCCAGACGAGCAGACAGAAAGTTAATGAGTTCTGGAGGGATTGTATAATGACAGGAAGAATGAGGAAACCGTAGTTTTTCGGGACTAGAACATGCTTTTGGTTCCTGATTCAGTGTGTTCCATTACAGAATTGATGAGTTGTGTCTATTCTGGGACTTGATTGAAATAAACGTTCAGCCTAAATATTAAGAGATTTGTTTTATTTTGCTGGAGGACTCGAGCCAGGATGACAGCCTCTCAGATCACTCTGAGGGACTGCTCCCAAGAGGTAGGGGAGGAGCTAGGATATATAGAAGCTAATTGGTAATTGGAACAATAAAAAAATTGCTTGTTATCTAAAGAAAACCAGATATCTCAAGTTCAAGTATTTACTGCTTTTCTATGTATGGTGGGAAGCAAACATTTGGGTCATTGAATTCATTCCTTTGGCAAGCCCCTGGCTATCTAGGGCCAGTATCCTGTCCTTTCTTACTCTGAATCTGCTCAGAGGGCACCTCTGTGAGTGGCTGAGAGGCCGGGCTTTAGGCCTCTCCTCGCTGGAGTTTGGCAGCAGCCGCTGATGACTTGGATTCAGCATTCTTTGTTTACTGACATGGTTGCAGTATTTTCATTCACAGTGTAGTATTTTCATTCACAGTGCTCCCCCTTGGTCCTAAATTCGACCAATATTTTGAGAGACATTTCATGACCAATTTTGTCCCACGGTGCTACGATGGCTCATTCCTAGTTCAGGTGAAGAATCTTCTGAGTTGCCATTCAAGGTGTTAGATTTTTATATTAGGCCTTGTTGATACTAAAAGTTCTCTGGATCACCTGTCTTACTAGTCTATTATGATCCAGGAAGTGTTTACCCTTCATTGCTCATTCCCATTCCTAGAATCACACTATTATATTTATTTTATTCAGGGTTATAAATTCTATCTGTTTCTTCAAGATGTTTAGCAATCATCAATCTTGTAGGCCTAGTTACACATTGGGAAATGTAACAGACAACAATTTTATAAAATAGACAGGATATAAGTAATAAAACTAGTAACGTTAATAAAGTCACGAGTAAGAATTTAATAGTCGAGAAGTTGTATTTTGGGTTAAAATTTTGTGTTTCTCATTGAGTTTGATCTTATGAGAAAGTTCATATTTATTGTCAGGCTCACAGCAGGTATTAATTGGCCAGGTGAAGTCTCCCACCTTGTAAGATCAACAGTGGCCTAAGCAGAACTATAATTTCTTTTGAGAATAATGTTTCTGAGGGCTATCAATTTAGAGCCTTGGAGTAGGGAATCCCACCAAGGTAACACAGAAGTACTAGACATAGGTAATTTATCATAAACTTAACAATTGGAGTAGTTCATAATCAAAGGTAGGAGAAATTATCAAAGTAATTTTTATACAGACCTGGTCCGGTGTCTTGGGTCAGCAGTCTACCTCAGATGTCGTCTTCTTCTCATCCTGGCCTGGTAGCTTTTTCTCCATTTGGGCATCGTTTTAAGTTGAGCAGTGCTCTATAGGCCAGTGCACTGCAGGGGCTGTTTCTGATAGGAAATGAATCCGAGAGTCCGTTTCCTTCAGCTTTAGTGTGTATGGTCTAGTTAAGAGTACCTGAAAAAGTGTCCTTCCGTTCAGGTTGGAGAGAGTTATTTAAGTCATGCCTGTTCCAGTATGTATAATCCCCTGGCTGCAGGTCATGGGGCATTGGAACTTTACCCAAGGATAGATAACTGAACTTCAGAAACAAACCTAGAGTATCCTTTTCATAATTCAATTAAACTGTATAGCCATGTGACATAACAGCAAGGAATGATCTGGGAAGTGTCTTAGTAAATATGGACCTCAATTAACAAAACTAGAATTTAATATCCACTAAAATATAATCTTTTTTTCTCTCTAAAGTTACCCTCTGTTTTCTCAAATATAGCCAAATGAAGATTAATTTCTTTACAAGTGAAGTCTGATTATTTGATCATATAGGCTATTTTAAATTGGCTGTGTTGGAAGTTTTAATACGGAGTCTCAGGGTAGAATGTTAATAAGGTTTGCTAAGGCCAAGAAAGCCACGTCAAGGATTTCCATGGGTTTCTGCCTTACAGATTTAGGTAAATTCTTTTCTGTTTAAAATCCTTAAAATACCTTTATAGTCCTATATCTGTTAGGAAATGAACTTCCTAATTTGTCTGATAGAGCCACTGGGGACCTAAGAGTTTTTAGTCCCTTGAGGGATCAGATAGAGAGAAAAATAACTGTTCCAAGTCTGATTACATAGGTATAATTTATCAAATTGCTGTGAACCATAACTAGCTTAAGGAGAAGAGATCCTTTATGTCTGGGAAACAGGTTAAAAGCCAGTAGTATTTCAAACAATATCAAAAATTATAACCATATTCCCCAGTTTGCTCAGTCCCATGTAACTAATTCTTTTAATCAGAGTTTTCATTACACATTAAAAATTTCTTACCCAGTTTAGTTCAGTGCTATAATTTGAAATTTATTAGAAATCAGTAAATCTCCTTGAAGAGAAAGCATTTTGCAAAACCATCAGAAGAAACCAATTAACTGTCTATAAATGACAAAAGATTTAAAAGCATGGTTAAACACCGTTACACTATAATCAATAAAGAAACCTGTTCACTATACCCATAATTATCACTGGTAACATTTCAGATATACCAGAATTTTAGGGAGTCCATATAATTTCTACAGTATCTATATTAATAATATTTTCTCATTCAGTATAGCCTTAGAAGGTTTATGATTCATTTGACAATACCATGTTATTTAACATGCCAAATGAGTCTTACTAGTTTAAAATCTATCTTTGGGATGTTTCAGGGGCCCTCTGTAGCATCCCAAACTTAACTGGAGGTTAAAAGAACTTTAATTAGAATTTGATATTTGGGGATCTTGTTAAAAGATTTCAGAACACTTGGTCAGATAAACATACAGATCACTGTAAAGTAGTACTAACTCATTAACAAGAAAATACATCAAAGGTAAAGACCAAACAGATCAGCTAAGTGGTATAAGAAGTTTTACAATCTGTTACTGAAGGTGGATTAACATTTTAAGATAATTTTTTCCTCTTAACAGAGAGAAAACCAAATCTAATCTTGTACCAGCTTACTTCTAAGATTCATTTACGTTGCCCAGTTTGATTCTAAACTTAGCCAATTCTGACCACGTACAAAACTCTTTCCTCAGGTTTCCTCTTCCACAAGCCTTCCACAGCTTTCTATACTCATATTAGTGTGTCCCTTATTTTCTCTTCCATTCAGAAGTAACCAGCTTCAGGAGAAAGTCACTAATTTTCATTAACAAAATATAATTCCATTCTTATATCTTCCTTTACACATTTATATTACTTCCCTAGGATACTGAGATCATTCCCTTACTAATAGAGACTATTTCAGGGTGGCACCAACCATTTATTAATATTTCTAAACACCTTAATTTCACTGTAAGAGGAAGTTAAATGTTAAGTAATTCATATTTCAATCTTATTTTATCTGAAAATTGCATAACTATTTAATAAAATCCCATCATTTAACTTAATTTAGCAGATATCTAGAATTTAAAGATACTAAACATTCAGAGATTATCTTAAGCATACATTTTAAAAATATATTTTAAACATTTACCCAATGCTCTCACCTCATTTGCATTTAATTTACTTAAAATTTTACCACACCACATTAATATTGTTTTTTTCTTGACAAATCTGCAACAGATATAACAGGATCTTATTTGACTTTGATTAAACCTAGGTACAGTAAAGGTATTATACTTAATATTGATGACTTTAAAGATGTCTATATTAATTAGAACATACTTAAACTAAACAATATCAAATATTATCTTAATAGTGAATATTTTCCAGTTCACGTGATGCTGAAAGTCAATTTGTTCAGTTTTCATTTTAAAAATAGTTAATTTTTAAACTCTTATTTTTTACGTCAATTAAGCAGAGCTCTTTCACTTTGACTTTGATTTTTTAGCAGTAGAAATATCTCACATCTATAATGTGTATGCAGGCTTATAATCAGACAAAAGATAGAGATCTCATAGCTTCACTTTAAAACTTACCTATGAGATAGGTATAATAATAGATGGAGTAAGCTGAATTTGCTTGCTCAAATCACTAAGGCTTACTATTTATGAAACAGACAGTTTAGATTTCTTCACAAAAACTGAAACCCGTTGGGGTTCTGAGTTCTAAAATGCCAAAAATTTCTTGGCTTAAATTTTATTTCGTTGAGCTAATTAGGCTCAGTCCTAGGTCATTGTTTGTTGTATTTATATTTCTGATCTGCAAGACAAAGACACTCTCTTCCAGGTCCCCAGAGATCTGGTCTGTCACCCAGACCTAATTTTACCTCCTTAATTGGCATTTTTATGTCAGTGAGAAGAGCTGTAAACAAAGAATTCCATGTTTTAAAACTTTAAGGTTTACTTTATCATGTCTTCCAAAGCTTGCATAAGGCATTTAGTAAGGTCTCTTTTCCTTGAGTTATAAGTTAAACCCAGGGTAAAACTCTAATTATATTTTTTTATTAGCCACTCAACATTTGTTTTTAATTTTATGTTATATTGGATGTCTCATGTAACTCTACTGGTTTCCTTTAATTAGTTCAATTAATATTTTCAGAGGGACAGATATGTGCCCAGCCTTATAATACCAAGAAGGGGAAGCGTTTTTCCACTGAAACATATCTACCCCATAACATAAGCAAAAGGTTTGTATAAAGACCATTTAAATATACCAATTTCACAGAATTGTATCTCAATTTTATTAAATCTTTTACCTTTAATTTTTATATTTATTAGGTTTAATCAATTTTTCTTATTTTTATAAGGAGTGCCAGAAGCCTTTTTTATTTTTTTTTTGTGCATGTATATAATTTTATAGAAGTCTCTATGATGCCCAAGTTTCAGACAAAGAGCTTAGGCCTTTCTCAGTTTTAAATTTGATTAATTGTTCTGTTGTCCCAATAATTGATCAAGTATTTCAGTCTATATATACATATATTTTAAACTGTGTTAAATAAAACGGACTTGTTTGAACTTTAATGTTGGGGGACAGTAGGTGATCTCTTTGACCCTTTTTTTTTTAACTTAACGTAGTGTAGGATCAAAACCTTATATCTAAATCCAAAAATGTCCATTTTATTTATCTCATTTAAAATAACCATATAAAAATATTTATCCATTTGGGATAAGCAACTTATGTTTTTTTTTTCTGATATATTTACAATCCTTTTTGGAGTTATTCAAACTAATTAACATTAATTATTCTAAGTTTTTATTAGCATCTCTAGAACCATGTATCGGAAAGTAAAAACATAAATGTAGCTTTTCAAACCAGTTTTATTTTTTTAACTAAGTTCTTAGGTTAACCATTAGATATATTTTTCTACCTTTAAACTTGATTTTAATAGGTACCAATAAAACAGCTGTTTATAACGAGATCTCCTTCAACTTTCACCAATTTAAAGGTTTTTCCAAATTAAAGGATTCATCATATGGCCATCAGTTTATATATATATATATATTTATATCAATTTATATATATATATTTACATCAATTTATATATATATATATATATATATAGTGATTTTAAAGTAATAACATGAGTAGGCTCTTCCACATGAGAGTGGGGGTGTTGCCTAAATAAAATTCAAAGGTTTACTGTCCAAAAGCTAAAGGCCTTTGTGGCCCTGGCTGATGCAACAAAATTTAAGATGGCAAAATATCTCAAAATTGGTACAATCAAAGAATTGCTTAGAATCCCAATTTATTTGCGTGGCCACCATATGTACACAATACTTGAACCATTTGTATGTCAGAGTCCAAGATTTCCTTTAAAAAATAAAGTAAACATTTATATACATACATACACACACTTCAAACACCCAGAGAAAGGTAAAACATTAACATTTCAGGGACACAGGAAGAGAAATCCAAGTTCCCCCTAAACGGGATTTTGTTTTTAATAAGTTCAGAATTCCAAAAAATGTTTTTATCAGGCCTGGTTATTTACTTTCAGAGTGAGTTTTTTTTTTCTTATTTCCAATTAATGTAAGTTTTGTACATACATAAACCTGGCTGGGGTAATAGTTGGAGGCTGGCAATCTGTCATTTTTTTTTTCTGTTTTTTATTTTTTTTTTTGAAAGTTCTATTCCCCATTTTAAGGTCGGGATCTCAGAATAAATTTGCTAGTAAGATTTCCCGCAGGGACAACTCTATGGCCTGAAGTCTTTGCCTCTACCACTCCTGGAAGATTCTCTGTCACCCGAGAAAGCTGTTACCAGCCAGGAGGAGGGTCCCATTTTTGGAGTTGAAAGGTTCCTCATAAGAGTTTTACTTTTATCCTGAAAAATTCAATGGATGTAACCAAATTGAGGAAAACATTAGACCAGGCTATAACCTAACCACCCAGTCCTGAACCCAGTGTATTTCAACTTGGACCCACTTGGGACGTCTCCACTGGGTGAGTATTTTTCTGATATGTTTCCACCAGCCCCACCTCGGACATCTCCTCAAGGTGGGTATTTCCCGTTATCTTTCAACCAGGCCCCAACCAGTATGTTTCCACTGGGTGGGTAATTCACCCCAGTTTCTTTCAACTGGAGGGCCATGTACCTGGATACACCACCAGATAAAACTCAGGATCATCAACAAATATGTGAGATCCGAGAACCAGGAGAGACTCACCCAAATTCATCTGGACTTCCCGAGAAGGCAGATGGGCACAAAGGGCCACTGATGGTACCAAGGCTTCAGTTACTCGGAGAGTTCAGGTGGAGAGAAATCTGCTCTTGGTCCCTTCATGGCGGCCAAAACTGTTGACTGAAATACATGTGCAGCCTAAAAGTTAAGAGTTTTGATTTATTTGGCGGGAGGACTCGAGCCGGAATGACAGCCTCTCAGATCGCTCTGAGGGACTGTTCCCAAGAGGTTGAGGAGGTGCTAGGATATATAGGAGCTTTACAACAAAGACCAGGTTGTTGGAACAATAAAAGATTGCTTGTTATCTAAAGAAAGCCAGGTATCTCAAGCACAAGAAATTAGTGCTTTTGTATGTATGGGAGGAAGCAAACATTTAGACTCACTGAATTCATTTTTTAGACAAGCACCTAGCTATCTAGGGCCAGTATCCTGTCCTTTCTTATTCTGAGTCTACTCAGACGGCACCATTGTTAGTTGCTGCAGAGGCTGGGCTACAGGCCTGTCCTTGCTGGGGGGTGGCGGTAGCCTTTAATGACTTGGTTTCAGTATTGTTTACTGACGTGGTTGCAGTATTTTCATTCACATTGTAGTATTTTCGTTGACAGACTGATTACGGATAATCTGCAAAATTGGAAAGCAACCGAGATGGAATTACTGCAGGTACCTTCTACGTTAATAAGCCGTGTGCAAACATAAACATGGAGGAAGCATACATTTGGATTTGGTGGTGTATGGAAGGGTTTCTGCACATTACAGGAAAGCGGAAGGCAGAATTCCTTAAGTCCACCTTTCTTTACTGTAGTGGTTTCTGAGAACAGTTTATGGTCATTAACCAACAATGACAAACGTTGGCACACATTGCATTTAAGAGCTGGCCAGCTTCAAACTTGTGTATTGGACAGGTGGAATTCATAGGCAAGTGGTCAGGTGGATGGGAGAGAGATGGAGCCAAGGCCTGGGCCCAGATTCCGGTTTAAATCGCCATTTCCTCACCATAAGGCCTTGGACTAGAATGTAAACTCTCTTAACCTCTTGGTGAATCTGTGAAATGGGCATCATAATATTCGTTTATTCCTGGGATTGTTGTAAATTCTAAAGAGTATTATAGCACACATGAAGCACTTAACACACTGGCACTTAGCAGTGTTCACTGTGTGCGGCCGCCACGCTTGGCATGTGTCAGAGCCGTAAAGGCAGCATTTGTCTATTGAGGACGCACTGGTAGCCCCTTGGCTAAGTTGTGAATTTGGTGATTTACTTTAATCCTCGTAACTCTGTGTGCAAAGGGCAGTTATTTTCATGGACAGATGAGGAATCTGAGGGTAAAAAACACTGTGTAATTTGCCCAAAGTCAGACCATAATTTTGGGTGCAGGGGCCTCTGTTCAGCATGGGCCCCTGGGCCTTCTGCCCTCTCCGTTCAGCACCAGAGCCTAATGTGGTGTCGGCTGTTTCCCAGCCCAGAATATCCGGCAGGCCGCAAGACACACCTGGCCCTGCGCTGCTTGAGCAAAATCTCCGAAGGAGAGGCAGTTAGAAAAGTGATAAACATAAAAACAGGCGACAGCAAACTGTGATCAGCTCTGAGAAGGAAAGGATCACGTCTCGTCGTGCAGAGCTGAAAGCTTTCCCGTCGGGGCTGCTCTGGGGGCGTTCATCTCAGATAAACAAACTCTGCTGCTGCACCAAGGCAGGAAGGCAGGGCGCGTGTGGCCAGGTAGACAGGACCTTGTTAATCGTGCTCATTCCCCATTCAGCTGCAGCTGTCACGGGCACTTACCTAGTAAACAGATGTAGGCCATTTTCATCACGCACTTTGCTTGGTAGTTTTATTGGCCCCACCTTTGAGATGAAGTCATTGAAGCCGGGGAGTTTGCTGAATGCCCGTGATCACCTTGGAAATATCCCCACTGGTCTTTCAACCAAGACTGGTGTGGCTGTCATGTCCCAGCTCTGTGAATGGCATCGTGAGGCTTCTGTCAAGTGGCCCAAATGACTAACATTAATATGCTTTATTCGTAGGAAATAGTTTTTGACAATAAGAGAAAAGGTAGTAAGAAATTGTTTGGAAAACTAGATAAAAAACAATTCTTCCCCAGCTGGGGGAGCGTACCCTGTGTCACTCACTCCACTGACTGCCTGGCACCTCCTCCCTGACGACTCCATGCTCAGAAGCCACTCTGAGCCTTTGAAGAACATTTTGCCTCATGAAACTGTTGACTAGGACCTGCGACCTCTCTGTCCCTGGTTAACTCTCAATTCAAAGCCATTTAAATATTATGCAGGCTCCTCCGCTCAGATGTAAGAATAGCCTCTTTAAACTTCTTGATGCAGCTCCTTAATGAAGATCTTGCAAAGGAAACCTAGCCAAAGCCTGGGATGTATGCAGATAGTGACTTTAACCTGAATATTTTTTGACGTTCAGAATCAGAGGGGTGGGGGACTCAGGAAGGCCTTTTTAACGTAGAAAGTGGAAAGTGAAAAGACGCAGGCTGTGTGAGACTGAAACATGTCAGTCGAAGCCAGCAAGGCAACTGTGTTCAGGATGGTGTGTGGGGCGTGCATTGTTCTCACAAAGAAAGAAGTGGTGGGAGGGGAGGAAGGACTTTTAGGTACTTAAATGTGGAAGAAAAAAGTGGGCTGAACATTTCCTGGTTGAACAAGAGGATTGTGACCTGATGTGCTTGTATTTTGGAGAGAAGGGTTTTGTGGAGCCAGGCCTACGGAGAATGCTCTCTGGGTGGGGAGTCAGCACAACAGGGAACCACAGAGAACCAAGCTGACTCCAGGGCCCCTGCTGGGGGAGAGTCGGCCTGCCAATTGGAGCCCTGCAGGCTCCTTCTGTCCCTTAGCTGGGGCCTCAGAACTCCCTTCACAACCCAGTACTGTTGATACAAGAAAAAAATCGTGGGGCATGAGAAGGGATGTGTCCCAGGCTTTGGTTGAGCCCCTGGGATGTGTCCTACCTGATTTTGTTCCTTGGCTTCATGCAGTAAAGATTTCAAGAGCAAGCCAGTGTTGAGTAAAGGTAGATTTATTCAGAGAGATACAATGAAAGCAACAAAAACATCACGAGGTGTGGGGGATGGGTGCTCACATTAAAAGTAGATACACACTCCACAGACTGTGGGCCTTCTCCGAAGAGGGAGAGAGAGTGATGACCGCCAGGTGGCGCTGTGTTGCTCGTTTTCGTGGGCTTGCGGTTTCATATGCTAATAAGTAGAAGGACCAGCCTTAGGGCAAGGGGCTGGGATTCCCAGGGAGTTGGCCATTTCCCACCCTGTGAAATTTTGTGGCTAGCCTAGGGAGTGCCATGGTGCCTGGGGGCGTGTTATTCACCATGTTACTTTTACAATGGGTGTATAACGAAGCTCAAGATCTGCTAGAAGTTAAATCTCTTCATCCTGAGCCTCAAGGCCTATTGGGGGTTGAATCCGTCACCATTTTGATGTTAATTGCTGTGGCCTTCCTAGAATGGCTGTGTTCTGCCCCCTTCCATCCTGTCTCACTCTGATGACGCAGAGAGAGCAGAGGCCGGGCTCTGCCTGTGCTCCTGCATTTAACAGCGGGAGGTTAGGGGTGGGATGGGGATGACTCTGAGTGGTAAGAAGGATGTTTCAGTTTTCCCACGTGAGACATGGGGACCTGCCAGCAGACATCGCAGATTTATTTCACGGGCATTATCGCTTGTGTTGTTACCGAATCAACAGGCAGGCCAAGAAACAAGCACCACTCAGAGGGTGGGAGTACTGAGATTTATTACGCTGGCGTGCTCATAGGGGCTTCTGCTCCGAAGCTCTGAGCACCTCCAAGACGTGCACATGAGGTTTTATAGGGTTAATTACAAGTATGGAGGTATTAGCCAATAACTCAAACAACAAAAAGCAAGCAATCAGTACACTGAAGCTTATCAATTTGGAACAGATCAAGTTACTGACAATTGTTGACCTTGGATTTAGGCGTTAGCTTATTAGCCCAGGAAACTGACACTAAATTTCAGGTTTACCAGTTAGCCCAGCAAAACTTAGATCAGTAAACCGACAGATCACACTTAGATTTGTGACTTAGCTTGTTAGCCCAGCTGGGCTTTTCCTTCACAGTGTCACTTATCTTTTCTATTTTTCTTTTTATTTTTTTAAGTATTTAATCCAAATTTAATATCAAGGTTTTTTGGAAAAGAAATTTTTCTTTTTCTTTTCTTTGTGGCTCTTATGTGGGGGTAGGTAATTAGTTGTATTTTTCTGCTAGTGGAAGCCCTGGGGCTTAAACCCAGGACCCCATGCACGGTAAGCACACGCTCTACCACCAGCCCCATCATCTTTTTCTTTTTGCTTTAGCTGCCAAGGATCTTACAGCTGAATTTCTAGTCGGACTCTAACACTTGCCCTGACTTCATGTAATCCAGTTTTATGACTTTATCTCCCCCTGGTTTCATTTAAATATTGAATCTCCATTGTCTCTTCACTCTCAGTTTTGCCTTTTTGTTGTTATGGTTGTTAAGCTGTGTTGAAAAATATTGTTTAATTTCTCTTTTAGCAGGAGGCTGAAAGTAAATAAATATGTAAACATACAGCACACTTAAATGATTTTATACATTCTAAGTTGTTTATTAGTTATTTAAAATCCGAATTGAATATTAAATTGATGACTTTTTAAATTATTTTTTAACTTTTTATAAAGATATAGCTGATTTAAAATATGTTATAAGTTTCAGGTGTACAATAGATGCTCCATTTATAGTTGCTGTAAAACATTGGGTGTATTCCCGGTGTTGCAAGATACATCTCTCTAACATGTTTACATTACATGTTGCAGTTTGTATAAGAAAGTTGGGTAATGCAGAGTCTGGGACGTGGCTGTGTCTGACCCATGTTCACGCAATCCCTGCATGTCAGAACTCAGGCCTTCACTACTCTCTGCAGGGGAGCGAGTGGAGGCAGCTCTCATCAGCGCTGGCACCAACCTCTGAGTGGCAGTGACAGCAGTGACTGTGTGTGGACGTGCAAAGTGTTGTTCCAAGAGTTTTACATGCATTTCTGCATTTAATAATCAAAGCCTTCCTGTGAGGAAGCGTTTTATATTTTTAATGAATAATACATTTTATTTTGAAATTGATAGACTTCAAACATCTGGAAAATTTACTGGAATCGTACAATAAACGCTTAGATACACTTCACCTTAAAGGACACTATTTGGCCTTTTGTGTCTGGCTTATTTTAGCATAAAGCTTTAAGGTTCATCCATATTTTAGCCTGAATCAGTTCTTTATTCTTTTTGTTTGATAATATCCTTTTTCCTTTTTTTCATTTTTGGTCTATTTAAAAATATTTTCATTGAAGTCTAGTCAGTTTATAATGTTGTGTCAGTTTCTTGTGTACAGCACGACACTTCTGTTAAATAGGAACATATCTGTATACATTTTCATACTCTTTTTAAACATGTTACTATAAGATATTAAATATATTCTCTAGTGCTATAGAGTATAAACTTGCTGTTTATTCTTTACATACTCAGTATCTGCAAATCTTGAACTCCCAATTTATTCCTTCCCACACCCTCTCCCCTCTGGTAACCATAGTTTGGTTCCTGTGTCTCTGTGTCTGTTTCTGTTCTGTAGATAACTTTATCTTTTTGTTTCTTTGTTTTGTTTTTTTTTTTTGGTTCCACATCTGAGCGATCTCATATGGTATTTTCCTTTCTCTTTCTGCCTTACTTCACATAGAATGACATTCTCCAGTTCCATTGATGTTGCCGCAAATGGCATTATTTTATTATTATTTTAAGGCTGAATAGTAGTCTATTGGACAAATATGCTACAACCTCTTTATCCAGTCATCTGTCAGTGGACATTTAGGTTGTTTCCATGTCTTGCTATTGTAAATAGTGCTGCTGTGAACATTGGGGTGCAAGTGTCTTTTTGAATTACAGATCCTTTTGGATATGTGTCCTCGAGCGGGATTGCTGGGTCATATGGGAGGTCAATTTTTTGTCTTTAGAGGAACCTCTATACAGTTTTCCACAATGGCTCCACCAAACTGCATTCCCACCACAGTGTAGGAGGGTTCCCAATTCTCCGCAGCCTCTCCAGAATTTATTGTCTGTGAACTTCTGAATGATGGCTATTCTGACGATGAAAGGTGATTCTTGATTGCAGTTTTGATTGGCATTACTCTGATAATGATATTGAACATTTTTTCATGTGCCTTTTGGCCATTTGTATGTCTTCATTGGAGAAATGTTTCTTTAGGACTTCTTCCCATTTTTGAATTGAATTGTTTTTTTTTTTTCTTTCTTATTAAGTGTAAAAGCTGTTTACATATTCTGGGAATTAAGCCCTTGTCAGTTTCATGTATTGCAACTATTTTCTCCCATTCCATAGGTTGGTTATCTTTATGTTTTCCTTACTGTTTCCTTAGCTGTGCAAAAACTTGCAAGTCTAATTAGATCCCAATTGTATATTTTTGCTTGTATTTCTATTGCTTGAGTAGACTGCTCAAGGAAAACTTTGCTGAGATGTATGTCAGATGTTTTGCCTATGGTTGCTTCTAAGAGGTTTATAGTTTCTTGTCTACATGTTTAAGTCTTTAACACATTTTGAATTTATTTTTGTGTATGCTGTGAGGGAGTAGTCTAACTTCAATGATTTACATGCAGCTGTTCAGTTTTCCCTACACCATTTGCTGAAGAGGCTGCCTTTACTCCATTGTATGTTCTCACCTCTTTGGCAAAGTTTCAATGACCAAAAGTTTGTGGGCGTATTCTTGGTAATTTTCTTTATCCGTTCATTGATGGATGGATATTGTTAGTAACTTTTGGCTACTCTGAATGATACTGCTATGAATATTGATGTGAAAGTTTTTGTGAGATTATGTTTTCATTCTGTTGGCTGTACAGTTGGCCCACCATATCTGTAGTTTCCTCTTCATGGATCCAGATGGCTGATTGTAAAGGGACTCGAACATCTGTGGATTATGGTATCCAGGGTGGGGGGTTCCTGAAACCAAACCCCCGAAGATACTGAGGGATGACTCTATAATTAGAAGTGGAATTGCTGAGCCATATAACTCTAAGCTTTTGAAGAAATAACCAGACTTCTCCAAAGAAGCTGCACCATTGTGCCTTTCCACTGGCCGTATATGAGGTTCCTCTGCCTCCTGAACGACACTTGTTATTGTCCATGTTTTCATTATAACCATCCTAGTGGGTGTAAAATGAGATCTCATTTTGATTTTGAATTGGCTAGTGATGATGAGCATCATTTCATATGCTTATTGGCCATTTGTATATCTATTTAAATTCCTGGTAAATTTAAAAATTGGGTCTATTTTGTTGTATTGTTCAGTTGTAACCATTTGTTATATATCCTGGATATTACTCTCTTTTTAGATACATGCTTTGCAAAATTTTTCTACTATTCAGCACATTGACATTTCACTAGAGTTTTTTTAAACTTTAAAACAATTTCTTTAAAGGGGAGGTAATTAGATGTATTGATTTATTTTATTTTTCTTGCTAAGCACGCACTCTATCAATTGAGATACCCATTTCCCCTGTCATTTGACTTTCTTGATGATGTCGTTTATAAGAAAAGGGTTTTAATTTTGATGAAGTCCAGTTTATCTGCTTTTTTCTTCTATCATTTGTGCTCTTGGTACTGTATCTAGGAAACAAAAGCCTATCATAAGACCACAAAGATTTATAATGTGTCTTCTTTTAGAAAGTTTATAGGTTTAGTTTTTATGTTTCTGTCTGTGATCTATTTTGGATTAAATTTCATTTGTTATTTAAAATATGGGTGTGCAGATTCCAGATTGATTCTTTTGCCTGCAGATACTCACCTTTCCCTGCACCATTTGTTGAATAGACTATTCTTTGAATGGAGTGTTGTTGGCACCCATATGGAAAACTGTCTGTAAATGTAAGTTTTTCCCCCTGGGTTTTTATTGTGTCTCATAGATTTATTTATCCAAACTTATGCCAGTACCATACTGACTTGTGTACTGTAGCTCTTTAGTACCCTTTAAAGTGAGTCCCCCATCTTTACTCTTCTTTTTCGATATTGTTTTGGATGTCCTGGGCCCCTTGCAAGTCCATATGAATTTTGGGATCAGTTTTTCAATTTTCGCAAAGAAGTCAACTGGAATTTTGATAAGGATTCCACTGAAAATGTAGATCACTTTGAGGAGTCTTAACATTTTTAATAATATTGTCTATCATTCCATGAAAATGGGATGTCTTCCATATATGTAGATCTTTTAAAATTTATTTTGGTGATACTTCAAATTATTCAATGTACAAATCTTGTAAATTTTTGTTAAATGTATCTCTCATTTTATTTTTTTATGCTGTTGTAAATGGATAGGCTGAGTTTCTTATGGGTGGGAATATATATCAATCTTCGTATTTCTAGAATTCCTTCACAGCAAATACCCTAGGCTTATATTTGCTACATAAATCTATCCACAACTATTCCCCACCCCGTGTTATAAGATACCAAGATCCAAGTTAAGATACCTGAACATCTATGTGGAAGTGAGAAATGAGACCCTTGGGTGGGGCTTTGTGCAGATGATACTGAGAACTTATTCAGGATGGCTTCTTCTTAATTTCTTTTAAACAACCCTTTTGGTGTATTTAGTCAGATACATTAAGAACATGCCCTTTTGATGTGCAGAGGAGCTAAGACTATAATTTTCAAATAATTTCTAGTGAGAGTGTTGTACTTGAAACCTAATTTGCATCAATCTTTGAAGATTTATGTTTCAGGAGCTTTGACTACAGAACACCTGTCTTTATTCTATAATGACAACTAAATGCTCAAGCAACATGTAAGAGTTTGAGCAAACTGCCCCCACCCCATAGTGCTGGGTGGCTGCAGCTGTAACTGGAGTCAGCCATTACATCTCCCAGTACACTTGTGCTGATCTGCTCAAAGGGGTTTGTCCAACAGTTTGTCAGTAGTCTGTTGGAAAAAGTCATACAACATTGAATGAACGTTGCTGGAATGCAATATATTATTATTAATATTAAGTAAACACATATTGAGTGCTTACTGTATGATGGAATTGTCCCTCAGCCTCACATGAATATTATTTCTCTTAAAACTTCATATATTTCCTTGTTATTCTCACTTTACAGATAAGGAGACTGAGAATTAGGTCTTCTCTATTTTGGGGGGAGCTCATCATCAATGACGTGAATTTGTAAGGAAAAAGATATTGATTCATCCTAAGAAAACATTTTTCTGAGAGTCAGCAATGAAGAAGATGAATACTGAAGAAGGTGATGAATGTTCGAGTGAGACAAGCCCTTGGTTATACGGAGTCAGCATCCCTGTCCTGGACACGGCACGTGTAGAGATGCGTGGTGGGTGAGGCGGTACGGACATGCACGGAACGCGGATGCCGTGCCGTTGGGCTGTGCTCAGGCCCGGCGGGACTTTTCCTAAGGACAGTGGACCGTCATTGACAGATTTTAAGTAGGGGAATGGGGTTCTCTCGTAGTTCACTTTTGTCTTGTAGAATGCTGCTTGGAATCATTTAGAAGGCTCAGCAGGAGGTGATGTGATGAGTCAGAGTAGGATGGCTGCGAGGTGTAGCAGTGTTCAATTTTCAAGTGGTTTTCAGTCCCAGGTTTGTGGCTCAGTAGCCGTGTCACTTTGGATGACGCACTCAAGATAGTGAAAAAATTTATCTAATCAATTAAAGCAGTGATGTAACCAATTCGCAGGACTGTTGTGGAGATCAAGTGAGATAACGTGTGCACAGTGTGCAGCGTGGTCTCCAGCACAGAGTCAGTGTTGAGTGAGTGCCAGTGAGTATCTGGAATGTCAGGTGAGGGTGGTGGGACTCGGTGACTTAGGATATCTGGGCCCTGAAGGAGGGGTCCAGTCACACTGTGAGTGATGGGCCTGAGTTGGGAGAGGCAGGGAGACCTTACCCCCCGACTTGGTGCCCTTGGCAGGACGGCTATATGAGGAGCACCGTGAAGTCAGCTCTTTGCAGGTGGAGTTGGAGGTGCCCTTGAGACATCTAAGTGCAGTGTCACGAGCTCAAAAGGAGGTCTGGGCCCGGGCTGTGCATTTTCCTTTAATCTCAACTGCTGAGGACGCCGAAGTATTGATCACTGAACGTGAAGACATACTCTACAGGACAAATGAATAGTAGTATCATCTCTGTCATCAAAGCTCACGTCTCTTTATTCATCACTCACTTTGCTAATTGGGTACTTACAGAGCTCACTTCACCGTCCTCCCCTGGGCTCAGGCTCCACAGAAAAGTGCTGGTGAGTCTCCCTCTTTTCCAGAAGAAGACACATTTAGCTGGTAGACTTCTGTACCTCGCCAGACTTAGGATATTAGTTTGTTGTTTCAAATCTATTTTCTGTTGGCCATGTCCTGACAGGAGAGACATTTTACCTCATGGTCATGTTTCAATTAGCTGTTACTGAGAATTGCTGATCTGATCCATAGTGTATGTATTCTATTAACATTGTAGTGTAGTTATCATTTTTCTGTCTTTTCCCTTTAATTTTGTTTGCCCCTTCAATGTTGTATAGTATTTGGGGTTTTTTTTAATTAAAAAATGTCTGTTAACAGTTAAGAGAACTAAAGCAAAGAAAAAATGCACATGAGAGCTAAATTTAGTAAATGTCTAGTTTTTTTTTCTGTCTCGGCAATGGAGGGTTCTAGAAACTCGTGAAAAACTTCATTACACAAGTTCCTTAAAATGCTGATTAAGAAATAAAACCTTCCTTCCTCATCTTTCAAGCTGCACAACTAATTGTCAAGAAAGTTAGGGAAAATCCTCAGAAGCCAAGACAAACGAGAAAGCAGGGATTCTGGGAGATATGTGAACCTTAGAAGCCGTGGGGTGGTGGTTGGCTCCTGAACTGATTTTCAGTTGCCTTAACAGGAGTGCAGGAGTTGAGCCCCAGGCCTCTCACACTGAGAGTTGGATGGCTGATCATATTATCGGCCAAGCCCAACCCGAGAATCTTGGTTTACTAAAGGGTGAAATAGGAAAAAAAAATTCCTCAAGGCAAGAAAGTAAGGAAAGTAATTTTGTTGGAAGAAGGGAAAAATAACAAATCCAAAGTAAGGATATAATTTAAAGCTGTTCTGGCATGAGAGTGACCACAAACTCCTGGCAGAAAAGCACCGCTACTCCTTGATTGAGAAGTTGTGTTTTGAATGAATCAGTGAACATCCATTCCGAAAAAGGCCTCCAGAGTCTTGTGGATCAAGATAATGGACCAAAAACACCTCTCTTCCAAGGTCTCATTCAAATAACCAGAAAAGTTTTAAAGGAAAGTAGCCATAATCATACTTCTATTTATTGACATTACTTTATGCTAGGAATTCAGAAGTGACTATGTAGTTGTCTCCTCTTTAATGGACCTTACTTTCTCTATGTGTAGACAAACTGACATAGTTGGGTAGCTTCGGGAAGGGAGGTGTTAGTCTGTTGCAATTAGCCAGGAGAGGAGATTAAGAAAACAGTGAAGGGTGGGTGAACTTTTTAGCTGAGGACATTCTTGTTCACTTGGATTTTAATTGCAGGCTCAATGAGCTGTCACTGGAGGGAATAGATCTTACGGAGGATGGACTTAGCTCAGGCCTCTTTGGAATGGAGAAGTGAACCTGGAGAAAGACAGTCAAATCTGTGTAGACATTAAAGTTCACTTGAACGTGCTCCAACCCTGAGCCACAGATAGGACAAATATGTAGCATTTCTTGAGGACAGAGAAGTGGTTTTATGATTCTCCAATAATGAATCACAGGGAACCGAGATGGCCAGTTGTCAAACTGAGACTTTGCTCTTTGGACGGTGTACCCACCAAGGGTATTGGCCTTTTATAAGTTTCCATTTCTCTTTAATACATGTCTGTTGATGAGGACGTGGGCACAAGTGTTTGACACCTTGTGGAGGCGACTTTGGGTACCTGCCTGGAAACACGGGCACAGTTGCGGTTGCGTCATACATCTTGCAGCCCATCCTGTTCCCCGGCTCCGTGATCAAGGCAGAGTGGTTCCTTGTTGACCTGTCCGTCTCCTCTGTGACATCATAACCCATGAAAAAACCGGAGCGTATTAACTTGGCTTTGTTAAAATCAAAGGAAAAAATCAAATATGGAGTCAGATTTGCCCTCTCCTATTTCAGTAGTGCCATGTAGAAGGCAGTTTGGGCAGCTTTTTGTAGTGTCCTGGAGGCTTTCTCTCTCAGCTTCTGGGCGCCTCTATTGAAAACCCTTCATAGCTGTCTGGCCTGCTCGAAAAGCACTCCACCTGTTTTGCCCTGAAGATGTGTTCTGTTTATAACTCATCTCTACTCCTTGGAAAACAACTCAATAAAAACTCAGATGGTTTTCCAGCAGCCATGGGCAGGGGTGAGGGATACCATATTATTACATCATAAAATAATAATAATAATAATAATTAATAATAATAATAATAATAATAAATAATAAAATAAGTCTTAAAACAGCACTGAGCACATTGGAGAGAGTCAATAAGTGCTTTCTGTCTTAAATCAAAAGTGATGTCTCAGTGATTCCATGGCTGCTGTATTTGCTAAGCTAGTTACTCCTTTGCTCCATTACACATATTTTTTTAACTGAAAAAGAAATACAAGCAAATGGTTAAAAAAAACTCAGAGTACAAAAATACACAAGTGAAAAAAGTTTTCCTTCATCCTCTCTTGTTTCAGCCCTCTCTGGAGATGCCACTGTTTACTATCCTTTGGATGCTTTTCCAGATATGCTTTGCACATTCCCACCTATGTATGTAAATTCCTTCAACGTTGTACTTATTTTTAACTTAAAGGGATTTAAATCCTCAAGTGGCTTCTACCTGGGTAATAGAACAGAACAAATCTGACTCCATATTAGATCTGTTCCTTTGACTTTAACCCTGTGTTCTGTCTCCTGGGCTTCATCTTACTTGTAAAACAATATTGCTTAGAGCCTTAAATATACAGGAGAGCCTATTCTGAAGGCTTTGACCTTTAAGGATATTTAACACTTTTTCATTCATTAAAAGATAACAAATTGCAGAATAGAAAATAACGTTTGTTTTGTTAGAGGTTTACAGGGATCTGACCCAGGCAGATAGCTGCAAGAACAAAGGATTCTAACAAGAGGGAATTACTACACCAAGAAGCTTGCAACAACCAAGCACGTAGGAAAGGAGCCTGAATTGTGACTTGGGGAGTTGGTTTTCCAGGACATTATTTTGCCATCTAGGTCTACAGAAACTTTCTATTCCATGCCTCAACACCTGGTCTCTCAACTTATTGGCCTGTCCTGCACTGAGGAGTATGAATTTGGACTCAGTAACACTCCTATCTACCTAGAAAGCTGGGCAATGGAGCTGAGTGTTACAGAAACAGGCCAGCCAAGAAACAAGCACCACTCGGATTGTTGGAGTACTCAAATGTATTATGCCGGCAGGCTCAGAGGGGCTTGTGTTTCGAAGTTCTGAGTACCTCCAAGACGTCCACATGAGGTTTTAAAGGCTTAATTACAAGTAAGGGGGTCTTAGCCAATAAGGCTCAAAGAACAAAAAGCAAGGAATCAGTACACTGGAACTTATCAACTTGTAATAAATCACGGTACTGACACTTGTTGAGCTTGGATTTATGTGTTAGCTTGTTAGCCCAATAAACTGACACTATACTTCAGATTTACGAGTTAGCCCAGCAGAATTTAGATCAGTAAACCGACACTTATCACACTTAGATTTGTGACTTAGCTTGTTAGCCCAGCTGGACTTTTCCTTCACATGAGGACAGCTCTCTCACACCCAGGGAAATAATATGAGCCCTTGATGTTTCCACTAGGGTGGGGTGTGGTTTACCTAGGAGGGATGGGGACTATGCACCAACACTCAGGCAGTCTGCTCTGTCTGGGGCTCTGATCTTGTACCACCCCGCTCCCCGCCAGTCCAACACCTGGGACAGTGGAGCTAAGGCTGAGATCGTGCCTGCCTGTTTACCGGCGTGTAAAAGGGAAAAATGTACTCTTCCCAAGGTAGTTCTGAGCGACAACACCTGCGGGTGCTTGCTTCCCAGAGCAACAGGAAACCCAGCTCCGCGTGGGGACATCGGGTGTGATACCCGTAGGGGTTTGGCAGAAGCATTGGATGGAGGGTTGGATTAGGGAGGTAAAACTTGAGCTGCGGGCCTTGAAGGGTTACAGAAGGGTACAGAGGCAGGTCTGCCGCCTCCTTCGGGGTGCTCCAGAGGTAAAACTTTTTCTCTCCATCTCTGCTACGACCCTCCCGTCTCCAGATCCCTCCCTTCTCTCTGCTCCTCCTGTCCATCTGTCTCCCTCCACTTTTCCCCTCCTCTCCACCCGCTCCCATCTTCTCCCTCCCTCACTGCCCCACCTTCTCTCACAGAACCCAGAGAGGATCGCTGGCCCTCCTGCGCATGCGCAGTCGGTACCAGCTGGTCAGCTTGTTGGAAGCTCCATCTTCGAGCTGGGGATCGGCCCAAAGTCTTCTCAGCTCTGTCTCCCGGTAGGCCTTTGGCTCCTGCCTGTGGCCGGGGCCTCTGGCTGTGGAAGTGCAAGGTGGGGGGATCTCAAGAATGGGTTCAGGCGGCTACGAGAGGGCGGTCCGCCTGTCACAGCCCCCCAGGGCGCCAGTCAGCGTGTGTTCAGCTGAATTTCTCCGGCCAGACCTCTGCCCGAGCCACCTGCCCCTGCACCCCGGCCACAGCTGCCCACGGCCAGGCGTGCCCCTGCCGCCTCTCACCCAGCCGGGCTCCCCTCAGTCCGCGGCTGGCGTCCCCTCCCCCTCTCCCGCCCGCGAGTCCTCTCCTCCCGGGCTTCCTCTCCTCTGCCGCCTGCCCGTCCCCACCAATGGGCGGGCTGTGTCCCGGGCGGGCGGGGTCTGCGGACCTGGACGGGGCAGCTGGGGCTGGGGCTGGCCTCCGAGCGGGGCTGCAGCCCGCGTTTCCACCCCCCACCCACTTTCCCTGCCCCGCGACCCCGGGGCTGCCCTGCTCTCCCTTTCCCGCTCCCTGAGGAACAGCTCAGCGGCGTGGGCGCTGCTCCCCGGGCTGAGAGCCTCCGGCTGTGACGCCCAGCTTCTACTGGTGGAGTCAGGAAAAGGGAGCATCAGTGCTGAGTGAGCTTCTGTCTCCTTCCTCAGTGTTTCTGCCCCAGGTAAGTACCTTGAACACTTTCAGGTGTTATGATGGCGGTGCTTGTTGATGTCGCGTGTTTTTATAGTGAGAGGGATTATAGTGGTGAAAGCAGGGCTTGGTTCAGTTAAAAATGAGCTGAAGGCATGAGGCTGTGTCATCCTGTTTCCTTCCCTCTCCCAGGGTGAAATGTGTGACCGTCGATTTTAAAAAGATAGTTACATTCCCTAAAGAGCCCAGCCCAGCTTGGGTGTGTTAACAGGAACAGCACCACCAGAGGCCTTGGATTCCTAGGGACATTGCAGTCCTAAAGAGCTCCTGGTACAGTTTGGTTTGTTTTGGTTTTTTGTTTTTCTTAAATTGTGGGGCAGACAAGTGGTATAAAGGGAAAAAAATTGTTAAGAATTATTTTTTCATATAAAAGCTTTATGTGATATTGTCCACACACCATGAATTCCATCCATTTAAATGATACAATTCAGCAGCTTTTAGCATATTCACAGTTGTGCAACCATTATTATTCCAGAACGTTTTCATCACATCAGAAAGAACAGTGGAAATAAATGACCTATCCACCTCTCCCCAGTGGTGGTTCTAAAGAAGTTTCTTGGCTGTTCCTGACCATAAATTAACTTGTTACATTCCAAGAAAAATCTGGTAGGAATTCTAATCAGAATTGCAATGAATCCGTCTATCAAAACTGGAAGAATTAATGTCTTTATGGCATAAACTTCTACCCATGAATATATCTGGGACCCTATCTTTTCATCTGTCCAGTGACTGGCCCATGGGAAGTCCTCACTACTTGTTGGGCTTGTGAATGATGAGATTCTATACATCATTAGTTGCAACTGTAGCCTTTCACAGAAAAGAAAATTAACCTCAGTGAAGCCAAGTGATTCTCTGATGGTCAGAAAGAGTGACAGCCAGTCCTGGAGTGATCCAGTGGACTTGGTGCTTGCAACCATAATTCTCCACCACCTACACCTAAGGGGATTTGTGAGTTCCTTCATTTTTTCTTAATGGTGTTGCTTTCATTTTTACTTATTTTTTTAAATTAATTTTATTGAAGTGTAGTCAATTTACAATGTTAGTTTCAGGTGTACAGCAGAGATTCAGTTATAAACATATGCATATGTATATACATATGTTTTAGATTGTATTTAGTACAACTCATTACAAGAAATTGAATATAGTTCCCTGTGCTATATAGTAGGTCCTTGTCATTTATTTTATATTTATTAATGTGTATCCGTTAATCCTCCCTTTCCTGCCTGCTAACCACAGTTTGCTTTCTATGTCCATGAGTCCATTTCTAGGAGCACTGTTTTTCCTAGTAATATATGCTCTTTGGCTGCTTTCAGTTTCAGTAATTCCATCTTATCTGTGGGCACTTTTCTTCTGGTGGCCTTTATGTGGTTTGAACACGTGGTAATAGAGATCTGTATTTGGGAGAACTCCTCGTGTAGTCCCTGGTACAAAGTGCCCACTGAGGTGATGCTTGAACTGGGAAAAAAGCACAGTAAATGTTGGAATTTCCACTATGGTTGAGAATTCCAGGTTTCTATAACCTGTTTAGCCCACCTTAATATTGGCTGCACCCATACTGGATAATTTGGTGGAATTTCATGTTATGGTGGTGTAGAGACAGGGCCTTTTATGCTCTTCTCTTTCTTTTTCTACCACTCATTCTCCTAGGCCTCCCAGATCCTCCCCCAGAAGTGACCAGGGCTGGCTTGGTGCTGCGCTGAGGCAATAATTGTTAATAAGGCCCTTTCCTCATCTCTACTGAGCCTCCGTTTCTTTCTCTGCACAATGAGGGCTTAGACTAGATAAGTGCTTTTCCGTTTCTTTTAAAGCCATGGTTCCTTTGAGGAACGGAAAATGGAAATCTCTCCTCTCAACACAACCCTTTAGATTTTGACACGTCCTCCAAGGAGTGACATAGCTCTTTGTGGAAAACTGAAGTCATTGTGATTCCAGGTGGCAAAGAAAAGACTCTTCAGAGATTTACTGCAGGGAGAGGGCAGGAAAGGGGCAGTATGTCACACTTTCTAGTGTGAGCACTGGAGCAGGGGCTTGGATTTAAATACGGTGTCTGACGTGGCCTCTCTCTAATCTTGTAGAATGTGATAAACTTCTCTACCTCAGTTTCTTGATGTGTCAAGTTGGGGTGATAATATTTTAAGGCTTTTGTGAAACATTGTACACATAAGCCATTTGTGTCTCGGTAGAAATAAGACCTGCTAGGGATTCAGGGATTTGTTTTAAAAAAAAATCTTGTCCATAGCCCTCTGTATGTATTTCGAAGTTCCTGGAAGGTGAGGGTGAGTCTAAATTCCATCGTGGGACAGGTGGCCCTTAGTTCTCTGTGCCCCAGATTACCCCCTCCTCCCCAGTCCTCTTCCTCAGTCCAGGATGAAGTTCCCTAGTAGATTTACACAGAGGTCTTGTGGAAATGGCTTTTCATTTTATTGTTTCACCAAGAAGGGCTGCCATCATGATATCTGAAGGCTATGCAATTGGGAGTTACTATTTAATAAAAAGAAAAAAATTACAAATAGAAAATTAGAACAAGGGTGGAGACAGGGGCTCTTGGAAGTGGGCAACATTAGCTTTGTTAACTTCAGGTGCTGTGGCCTGTTGCCACGAGGACCCATCCCCTTGCTCTGAAGTTGGAGGTACCAGTGGGTTCAGTGGGAATGTTATCTGAGTGTATCCCATGGGCTGGGCATTGTCCTGTTTGTACTGTGTGTTCCTTATTTGAGAGAGTGAGCTCACCTAACCTCAATAACCTCTTTAAAAAATTAGACTTTTTATTTTGAGATGTAATGTAGATTCCCATGTGGAAGTAAGAGATTATATGGAGAGGGCCTATGGACCCTTTGCCCAGTTTTCCTTAATGGTTCCATCTTGCAATGTTGGTGTACAATTCATTACTGACTCACTAACAATCTGAGGTTTGTGTTATTGCCCTCATTTCTATTCAAGATTAAACTGGGGCTTAGATAAGCACACAGGCCTGCCCAGGTCACCCACATGGTTAGTGTAGACTCGGGTGAAACGTGGGCTTGGGATTTCCAGGCCGTACTATTATGATGGTCTGTGGCAGGGAGCAGCATTCTCTTTGCTTGTTTATTCATTCATTCAACAAACATTTATTGAGTAAACTCTGTGGGTCAGATGCTTTCTTAGGGTTATCTGATTCTTCAGCAGTAATGAGAATCAGGTAAATTTTATTTTTTTTAATCTGAGAAAATTAGCTCTGAGAGGTTATAAACCCCACAAATGAAGTATAGCTCATAAAGGAGCGATAGTAAATTTGTACAGTCACCTCCTTTTATGCAGGTGGTACCCTATGCATTTTACATTTGCAAACTTGCGTAATCCAGATATATTCTTGTAAGGCAAGGATTTTTTTTTTAATTGAATTATAGTCAAGTTTACAATGTTGTGTCAATTGCAAGGTGTTATTCGACTTTTGAATTAAAAAATATTTTTTCAGGAGGGTAATTAGGTGTATTTATTTGTTTCATTTTTTAAAATGAGGTACTGGGGTTTGAACCCAGGACCTCGTACATGCTAAGCACGTGCTCTACCACTTAAATGTACCCTCCTCCCCAAGGCAAATTTTCTTATCTATTATTATGAAGCTTAGGGATTCAAATAAATTGGATAGAATTCTAGATCTTTTCATCCTACTCTAGTCCTTTTCTCTACCTTCTGCTGAAGGGGGTTGGGGAAAGCAGTTCCTTTGTTCATTTCTTTATTCAGCATTATTGAGCAGTGACTTTGCATCAGGGCCTGGCTAGATGCTTGGAAACAGAAAATAAGAAATGACCCTTCTCTGCAGGGGCAGGAAGCCTAGGCCAAAAGCTGGGTAATGTGATCCGATCTACGGTAGCCATGTGCAGACTCTGAGGACAAACTGTATCCCCGGATTTACTTTGGCTTCCCTTGCCTTCTGGCTGGTACACACCAGGTAACCGCAACCCAGTGAGGCCCGCAACCCACAGCACAGTATGTACCTCAATCTCCTCTCCCCTCTCGGCAGGGCCTGCAACATGAGCATCCCTGACTACGTGCAGTGTGCTGAGGACCACCAGACTCTTCCCGTTGTGGTCCAACCCATGGGGATCATTTCAGAGGAGAATTTCTTTTGCATCTATAAACGAATCTTCTTGGTGAGCCGTATCAGCCCGTGCGGCTCCCAGTGGGCACTCTGTATTCACTACAGACACCACTATGCGCCCAAGAATGGGTGGAGCGGCTTCCACACCCACAGCAAGTTCGTGGGCCCTGTCACCATTACCGACTGTCTATCGGCCAAGGCCTTTGAGAAGCTGCAAGTGCAGAGGAGCTGTATGGCACCACGCTTAAAGACTCTCAGCTATTTGTCTTTGTGCTGCATGGGGAGGTAACCGAGCAGCCACGCACCGACTTGTCCTTCAAACTACGAGGACTGCAGGGTGGTGGAGAAGAGGATCGAGGATTCACTGAGTCACTCTTCATCTTTCCCAAGTCCAAGTGGCTGGATGGGGGACCCAAGAAGTCTGGGGACAAGATCCCCCTCCTCTGCATCCCGTTTGAGAAGGAGGACTGCATGGGACTGGACACAGACAGCATGTAATTTTACCTGGAGGCCAGTCCACCCTGGCTGTGTGCCGGATTGCTTCCCTACATTCAGAAAGGTATCAGCAAGAAAGAGGGCTTTCTTGTAGCCAAGGAGGGAGGGAGGTGAAGCCCGCCAGTTTACAGACATTTCAAAGTGAATCCCCCTTTGTTTCAGAGAGATCCTTTTAGGGTTAGTGTGGACACTTACTCCCCCTTTTCAGCCAGGTCCATGGTGGGACACATGGAGTTGCTGTCCAATAGGTTAGCCACAGCCACTGATGCTAGGAGCGCTGGGGAGGAGGCTGGTCTGAGCTGAGATGTGCTGTAGGTCAAATGCTCATCAGACGCTGAGGCTTGTCTAGTAAAAGTATGTAAACTCTCTTGTCACTTCCTATATTGATTACATGTCAAAATGGTAGTGTTTTACATACAGTAGATTAAGTAAGATCTGTTCTTAAAATCAGTTTCTAGTATTTTTTTTTTTGTTGGTTTGTTTCTTTGTTTAATTTTAAACGTGGCAACTGGGAAACTTCATTTACACGGTCTCATTTCATTTCTGTTGGGCAGCCTGTCCTGAGACAGTCTCATCCCTTTGCATATAGATGAGATGCTGAATCCCGAGAGACAGAACGGTGTGCTGGTTGAGCTGAGGCTGGAGCCGGTGTCTCCTGACTCCCAGGCCCAGCACCTGTTCGGCTCAGGCCCTCTCTTCCTGCCTGACAGCCAGCATGCCAAGTTAGGACATCAGAAACACCGCCAGAGGCTTCCGAATGAACCCCTTATGCAGGGAAAGATTTATCATGGAGTATGGGACAGAGCAGGGAAATGTTCATCATCACTTTGTCCCTGTGATTAAGTCAACAGCCCCACTTTGCCTCGGAAATACAGACGAGCTCTTCTGGGCTGCCTACCCCCCCCACATTCTGCTCTGTTTCCCCGTGTATCTATCGTGCTGTTCCTCGGGCAGAAGAGGGTGAGATGCCTTTGCCGAGAGGTGGTCCCCCTTTGCTGGGGAGAGTGACGGAAGCTGTGTCCCCCCGGCCTATGGCCTCGGGCCTTAAGTCTGGAGAGCGCTCATGGCTGCCCCACCTGTGACGGTCGGAGGACCTGGCACATGCTGCCGTGCCCGCTGTGGAGGCGGTGCTCTGTGATTCTTGAACATACCTAAGATCAGATCCTACTTTCTGGTTGTTGGTAAGTTGGAGGAGAAGATGCTAGAGAATTGATAAAAAGAATGTCCAGACCAGCCCTGTGAGTGAGAGGCACAAGGTACCCGATTCCCACCTGTGAGAGCCCACCTAGCGGGCTCTGGATGAATTTTCTGTTCCTCCCGGACATCCCTCTATGGCTTAAGGAAGGGGCAAGGCATGTCGTGGCCATGATCTGTACTTGTCCTCACAGGGCCCTGTATTCTACATGCCCGCAGTCCCCTTCTGCTTCTTGGAAATGAGCTGGCATGTTTAGGAGCCTGGGCACTGCTGACGGCATTGCTGCCAGCACTGTGCTACACCGAGGCTGGCTCCGTTCACTTCTCATGTCACCTCCTGCTGAGGCCCCAGGCATCAGTCAAGGTAGGTGCAACGGTACAACGTAAGCAGCGACCATCTTCTCCCCCTGGACAGGCTGGTGGGTGAGCAATGGAAGCCTGGAGCCCTGCCCCAGCCCCCAGGCCAGTGCCTCTTCTTTTGTCATAGGAGGCACTGGTGACATTTTTGCTCAGCAACTGCTTTGCTGTGAGTCTGCAGACCCACCAGAGTATGCCAGCTTGTTTTTGTTTTTGGAAGTCTGCCCTTGGGATTTGGCAGAGTAGCTGGATGTGTGCTTAGCCCATAGTGGTTGACATTGTCACCACAGTTTACCCAGAACCTCGTGTACCAGGCATGGCTCTCAGCATCAAATACGGCAGCACATTAAACCTCGCTCCTTGTGGGTCTGTCTGTTCTGGTTCCATAAGAGCTCAGCCAGCTTCTTAAAGTCAGTGAGATAACGCGACCAGTGAGTTCGGGTCAAGCACGTTCTCCTCCAGTCACTTTTACTCCATTGTTGCTTTTACTAGTCCACAGTCATTAATTTTTTAAACAATTCTTTGGTGCAGGAGCAGAGCCTAATTCTCTCCTGCTACTCTTGGTGGAAGTGAGTAAAACTGTCCAGCCTGAAATGTGACCACATTTTGTAGCTCAAAAGCTGCCTAGACGCATGTAGGTGGAGTTTTGGTTTGGGTCGCTGACCACGTTGGGGTCCCCCGGCAGCGCCGCTCCCCTCAGGCTCCTGCCTTCCCTGGATCAGGAGGTGAGGGTGGGTCTCAACGTTCCCACGTCCCTGGCCTCACACACTCACGTAAATTCTTGTACATGCTGTAAGAATCGTTTTTGTTCTTGTGTGTTTCTAATTTTCTCTTGTTCCTCTTTTCCTTTTTCTTTATTACTTTTTCTCTTGTACTGCCACGTTAGCATCTTGTTGCGTCTGAAAATGTGGGCTGTTCACACCCTGCATTGGAAATAGCCAGATTGCCCTCCGTACTGTCTCCATCTCTTTAAAAAGCAAAAACTTAGCGGCTGCCTTGATCCATGTATTACTCTAGTCATCGTTTTATTTTCTTGTTTTTTGGAATTTTTGCTGTGTTAGCCCATCTCCCACTGGAGTTCGATACCTGTTAAAATCCTTGCTTTGAGGAACCTGTTTGGTCCTTCTTATATTTGGTGATAAATGCGCCCTTATTAAATTTGAGTGTTTTGAAGAAGTGAGATGCGAATTGATTTAGGCGGTTGCTGAGGTATTCTTTTCATGGAGTATTTAAACTTGTAAAGTCAAATTCTGCAGGATCTTGCTCGATTCCTGCTTTTGCACAAACGTGATCGGCACGCGGTTCCTGGCTGTCGCTGTGTGATGTGCGTGACGGCGATTCCTGGCCGGCGGTCACTGGTGAAGAAGTGGCCGACTCGGGGGTGAGCAGCTGCAGGGGACGCTGTTGGTGGAAGCAGTCATCGTTTGGTTATTTAATTTTTTTTTTTTGCATTCAACTTCCCCGTGCCATTTAATTTACTTTGCCTTCATAAACGGGCAGAATTGGGTCTAAAATCCATGCCACTCTTTAGTTCCCTGGTTCTCCTGAGTATCAGGACAACATGGCCTTCTTCTAAGTAGCTGGCTCACCTGGATCTGTTGGACACAGGGACCGCTAAAGGGGACCGTAGCTTCCTCTCTGCTTCAGCCAGTGGGCATTCAGAGCCGGGTCTGTGGTTTGCCTCAGCAGCCGTGCAGGCCTCCCTGCCCCGGCCTTTACTTTTAACCCATGTTGGCAGTAAGTAGCTGACTCCGTGTCTGTTGCAGCTGACGTCCGCCACTGTCGGCCTTGTTGTTAGTTTGCGGTAGTGATTCTCCAACACCCCAGTCAGCCGTGAAGGAAGATGATTTGGCCGACCTTGGACCTTGGATTCTCACTCCTACCCTGTTTCATCTCATCCGGGGGAAGGGTTTGGCCACAACCATCATGCTGTCCATGAGGCCTCGTTTCTCCTTTCATGCTCTGGTCCAAATGTGGAAACTTCATTTTTCACTGAATTTGTCTCGCTTGAGACAGGTCAGAATATCTGAATGAGTCCATCACTTTCTGTGTGGGGAACAAAACAGATGTAAGTGTCGCAAGTAGATGGAGTCCAGGCTGTCCGGGTTGGCAAATGCAGGCTGGGATCTGCGATGGCTGGGCTGTGCCCCTGACACAGGCCTTTCCCATGGCTCCCGAGAGCCCAGGGGTCGGATTGAGAACAGCCTTTCCTGGGATCCTCCATCCTCATCTGCTCACTGGCAAGTGTGTCTGCTAATTAGGAGCTCCCCTAGACCTCGGGCCCTTCAAAGCTCAGACCACTGGAGAACCTTGAGTCCCTTCACCTGGGCCTCCTTTGTGAGAATCCAGTGCATTCTGAGGTGACCCGTGCCAGGAGATGCCTCCCCCTCCAGGGAGCACCCTACGGAGGATTGTGACTCACTGCACCATGCTGTGAGCTTGTGGGGTTCCGGCCATGGTCCCTGCAGAACCAGACTTGAGATGGGCTTAGCGACGGAAATAATAGGGCTGATTCCAGGGCAGGGCTGTGGTGAGGGAACAGGGGAAATTGAATGTGACCTCAAACACATAGATGTGTGCTGGGGCTGTTACTAAAATGTGGAGCCTGGGAGGTACCTGCCAGGAATCGAATTCCAGAGTAAATGGTGGACATTTGGCATTTTTAAGATGCCATTTCTCATTCAAGTTAGGACTTCAAATAGGCACTTTTGTCTATGAGACTTGGGCTCAGGTGAAGGAGCCGGACTAGAGATAAACGTTGGGAATCGTCATTCTTAGCTGGTGTTCTCAGCCTTGCATGTGAATTAGATCATCTCGAGAGGTGCAGACTTAGGCTGCGGGTGGCAGGGCGGTGCCTGTGTTGGAGGAAAGCCCAGACCATGAAGCTTTGGTGTGTCAGTCAGCGGCTTTTGCGATATTCAGACTAATGCCATTTATCTTTAAGGGGCCAGGAGTCGGCAGGGCCAGCCAGGAAGAAATCTGAAGGGAGGGTCGTGGCCACGTGTGTGTCTTGGGAAGATACAGAGGCTGCAGGGTCTGAGAGGGTAGACTTCTTAGAAGCTGGAGTTGGAGTGGGGAGTGGGGAATAGGGAGAAGGTAGTCACACTCACCTGTCAGAGAGGGGGGAGTACTTGGGAGTCCCCATCCTACCGGACTCGCTTTCCCATGAACAGAAGGCAATCATACAGAGTATCTGAGGTGAGAAGGGATGGGCGCTCGCAGGGGAGCCAACCTAGAGAATGGTGCTTGGAAAGTTCTGGAATAGTCTCCCTGAAAATGAGAGATAAAAACACCCAGGATCTTAAGAACATTGATAGTGACTGGGGAAGAGGCAGTTTTTCTGGCCTCCTAAGGGTAAGGCATGTATCCGGGGATACACAGAAGATACGGGCAGTCTGTTTGGGGGGCTTGACTCTTACCATGGGGAACAGTGCAAGTTTAAAGGGGGAGAAGGGCAGTGGAGGGAAACTAGCCAGGCCCCGTGTCAGGTACCAGGCTGCCGCCCTACTTGTGTGTTGCATTCACATCCATGCCTCCCAGGTGTGCGTTGGCAGCCCCGTTTTGCAGTTTGGGAAGCCTTCTCAGAGGGGTTAAGGAATTGGTCCGTTTAGTGGCTAGTAAATGCTGTAGCAGGATTCAAGCAGGGCCTTTTCATACTTCAAGGGCAAGTTTTCTCTACTAATTCCGGTACCTCCCTGTTATACCTGGAATGGTGAAGTAGGTCAGTTTTGGAGCCTTTCAGAAAAAGTGCAATTTAAGTGCCTCAGGACCGTTTCACAAAGCTCAGCATTCTTTGATGCTTCTGAAGCAACGCAGTGCTTTTTGCCCCACAGAGGTAAGGTCTTACTCCTTTGACTATGACGTGGTTGCAAATGACCTACAGGTGCAAAGCCAGACTTAGCAGCTTCTGAAGGGAAACTGTCCAGTTATCCCTTGATTGGCTTTCTTCCACAGGATGTAGCTGTGCTGCAGCGTAAGTCTGATCTTTACTTATGGAGTGAAGGTTTGTTATCCAAAGTTAGCATAAAACGGTGAGATGAAGAAAATCGACGTTGACAATTTATTTTTGGGTTTCATTAGTCAAGATATACTATCAGTTAATGGCCCATATAGCAAATGAAATTGAGTACAGGACATTGCATTTCTTCCTTTCTATTTAGTGTTCTCTTACAGCATAAGGCTGCCTGCTTTGGAACATCAGCTCCACCACCACGACACCTATCAGCGTGTTGGTGTGATTGCATTTACACAGTGCATGTAATCTGGGCTTCCTCAGCCCCAAACACTCCAGTGCAGAATCACGGGCTCTAGCCATCTCTTAGGCACGCAAATACTTCTAAAATTATATGATGCCAGAAAAGAAAGAAGAGAGAGAGAGAGATAGCCTTTATCAAATTTCCTTTCAATTCTAACTGCAAACTGTTGTTGAGCAGCTCTGGTTACATTTGGATATGAATATATACATTTCTTTGCATGTAATCTGGGCTTTGGACTAGAGCACAAAGCTCTTGCTGTCCACAAGCCACAAAAATAGCAGCCAAATTGCACACGTATGAAATAGTTTATACTTTTTTCTGAGAAAATATCCTTGAATTTGGGACTTGGGCTGTGATTTTTGCTTTTAGCTTCCCCCACCCCTCTTGTAATCTCTCACTCCTTCCCACGTGGCCCTCAAGATTTCGTAGTCTCAAAGGAGAGGGCAAACACCCTGTTGGTCACCATGTACTGCTGCTATAGATGGAGCCCAGCCAAGACCTAAAGGACATTATCAGAGAGGACTTCCTGGAGGAAATGGGCCCTATATTCAGTTTGAGGACAGAGTAAGTGTCAGCCAGGAGAAGGAGTCAAGAATGTGGCTCAGGTCACAGGTGCAGCCCGGGCAGAGGCCTGGAGGCTTTTGGTGTGGGGACCCGGGGAGAATGCCCTGTGTGGTCCAGGGTTGAGGGTGCCCCTGCTGGGGAGGACACTGGAGAGAGTCCGGGGTGGAGGGCTTTGGAAGAAGTTGGGTTTTAGTAGAACTGACACAGTAGGCAGTGAAGGGTGTCATCAGAATGTGACCCTCAGGAAAGGTATTTCTGGATTTGCTTCTGATATTCTACAGACAGAAGGGTCGGGACTGGCGAGAGCAGGTATGTCTGTCCCTTTGAGACCCACCCCGTCATTCATTTATTCATAACAAGGGCACTTCTGTGAGTCTAGGGGAGAGAGGTTGGAGCCACATTAGTAAGCAAAATGTATTTGCTTCTTGAGAGCTTAGCAGTGTCAGAAGTTGACTTAGTCTAGAATGTTCTAGGAACAGAGAAACAAATTGTGGAGTTTGGAGGAGGGAAGGCTTCCTTGGGAAACAGTCAAAATGAGCCTGGATGCAAGTGGGAATTAGGAGCAGGTCAGGGGGCCCCTGAGGTCACTGGGGACCTGGGTACTGAAGTGAGGCTGGGCGAGCAGGGTCTGTGGTGGGGCTAGAATTCCACCAGGGAGCCTCTGAAGGGTTTGAAGTGGGGTGATGTAATCAAATTTGTGATTTCTGGAGGCTGCCGTGGCTATGTGTGTGTGTGTGTGTGTTTGTGTAGTGGGGAAGAGGGGGAGGGTGCCACTAAATGGGGGGTCATTAGAAGACCATTCACACGCAGGGAGGGGGGCGTCCTGGCTACTTGGGGGTGGCAGGGGCAGTGTGGATGCCGGATTTCCTTATGGGGAGGGCTTGTTAGCGGGGCCGCCCTAGAGGCACCTTGTGGCTGGAAGAAAACTGATTGAGGCCACCAGGTGGACTATCCTCTTCTCTCCTTCCCTGCCTTGTGTGATGATCTTAGCTCAGCCAACATTTGGAGCAGAACAGCTAATTTCCAGGGTAGCCCAGGACGTTGTTGAGCTCATTCGAATGAGATCTGATAGGATTTAGGTTTGTGTTCAGATCTGGATGTTCACTTAGCTAGAAACGTCCCGTCATTGCGATTTCCATAGGGGTTTTTATTCTTGATAAAGATTGCTTTCTTGGTGGGAGGAAATTTAATAGAGCTGTTGTCTTTTTCAAAAAAATCATATCTTTTAAAAACTTTAATATTCAAAAGAATAGGAATATATAAAATTGTTAAAGTAAGTCTTTGGTGTATTTTCTTTGCTTTCTGAGCTAATGTGGAGTTAGAGCCTTTGCATTACTTAATAGCACATCCTTGTCAGTATTTAAAGAGCTGTTAGTGAGCGCCCCAGGCCCTACCTCTCAAAGAATCGTTAAAGTTTGCTCTGAAATAGCGAGGTCATAAAGGTCTTGTATGCAGAAATCAAAGAGTAGGTTTATAATACGCAGCATAGCTCCATTTATAAAATAATAATAAGTTCAAAATTAAGAAAGTGGAGGATAACTGATTTTTTTTAAAGCTGAAACATAAACTTTCTTGTGCTAATGCTGCAACTGGTAATTTTGAAAAGAAAAATCCTACTGTAATATCATCTACGTGAAATACATATATGAGTTTCACGTTTGAAATGTAACTGCGCAGTGGTTTTCGAAGTCAGGAGCATTCCAGCTCAGATACTGGCAGTGATGGTTGCTGATTTTCAATGGAAGAGCCTAAACTTGTCTTCTTACCTTTTTTTTTTTTTTTGTAGTGAGAGGGTTGAGTAGTGCTTTGCCAGCATGATTTTGGGGCAATTTGAGGGCAGATGTCGTGTACCAGCAGTGAGAAAATTCTATTCATTTTATTTTCCGGACATCTCCAGGGCACATGTGGGGTTTGTGCCTGCAGGCTGGGATGCTGCAGGACTCCCTGATCCATCACCGTTATGTCTTGGATCTGCTCCGATTAGTGAATGATTTTCTGTGGCTTGGAGGTAATGTAGTCTGATGCAGATGATCAGATGTGCAGTTAAAGTGCTATTACTTGAAATAAGAGAAACCTAGAAACATGGCTCTAATACTACAGGATGAGGGAGGAGAAATGGCTGAGCTGCTTGCAGTGGGGAATATTCTCAGGTGACTCCCTCACCGCAATTCCTGCCAATATCCTCCCCAGCCCTGCACGGAATTCCTGCCGAAGTAAGCATGAACTTTGCTCAGAAACGCACTGAATTTCCTTGTGCCTCTGTTTGCTGGCTTTTTTTGAAAGCAAATCTTGCCCTTTGCTTAAATGCCATTCTTGCTAGTCACCACTTACACTCATTCTTCAGACTTCGTCCATACATAGCTGCTGAATGGATGAACAGAATATAGTATCTCCATGTAGTGGAACATTATTCAGACATAAGAGTGAATAAAAAAGAAAAAAATAAGAAGAAAATGAAAAAGGCCACCTGTTTTGGGAAGTACACCCTGACTGTTCAAACCGCCCTTTTCCCTTTGAAACCCAATCACTTATGCTCCACTCTACTCTTTTTGATAGAAATTACTATCTTCTAATAATTTTTAACGTTTTTTTAAAAAAAAAGAGAGATGCTGATACCACTTCAAAATGGACAAGCCTTGATAATAGCATGTTAAGTGAAAGGAAGCAGACACAAACGGCCACATATTGTTGATTTCAGTGATCTTAAATGCCCAGAAAAGGCACATGCAGAGGCAGAGAGCAGGTGATGGTTTCAAGGGGCTGGGTGGAGGGGGATTAGGGAGTGTCTGCTAGTGAAAGGGGGATTCTTTTGGGGTGATGAATTGTTCTGGAAATAGATGGTGGTGAGGGCTGCACAACAGTGAGTGTGCAGAAGACTGCTGATGCTGTCTCTGGGAGGGCCTGTTGTAGGGCGGCTTTATTTTGTTCTCATCCTGCAATGTGAAGGGTCATCTTTTGCTGTGGCCGTTCTATTCCTGTAAGTGGTGAGGGTGAGAGACTTTGTAGAATCATGTTTCTTTTTTCCCCCTTGCTGAGTGTAGGCAAAATGATTTAAGCCTGAAAAAGTGCTCCATCTGCAGAAATGTCTTTTACTTTTGCATGGTGTAAAAATGTTGAGAGCTTTTCATCGTTGAGGCCAGTCTGTGGGGGGAAATAGCCCGTGAAGCCTGGGTGAGACCGGGAAGAGCCTCGCTTCCCTCCCGGACGCGGGTGGGGATTTCACCCCCGTTCAGGCAGTGAAGGGCCCAGACCCGTGAGCGGAGTTGACAGCCGTGAATATTTACGTGTATCCGCTGCTTCATCTTGGATATTAATTTCAAGCTGAGTCAGTTTCTGGCGGCAGCCTCATCCTACATCAGGAATTTATAGTATCTGCTCTTTGAGGTGAAGACCTGACAGACTTGATTATTTAACAGTCTATCTTGAATTGATATCTCAGATTCCTTTGTCAAAAGCAAAACAGCAGAAATACAGACTTCCTTTAATGTCAATTTTGCCTGGAACGGGTTTAGTCTCTGTGCCTCAGTGGCCTTATCTGCGGGTGGGGAAGATGATAACAGTGCTTCCCTTAGAGGGGCTGGTGAGGGGAGAGTGAGAAGCACAAATGGAGGACTTACATGGGATGCTCATGAATGACCGAATTTAGTGCTCTCAGCCTGGTGAGGCCTCAGGGGCAGAGATGTCAGAACACAGCAGTCCTAGCCGGAACTCGATCCGTGTTGGCAGCTGTTATGATCAGTATCACCACTGTGGATTATCAGGTAGTTTTAAGACTTGGTAATATGAATTCATGAATAATGTTAGAAGACTAAACATCTCAGATCCAGTTTACATAGTTCTCAAGATTTCTTATGAGAAATGGATGGTTTCTTCCTCATCTTAAATCTGAGATGTGTCTCTAAAAAATTCTTTATTCCTCCAATTTTTTGTTTTAATTCTCCATTTTTTAAAAAACATAGTTGTTAAATGGAGTTATTGGGGACTAAACTGAGGGCCTCATTCATGCTAAGCACATACTCTCCCAAATGAGGTATAATCTCCCCCCTGATTTTTTTTAAACTTTACTTTCTTAGTATTCAGAGGTTAGAGGCCTGTAATTCTTTTTCTGGAGACTTGTCCATGAATCTGTAAATCTATAATTAATTGACAAAACATAGTTTATTAAAAAAATCAAAAGAATATTCTGCAATCCATCCAAAAAGAAGTGCTCATTGACTTAAAATGTTTCTCCTTTAAGGTGATTTCTCCTTTTTCATCCAGCTTAATTTATTAACAGCCATCCTCATCAACATAATGACCAAACTCACTCGGAGTGGGCACCTACCTAAGGCTAAAATGCTTTCCTCATGTTTTACTTCATAGCAGATGTTTGATGGTAGGTATCAGTGTCTCCTTTTTTGCAGGTGAGGGATTGAGAGTTGGAGCAGCTTGTCCCAAATCACACGCAGCTGGCGGTGGCAAGCTCGGTGCTGGAACCCAGGATACACAGGATGCATTCTGAATTGCTCCTCTAATCAGCCTCCTGTTGAGTAGTTACCCGAACTCCTGTGACTCCATGAATGGCCGATTGTAGTGATCTCAGCCTGATGAGGCCTTCAAAGGAGACACACCATTGAGAATGCGAGACAGATTGGCATAAATTAAAATTGTACATTTTCACAAATGTTTAATTCTCAGTTAATTACTTAAAAAGTTAATTTTTTTATTTTAGTGCTGTGTAAGCACTAAAAACAGAACATTTAAAATAATTATAGTGCAAAAGAGAAGTGGGCTTTAAAACTCCAACCAGTGCTAATGATGTTACTTGTTTTTTTCTGGTGGCCCTTATTGACAGAAATACTTACAAAGACTGAATTGCTTTATGTTGCCTTAATATGGAAGAAAAGATTGTCAGTGAATATTGTAAGTAAAATCTTTACTCTTTTCTTTCCTGTTGATGAATATGTAAGTTGTTTTCATGGCTTAAGTACATTTCGTCATTTGTGAAATTTGAGTAATATCGTTTACATTGTCTGACTGTGGGAGCTAGACGCCTTGTATACAAAGAACACAAGAGGTGCTTAATAAAACTGTGCTGTCACAATGACAGATATTTTAGAAGGATCAACTCTGAATACTAAAGAGTGTCACTTATTTCTGTTGCATATTCAATATGTATATATATGATATATTTGAATATGTTTTAAACTAAACAGGATTCATTTTTTTAGTATAGTATGAAGTTTTAATGAAATCTCTATCATTCTAGTGAGACATGGACTAGTTAAATTACCTTAGTCAGATAACCTTGAAGATTATTTACACAGAATATGTATTGTTACAACTCAGAATTCATGTTGCCGTGTAATCATCCACTCAGAAATTTAAATTCGTGGGATTCTGACCAGATCTATTAAGTTTAGTAAAATCCACATTGATCATTTTCAGGGAATAAGCTTCTGTCTTTTGTGATTAAAGAAAATTTTGATTTATTTTCCTGCACTCTTAACAGGTTTAAAATATCAAAACTTTTTTAATAGAGAGAATAAATTTCATGCTGTTTTATTATGTAAATAAATGTTTTTGTATTTCAAGAAACTTGTATGATATCCTGGCTCTTTGAGAAGTATTTTGTAAGATAATTAGAGAACCTACTGTTGAAAAAATACAAACGTGACTTTTATGAATATAGGCATAGTACAGATCTGTTGATTTTTGTACAGTGCAAGACATGAGGCCTAGGAGACATTTGTTTCCGCTTGCCAGAGGACAGATCCCATGTCTCAGTTTCCCCTCCTGTAAAATGAAGTGGCTGGACTGGATTCTTTCCTCTTGTAAGATGAGTTTCCATGAGCCCATGTCTTCTGTTTATGTTCAGGAGTATTAGCAATATCAGATTAAATACTGAATACCCCTCCCTTCCCCAGAAGCAAAGTGCAGTTTGTGCTACATAAGCTTTTAGTTATCTGATTCTCGTTTCTGATCCTACAGGCAATTTTTGTGTTGCATCTTTCCCGGCAACCTGGAAGGTCATTTTAGCCATAGGTGGCGCTGTTGAACCTTCTTAATTCTTAATTTTCCTGTTTGTAAAAGAAGGCTTAAACAACGTTATTTTATTTTGATTGCTTTGCTTAATGCTTCAGAATAGCACAATGTCCATTATGTCTGTCTACCTGGAAAAATTATTCTACTTATATCTTAGTTTTTTTCTGTCATATCACTGTGAACATTTCAGACTTGCTGTGCAAACAATGGCAAAATTGGACTTGTATTTCCAGTGTTAGAAACCAGTGAGCCGGGATTTTTTAAAACAGCTAGAAGCGGCCTCTGGAGCACCTTAAAGCTGAAAAGTGTACTGAGTTCCCTGAGTATTGACCCCTCGGCTGTGTGTTAATTGGTGGTAGGAGATTTGGTACATATACGAAGGTGTGTAGTTTTTTGACTTGGGTTTGCGTGCACGCGCTGCCACTGAGCCACGTGAGCCTGAGTCAGTTCGTTTTGAGTTTTTCCCTCGTTTGTGAGATGGGGACATTCGTATCTGCTTTGTAGAATTGTGAGAATAAGAAATTATGTAAAGTGTTTACCACAGTGGGTATGTCAAGAGGGCTCATAAATTTTAGTTGCTGTTTTGTGTGAAGCCATCATTTGAGTCTTTGGCAATTACTAAGAAACAGGAAAATAAGAAAAGCTGGTTTTATGATGAAAGATATTTGAGGAGGTTCCATAGTTCCTATACCCATAATTAAGCATCAGCAGAGTAAGAACTGTTACACAGTCACCCTGAACCAATGTTAAGCCACAGAATTATTTGTTACTTCATATATGTAGGGGCCTAAGGAGATCCAATACTTATACACATGTTGTCTCCAACAGCCAACTGAGAGATGACACAAAAGAGTAGACAGGCGATAAATGTCTTCTTTGTTACTGATGAAGCCACGTTCTCCATGAACTTCAGGGCTGTGGGAAAATGCGTGTCATGATACTGTGTCCCAGAATTAGAGACTCACGCTGTCCCATGTAGCTCTGGGCCACAGCGAGCCTTCCCTTGAGAGGACCTGCCCCTTCATGCACAGGGCTGTCCTGCCATGGAGCTGAGCATGCCGGATGCTTCCCAAGGTTGGCCAACACTGGAGGGAAAGGAAGGGTTACAAATCACCTGCTTGTGTCCCCGGACTCACACCTCACTCTGTTAGTGTGATGATGGCTAACTGTGGGCCTGGTGCCAGGGGTGTGAAGGGAGAAGCACTCTCCATGGCCCAGAGGAGTGGTTAGGAGGCATCCCCTCCCTCGGTTTAAACAGGTGTTGAGATGGAATAGAAGGGTTCTCCCCAAGAGTTTATAAAAGTAGAATTAAGGATTTTCTTTGGGACTTAGACTAGCCAGGAAACATATAAGATGATTAGAAGGGAGACTTGTAAATCACTTTGATATTAAGTTGACATTTGTTGAGCACCAAAAATGTGCTACATTCTTTTCTGAGGGTTTTACAGAAATGAATCCTTCAATCTTCTCAACAAGCGAGTAAGGAAGGTTTGATTGTTATCCCAGGTTTACAGTGTGGAAATTGAGGCATGGAGAGGGTAAGTAAGTTGGCCAAAATCACAGAACTAGCAAGTGGCAGAGCTGGTATTTAAACCCTGGCTGTCTGGTTTTGAGGCTCCCAGAGATGGGCTTTGGGTGTTTAGCGTTATCTGCATCCCTGAATCTCTGTACCTCTATGCATCATTTAGCCCAGAAAGGACAGGGAAAGGAGAGTTACACAGGTGCTCATAGTCGTGTCTCGGCCACTGTCCACGGAGAGTGCACCGTGATTGGCGTTAATTGTTTTCCAGGCAGTATATCTGTTCTTACAAAAGAAATTTAGTCCATTGAGTTAATCTAGAATCCCTTCCTGCTCTGTTTCTGTCCACGCTTGCCATGTGACTGCCTGCCCGTAATTAGGCCTTGGAGGAGAAACTGTACTCATGGTTGAACTCTGATATTTCAGTCTGGTTCATAGTTTCACATCTTCTGTTACATTAATAAGTTAAGTTTCTTGTTTTCTTGCATCAGTGTATCATGAGTTTGGTTAATGAGAAACCAGTCCATGGGAGCCCAGTGGTGCTGACAGTATAATTTCTGAGCACGTTGTGGCACTTCTACCCGAGCAGACCTGGCTGGAGGATGTCCGCCTTCTGCACTGATTTCCCCCAACAGCAGGGTCCTCTCCCACCCCCGGATGTGAGGCTAGGAGCTCTCTGAGTTGACCAGTCAGAGACCAAGTCCACCAATCAGAAAATGATGAAATACCTGCAAGTGGGTTTAATAGAAGAAAAGGGCTTCCAGGTAGTCCGATGGGCTGTTCGAGTCCGTTTGGTGAAAAGCTGTCCACTGTCTGTGGTTGAGCTGCTTCTTTGCTGTTGAAAAGTCTGGATTAGATGAAGGGATTTTAAAAAGCAGAAAGGAGTGATTTCAGGTGGTACGTCCACACCGGTGAGAAGTGATGGATGACCGCCTGTGTGAGGCATAGACAGAATCTTACAAACTTCATAAAATAACTTTAAATGCTCTTCCATCTGAGTGCACTTCATATGGGGTCCAGTTCATCACTGGTCATGCTGAGAAGGCAAATAATTGATGATGGCAGAAAGGACACGGAGGCATCAAAAAGGTCTCAGTCATTTTCCCTTTTTAAAGGATGCGGCACAGTGTAATATATTTAAGCTGGTTTTTCACTGAACAGTTTTTAGTGTTTTCTGGGACTCCCCAGTGCCCCCAAACTTCCGTGCAGCTGGGTGTCCCCTCAGTACAGCTCTGTCAGTGCTTGCCCTGGGCTGACGTGGTGTCACAGGGAGCAGGACGGTCAGCGTCCCCGGCTCCTCCGAGCTCCGTCTCCTCATCCGCAGAGCCGGGTTCCTCATCCGTGTCTACTTAGTAGGGTTGCTGAGAATCACACGTGATGGTTATCAGGTGTGATTTGTGGTTGTCTCTGTGATTGGCATATATTCAATATTTGATAGAAACACTTTTTTTAGTATAATTGTTGCACCTAGGTTGCAGTGGGTTTTAGTCTTCATTTTTTTTATAACTTTATTCTTATTTTTAAATATACACTTATTTTTATTTATTTTTTTGGAGGTACTGGGGTCTGAAGCCAGGACATTGTGCATGCTAAGCAGGTGCTCTACAACTGAGTAATACACACCCTCCTTGTCTGCACTTGGAAATAAATATTGCAATACACAAAATAGCTCTTAAACACCATCATGGGACCTAGTCTCTGTATAGACATTTGAACACGTATGCTGTTTCAATAAGAATAAATGTCGTTGAGACATAAATTCCTGAATCTGTTACTGTGCTTAAAAACGATCATAGGTAGTGATAAACACGAATCTTTGATCCAGTATTTCTTAGAGTCTGTTTTGTCATCAAGGGAAATTACATTCTACAGAGAAGGCTAATTGGGTCTCTTTGGTATTTGGATGGTTTAGCAGATGATCAAGGCTTTCAAAAGCTGACAGTTTTGTATTTTAAACTAACTAGAAAGTTATCTTCTAGAAGTTGTATGTACTAAACTTGTGAAGTGCCCAGTAATCCAGGGGATATTGTCTGTCTGTGTGAACGTTTTTGTGTGTGATTTCAGAAAGGTAGAAAAAAGTTCCATGTAGACTTCGGATACCTTTGTCCCCCAGTTCGAGTTGTAGGCATATATTTACACAAGTAAATTGATATTCTTTTGTCATTTGGCATGTTGGAGGGAATAAGAGGTTCTCATACTTGTTTCAGAAAGTTTGGGGAGTATGAGCTTAGAAAATTGGAAGAGAAATTCAAGGAGGCACTTCACACTTTGTGCAGGATATGAGAAACAGTAGCTTTTCTTTTTTCTTCTAAAGCAAACTGGCACTGAATTGTAACCTACTATTACTCAGAATTGCTTTTCTGATCAGATACAAGTGCCTCAGATTTTTCAAGGCAACATGAATGATGAAATGTGTTTTAGCATTTATCTTTAAAAGTAGTTTTATTTTTCAAGTAAAAGGCTATTGCCTGTTCTTTCTTCCAGCGGTAAAAGAAATTCTCATTGATCTATGTACATGATCTATGGGCTTAGTTTCTTTGGCTTTTTTTTTTTTAAGGGCTTGTTTTATTGTGGTTTCAATGAATGTTTAAAATTTCTGGATTTTGATCTTTAGAACATGCTGATATATCAGAACTTTTAAAAATCTGATTTTTCTTTGGTCCTTGTTTTTTGGGGCACCCTATTGATTTCTGTTGTCTGTTAAAGAGGGAAATTCTTCCTCTAGCCTGCAGATCATTAAGTGAATGGTTAGCAGTGTGCCTTTAATATTATTTGAATGCATTGAGCATGTTTGTCCAGTGAATTTTGAATTGACTCATTGTAATGACTTTGCTTTGATTCTGATTCTTTTGCTCCTCTGCACAAGAATTTGAATTCTCTGTTGCATTTTGTATACATGTTCTTCACGGGGGAAGAAATTTTGCATTTTTTACAGCAATGGGTTTTACTATCCCCTCTGAATGCCTTCTGTAATTGATACAGCGAAAATCTGTTATTGCAGTGCTTAATTATTTCATAAACTATTTTCTGGCATAATCAGAAACAATGACAAAGAATGATAATACAAAATACGAAAACCTTCCTTCCTTTGAAGAATAGAAATGAGGTGGTCAGGCTCACGGAAGCTTTGTGCCTGACACACTTACTCTCATGTCTTTGTGTATCATGAGTCGGAGATGGTGTTGCTTCAGGTTTATAAATTTTTGTTTTAACATTTGTGTTGAATTCTTTCTCCAGGCTGATGTTTCCTACTGGGTTTGTGGAAAGAGTGGAAGGGAAACAAATGCATTGTTTTGTTTTCAGGAGGCCTGAGTTGATGAGAAAAGTGTTGAGGTTGGGCTGAGGAAAGAGTGACACTCCCTCTACTCCCGGCTGAAATTGATAAACAAAGAAATCAATTAAGTTTATCGGTATTTGACCAATAGAAGTTAGCGAGTCCAAGCTGGCTAGATATGCCCAATGGGAATTACTGAATTCACCTGCAGAATTAGGCTCTATACCAAGTAGAAACAGCTTACAGCAATCAGAAAAATCAGTAATATGATGAGATATAAAGGGATTATAATAACTTTTATTCCTGAAACTTTTCTATGGTATGTTGTGTAGAGCTAATATTAAGTTTCAAGCACCAGGAGTTAAGACTGTGGGTGGTTCTGTAGGATCGTTAATCACGGATGTGCCTAGACCCTGCTAGAGTGGCTGAAGCTGGCAGGAAAATACCGACAGCCAGGATTTGTCATCCTAGGCTGTCCTCCATAATGGTTCCATGTGGGAGCCCATGATTGGGTTAACAAATTGTAACAAACCCCAGCCGCCTGTGAACTTTAAGAAGAAAAAATATGCTTAGAAAGTGCTTTGCAAGCAAGTTCCTGTGCATACTCACTCCAGTCTCCTTGCCTTAAAAAGCAGAGACAATGCTTTGCTTGCATAGTTGAGGTTTTAGATAGCACTCGGCTGGTTGCAAAGCAAGGACCGAGACCCTCAGCTATAAACGCTGGGCTTGTGTGCTGTTAGAAATTCTATTATCCCGAAAACAAGGACCTGGCTGGTCTGGTGGTCTGCTTTGTAATTCACATATCTAAAAATGTATCTTATTTCCTTCACCCCATTACTTCCTTAAAATTAAACAAATCCTTTGTAGTCACTGTGTATTCTACAATCTCTGCCTCATCCTGTCTTTCCCGAAGTTCCTCCTTACAATCACACAACTCTTAATGACTTTTTCCTTTGATTATACACAATAAATATGGGAGCATTTGAGAGGCTTTTGGAGTTGGCTTCCTACTCCCTCTCGATTTCTTGACTTTTTCCAGAGTCTTGAATAATCATTCCGTATCGGTAAGACTTCTGCCAGCCAGAACCCACAGTTCCAGGTGAGAACGATGCAGGCTTTATCTCTCCTACCAGATGGAGAGAGAGAAGAGAAATGAGATCTGCTCCCTCGTGGTCCCTTCCTGCTCCAGGGCCACTGCAGTTCACCTGCAGCCTTCTGGCCTCTGCTCATAGGGCCTCTGTCCCAGGACTGACTGCAGCCGTTTCTTCCCTTGTCAACATTTGCTGTGCCTTTCAGAAGTTGGTCTCTTCTCTGCAATATAACCCTGGCAGATTTGATGGTGGTCAGCGTGCTGGTGGGCAGTCCTTTGGGAACTCCCAGGAGCCATGCTGATTCTCCTGAGTCTCTCAATCGGGGTTACAGAACAGTCGAGCACCATAGGAAGCCCATTCACGTGAGGTCAACAGAGCATTTCATCACTTTCATTTTATTTTTAAATTTTCAGTGGAGAAATTATTTGTAGCAAGCTGTTCCAGATTTTCGGCCCCCTACTTTCCTCACCACGATTTCCTTGTTGGCTCTGGTACTTGTTTTAAGAACCAAGTTTCTTCTCTGTTCTTTTGTAGCTGCTGGCCTTGCCCAATACTTGATCTGCATTCGAAGCAGGATGCTTCTTCGTGATGTCAAACTGATTTTCGTATTTCTGAATATTTCATGTACACTCAGCAACTGTTTCAAGTGAAATGCTCTTGTCCAATTCCAGTTAACTCACATTTGCTGAACCCCTGCTTTCATGCTGAGGACAGTTTCTTCTTCCTCAAACAAAAGTTAGCAATTTGCATTTACTATGGAAGGTACCGGCCCGAGGTGCTTTTTTTCTTAACACTTTTAATACAATTCACCCATTAAAATGTACATCGGTTTTTGCTCTAAGCCCAGAATTGTGCATTGCAGTCAGTCTTAGAACATTTTCATCCCCCAACAGGAAGCCCTGAACGCATTAGCAGTCATTCCCATCTTCCCCATCCTCCCCCAGCCCCAAGGAGCCACTCTTCTCTCTCTGTGGTTTTGCCTGTGCTGGACATTTCATGTAAACCCAGTCACTTCTTGTAAGTGGAACCGTCTATTTTGACTGATTCTTTCACACTGAGTAACATTTTCAATGTTTGTCCACGTTGTGGCCTGGGTCATTACTCTATGCTTTGCTATTGTTGAATAACATTCCACTGTATGGCTGGGCCCCACTGTTTACCCATTCATCACGTGATAGGCATTTGGGTTGTTGCTGCTTTTTGGCTGTGATGAGTAGTGTTGCCGTGAACATTCCTTTAGGAGTTTTTATGTGGACATTTGTTTTCAGTTCTCTTACGTGTGTGCCTAGACAGCAGAATTGCTGGGTCATTCAGAAACCAAATGTTCAACTCTCTGAGGACCTGCCAGGCTGTTTTCCAAAGTGGACACGCTGTGTTACGTCCTCACCAGCAAGGGCTGCGCGCTCCGCATCCTCTGTGTCCTCATTAGTGCTTGTTATTCTTTTTTTTTATTATAACCTATTGTAGTGAGTGTGAAGCGGTTTCTCCTAGTGGTTTTGACTTCATTTCCCTTACAGCTAATGATATTGAATGTCGTTTCATTGTGCTTATTGTATGTTTTCCTTGAAAAATACCTTTTCATATCCTTTATTCACCTTTCAATTGAGTTGCCTTTTTAGTGTTGAGAAGAAGGAGTTTTTTTTTTTTTTTTTTTTTTTACATTTGGAGATACAAATTCCTAATCAGATAAATGATTTGAAAAAATTTTCTCCTGTGTGTTGTTTTTTCACTTTCTGGATGGTGCCCTTTGAAGCAAAGTTCTAAATTTTGATGAACTCCAATTTATCTCTGTTTTCTTTGTTCCTTGTGCTTTTGGGGTATTATTTAAAATCTGAATTATTTTACTTAAACTTGTATATCTAAAATGACTTATTTCGTAGGACCGTTCTAGAAGATGGGTGTGGTTGTTGTCCCCAGTCTATGGATAGGAGACTGAGATGCAAAAAATTTCACTGAAATATCAGTGTCACAGCTACCCAGTGCTGTGGGAGTTCAGACCCTCATATTTGTCCCCAGCATCTGTGCTCTTCACCACCATGCTCCACTTCTTCCTGGAATCGTTATTGAAAACGCCTTTCCTTTTTTGATTTCTTGTTAGATAGTTTTCTCATTGGGGACCTCATCTCCTCATTTTCCTTTCGGAAACCAGTGTAGGTTTATTTTAGGTCTCATGTAGGCAGAAGCATTGCTATCAGTTAACTTCTTTATTATTCACTCTCCAGTGATGATTGTTGCTGGTTGACCTAATCAAGTCATGCTTAAGTCTTTCCTGCTCATGACACTAAAAACAGTCATGAGTTACAGAATGCTCAAAGAAGGAAGTATTTGATTGATTTTATCTTGCTACCCAATCAAGCCAATCAAATAAAAACCCCGGTGTTGACACAGATTATAAGCCCTCCAGAATAGGGTCACTGTCTTCCTTGTGTTTCATTGGTTTGTCACAGCGTCTGGATAGTGCCTTTCTATCCAGCAGTTTTGTGAGGATACGGTGCTCGTGAATAATTGTAAGGACAGAATTTTGACAACAGACTGTGTTATTCATTTCATAAGGGAATAGATAATATAGAAATACTGCTCAGATTTTTTTTAAAATTAAGCTTGGACTTTTGAGAAGAATTCAAGGAACCATACAAAGATCTTTTTCACTAATTTTAGATCTATCTTAGACACTTTGTGGTTATATAGCAGATTAACTTATCAAGTAGATTTGACAAGAGGAGTGTAGTATTGATTATTTGTTTTAGTTGAAATATTCTAACTGGGATAAATTAATCAGTGCCCATAAATGAACAAATATGTTTGTATTTCTATGCAACATGGGAGCAGGCTTCATATGTTTCTATATAATATATATGACTATGAGTTTTAATCTGTCTGACAGTGTTTTTATAGTTTTTCAGCGATGTTGTAACTTTAGAATTCTTCTAAGAAATTCACTCCCCATAATACTGCAGTTTGTACTGTGTATCCTGTCTTATGCATGGGATTCCACTGTCCCCTCAGTGAGGAATTTCCTCTCCTATTGAGTTAGTAGCAGAGTTAAAGGAGCTGTGATTTCTAGGCCTTTGCTCTCCATGTGTTTGCAGTTGGCTGACAATTAGGATTTTGCCTTTCTTGAGATTTCATTGTTCAATTAGAATTTTTGAAAATAACTACTATGTTTCACCAGTCTCCCTAGAAGCTTGATGTGTTTGTGCTTTTCAGTTTTCAAATTATGAAAATTGTATATACACACTTGTTTTGAAGTAGTCCTTTTTCACTAGATATTTGTTTACCTCCTAATAGTTAAAATAATTTTTTCCCAATGAATAAATCGGTGTGCATGTTTTAAAATATACCTTACTTTTTATTTTTCTTATTCTAACAGGTATATTCATGGTACAGAATTTATAAAATAAGGATAAACTCAGTAATAACTTAAAAATGGCCTCTAATCTCACCTGGAGATACAGTTGTTAGGTTTGAAATTGAGAATTACAAGTCCTCTCACATTGTTCTTCTTTTTCAAGTACGTTTTGGTTACTAAGACCCTCGAATTCCCACATGAATTGTAGCAGCAGCTAGTCAGTTACTGCAGAGGAGCCCGCTGGGATTGTGATCGAGACCACGTTGAGTATACGGATCGCTCTGGGGAGCACTGCCATCCCAAGAGCGCTGTCATTTGATCCAGGAATGTGTGTGGTGTGTCTGTCCAGGTATTTAAGTCTTCTTTAATTTTTTTTCAAAAATGCATAGAGTTTACATAGTATAATTTTACTTTATTTTTTTCCTTTGTACTGAGTACAATTGTGTAAGGTACCGGGCTCAGAACTGTATTATTGCCCTGCCACTTGCTGCCACTATGGACGCTGCGGTCTTTCTTTTCCCTCTGTAAAATCTTACACAAAATAGGACGTCAGTAACTCTCTCTTGAATGAATGATTATATGATTGTTGGATGATGCTTGAAAGTCTTTGTGATAATGTCTTTTTCCCAAACTTTCCCCTCTTCTTAACTATGCCCTTTCTCTTCCTTTCCTCCAGCCTGCCTGTGGCATTGATTTTCCCTGTCTGTAGACTCTTCCTTTCACTAGTTCACGATAATGTTACATGTGGGCTGTGGAAACATTTTAGATGTCAAGAAAGAGCAAATACATTGCATGCTAGTATTTTTAGACTGTGGTAATCTTTTATCAAATGAAATTAAATGAGGTTGACCCCCTGAGCCCTCCCCTGAGCTCTTTTTGCCTTCCTACAGGTGATACTGCTCTGGTTGCTGCATGTGCCTTTCCCCAGCCTTGGTTTTGGAGTTAAGTCACCATCACTGGAGCCCTCTCTTTAAAAGATGAAGAGAACATTTGCTCCTTCTCCCTGGTTGGGGACTTGGATGAGATGAGGTAACAGATAAAGAATGGTGCCCAACCTCATTCTGACACCTGCTCTTTCCGTTTTTTCTCCAGGGGAAAAGAATACAGTTCAAAAATATAAAGACTGTGAGCTAATGAGATAGACAAAACAACTGAACATTTATTACATATCCTTTCATGCCAGAAACAAATGTATTATAAACACAAAAATGACATAAAGTACGGTAGTACTGTGGTTACAAACGTGGGTCCGAGTTCTAGTCCTGCTCTGAATTGACCAGTCCTGTGAGATGGAGAATTGGTAGGTCGGCTTAGCCTCTCCCGGACTTGTTTTCTGTCCTGCAGAGACGGGGTTCGCTAGGCGTCCCTCTCCCCTAGAGGTGCTGTGGGGTGTAAATGACGCGCATGGGCAGCCCGAGCACAGCTGCTCGTTCCTCGTAATTGCAGGGTATCATAGATTTTGCGGTGACGGCTTTATGACCGCCCCGTGTAGACTCTCAGTGCTCCAAAGAGATGCCTTGTGGTTTGGAGATGGGATTCTCACTTCTGTATATAGCCAATGATTGTGTTATTGGGCCCTGCTGATTTGAATCTATTGTTTATAAAGTACAGGTTGTAGATATATTTTTCAACCATGCATGCTAGTTTTCTTTTATTATTTATAATTAGAATTATTTATAATTCTACCCTCTCATCTCTTGGTGTGACTTTTCATGGAATCCAGGAAACAGTCCTAAGCTACCTGCCTCTTCACACTTCTCCGTGGTGGTTTTCTTCCCTGACTAGAAGAGGGTTTTGCATAGGAAATTTTCTTTGTTCCCCTTTTCTTTCTTCTTTCTGTTCACCTTTCCATCTGTCCATTTATCTACCCACTGATTCTTCTGACTTGTTCCAAAACCCATTTCAGGCAGCTTACAAAAGAACAGATACCAAAATAAACCGGTGAGAAAATGGGGCCAAGTTCAGACAGTGAGGCTAGGAGGCGACCCTGTGTGAGGGTTGCAGGCGTGAGACACACACCTCTGCCCTGTGACTTATAAGATCGACAGCAGCAGTTTGCCTCAGGCTCCCATGAGACACAGGGAAACAGGGTTTGTGGGAGATGCTCATTGGCTGTGAAATAAATAAGTGGCTGAGGAGAAGCCCAGCCTTTCCATCTACTAAGGCTTAGAAGAATATTTTGAGTGTCTTCCAAAACCAGAGTATCGCATCTTTTCTTTTGTGAGAGTTCTACGTATAGTTGGTTTCTTTCTATACCTGGAAATGTCTCCAAAACTTCTTCCCACGTGAGCCCCATGGCTCGGGAATGGGGTGGTTCTGCTCATTGACGGGTGTTGGCCAGAAGCAGAAAATGACAGCCTCCAAGGAGTCTGGGATTTGTCAGTTATGTTTTGTCAGTGCTGTAGATTTCAGAAAATGCTTTCACAGTTTCTCTCCATCTGAGGTGGCAGCGTGCTCTCTTACCAGCATCAGGAGCTCAGGGCCACGGGATGGTGGGGGCTGACTGCACTGCCGTCAAGAAAGCTAAGATAGTCACTGCAGGCGTGGTGGTTTTACATAGTGCATTTCATGTTCTTTAATGGGTTTCAACAGGTAGTTAATTAACTGAGTTAATTAACATTTGATAAATATGATGCTTTTTTGAAAAGACAGTTATAGACAGAATATAAGATGTGAACACTTTAAAAACGGTTTCATTACTGAAATTTCAGTAGGGAAGATTGTCTATCTTATTTACGCCTCTCTTTTAAAGTAACAAAGAAACAAGACAGAAAAAGCAGAGAATGATTTCTGTTCTTCCTTCGGCTTGCAGGTACCCTCACCTCTAGTGGCATCCATCCAGACACCAACACTGACACTGGCCGTGCTCAGAACTGCCTCAGCCCTGAAGACACAACTGACAAATAGAAGGGGGCCACACCCTGTTACAGCAGGTGCTCTCACTTTGTGGGCCCTTATGTAACTGCTTGGTGTTATTCAGGATCGCCCGTTCTACATTGTGTGACGCTGCCGCGTTGTCTCCTAGTTATTTGTTTCGGTAATTACTCATGCATTTTTATCATTGTGTTTTACTAGACATCTGAAAATGCTTTTTTCAGATGAAAAATAATGTGTATTTAATAAAAGAGCCTGAAAAAAGGGACAAAACTGTCTATCCTGGTCCCACTCCTCAGAGATAATAATTAACAGTTTAACATCTATTTTCTGTTCTTTTCATCAGTGTGTATTACCTCTGTCATAAAAACCAGCAAGAACTCTGTGCCTGTTAACTGTGTGGAGACCTCCATTTTCCATTTGGCTTATTACACGTTTTTCTACAATATTCTATCTCCCCTGGCATGATTTTTAATGACCAGTATAGCATTCTGTCTTGTGGAGGCATCGTCCATTTTACTTCGGACTTAAATAAACTTTTAAATTCCAAGTATACTTAAATGATATACTGAAAAGAGAACTGTGGTTGTACCGAAAGGCCCCTACATCCCTTCCCCTTTTTTCCTGAGAGTAAAAACTGGTGACAATGTGGAGTATATATTTCATGACCTTTATGCCTATGTCATATATATATATACACATACATAAACGTATATGAGAAATCTATGTATATGTGTGTGTATATATAATTTATTGAAAAATAAGGCCATACTATATGTTTTCTGCAGCTCGGTTTATTCCTTCAGGTGTATATAATAGACGTCCTCCCACTCGAGACTCACCCGGTCCTTTCAGATACAGAGGGTTCTCCTGATGTGCAGGTTTTGTCTCTTGTTTAAGGACAACTTTGGTGGGAGTGTACTGTGGACAAGGCCTTGGGCCATGCCAAAACGCCGGCCCCTTAGTGCCCACAGCTCACCTTCATTTACCGCATCATTGACTTGATGGTGGACACTTAAGTTTTCTCCAATTTCCACTGTCAGAAAAGATGTTTGACTGGCATCCTTCTTGTACAAACATTCCTGTGTTCTTGTATGAGTATTCGTTTAGTCAAGGATTCTCAAAATTCAGTCCCTTGATGTGACAATTACACACATCACAGGCTCCTTTCAAGTGACTCTAGAATTTCCTTTTCCTGTGGGTAATGAAAAGATGTAGAATTACTTATGTAACCAATTCTCTATCGCTGGATATGATTTCACTTCAGTTTTACTTCCCACCATTGTATACAGTGCTGTGTAAATTCTCTGATGAGTACATCGTTTTGAACTGATTTTTTTTCTAAATTAAACGATTCCTAAAAGTGGAGTTGAGTCTGTGTGTACACACGTTTTTCAGAGTTTACATATCCATTGACACGTCGTCCTCCAAAAAGATCTCTCATAAATTTTTCTCCCACAGATTAACACTTGCTAGAATATCTTTGAAAAATATTTGGCAATATGATGAGCCAAAGTGCTTTTTCATTGTTTTAGTTTGCATTTGATGACCAGTGAAGTATTGAGCATTTTTCACTCATTAGCCATCTGACTTTTAAAAATTGAATGATCCCTTTTGTCCTTTACAAACATTTAAGTGAGGGAACTTCTGGTTGCTTTGTGACAGCTCTTTGTATGTTATCAACATTAACCCCTTGTCTTCATCAGCATGTATCACAGAGCTTTTCCTTGTCATTTCTTGCCTTTCATTTTGTTCACTAGGTTTATTTCTGTTGTGGCCCAAAATAATCTTAAGATAGTAAATGTCTTCTTTTTGGTTTTATCCTTGATATTATTCTTAGAAATACTTTCTAATAAAGGTATAAATCTCTTCTGTAGGTTTTTTTAATCTCTAAGATGGAGATGATAATAGTACTTGTTATACTGAGGAGAAGTTGAAGTAATATGAGCAAAGGGTTGTATTTGCTGTTATTTAAACTTTCTAATATTTACATCACTATCTGTAATTTTTTTTGTGGTCATTATGACAGGAATAGAATTTGTTTTTCCAGGTGATTCTCTGATTGTCCCAGGACAATTATTGAAGTCATACTTTGCTCTTTGATTTAAAATCGCATCTGTAAAAAATACTTATGTATACTACAGTCTCTTTTTGAGTTCATGGTTTATTTCTGTCAATCTTACTTTCTTACTCCAGTGCTGTACCTTTCATATTGTAAAAATTTAATATCTGACACTGCGATTTTTTTGATTCTTTCTTCCATCCCTAATTTTCTTTGCTAGTATTATGACTTTATTATTCCTGAAGAATTCTAAAACACTTTTTTCAAGTTAAAAAAAAACGGATAAGGGTTATCATAGGATTTTTTAGTAAGTTTTGAATTATCTTTAGGAAAATGTACATCTTTACAAAACTGCTTCCCTCCATAAAATATGTTGATGTCTCTACATTCACACCTCTTACTTTACCCCGCAGTACAGTCCTGTACTTTCTCCATGTACAACATGGGCATTGTTTTTGAGTTTATTCCAGATTATTGTTGATGTTTTTGTTAATTTTGTAAGTTAGAATTTTTTGCTATTACATTTTGTAACTGTTAAAGCTGACACCTAGGAAGGCAGATTCGGTTTGTAAATACTCACTTTGTAAGTTGTCATTTAAAATTGCAAGTATTAAGTAATTGTTACAGAATCCTTTCTATTCTGTTTTTAAAAATTTGTTTCCGAGATTCTCAAAATGGTCATAGCTAAGTAGTATAGGTGGGGAGACAGATGGAGAGAGGTAGTGTGGCTCATGTACAAACTGTGAGCAGTTTTATGGCTACCTTTATGCTGGAAAAGCCGCGGAAGTTCCCAGGTCAGACCAGGGTTGGTTTTGTATGCACTTGAAAGCCAGCTTTCCTGCCTGTATGGTGAAACCTGGTGGGCGAGGCTGGTTGATGATCAAGGTCGAATGGAGGTTATTGGCTGCAAAAAGTGCTGTGTCTGAGAACTGGAAACCATCGCCATGGGAAATTCTTGGTGCCGGGAACAATGCAGGGGAGATGGGGAGTCTGTGTGTTATGGATTTTCGAGCACTGGGAGTGGGAAGATTAGACTCTGCATTCAGATATGAGTATGAATTTATCCTCTTTAGTTTACTGGTCCTCTGACTTTTGTCAATTTATATACCCTCTTTCAATTCCTGTTTTCTTGTCTCTCAAAATAGGAGAATTACGGCCTGCTGCTAGAGTGTTTGATCAGGGTTAATAATTTGTGTCTATAAGATGCCACGTACAGTCACAGTCTCAGTGAGAAATGGGCTGTCGCCTCTTCTTCTGCAACTCAATGCTCGACAAGAGTTGGGGGAAAGCCAGTCCCTAATATGTGTGTGATGCAAGTAGGAACAAAATTAATGTCTTGCCTTTTTCTAGCAGTATTCTTACTGCTTTGCTTCATTTACCTCTTTCCTTATTTCATTTCCCCTTTCCCCTCCTCCACCAAAAGAGACTGAGACTCTCAGAACACTAGATTCAAATTACTTTAAATGTTGGCTCATACCCATGAAATGACAGTGACATTAAAAAAAATCTGTACACATCCCAGACTTGATTATATTTGATTTACACACACACACACACAATCAGCCTACCTCCCACTTGCAAAGGGAGAAGGACTACTTTTTCTGAGTTTTCATTCACTGAGCGTGAGGACAAAGTCTCTTACGCAGAATTTCACCAGGCTTCGTGCATGGTTCTTTTAATTGGATTTCTGCTTTGTGGCCATAGATATAGTCTCCTAATAGAAGAGAGAAAGTGGAGGCATAGAGATTCTGGTGAGATATTGGTGTCATCATATTTGAGTTGGAAAGGACTTAAGAGAGCATGGAGTCGTAACTATTTATGGGTGAGAATCCATGATGCTGTAACTTGGACAAGAACCTGGGTCTTCTCCCATCTTGTCCACATGGGTGAAGAGGCAACTGGGCAGGGGATGGCAGGGATCCTTCTTGCTTGATTTCCATGGTCTTGCTAGTTCTGATTGCTCAGCTTCCTTTAGTTTATGTCCATGAGGCCTCTCATGGGAAGGTCACTCTGTCCTGACAGAATGAGTTTCTTATCAGCAAAAAGCTCTGGACCCACTCAGATCTCCCAGAGTTTTCTGCTGACCTGCTGACACTTTATATAAATGAGAACTAAGGAACTACTGAATATAAAATCCTTATTGCTATCGTTTGCCCTCGAGTTCCATAGGAATGGGGTGCTGTCTTAGGTTGTCTAAAGCTTGATCTGAACAAAGATAGGGTGATAGGCTGTGCTGCTGGACCTCCACAGTCGAAGAGTTTTCCTCCTTAATTTTTAGAATCAGGCAGATGAGTTCAAATCTTGCCTTTACCAGTTATTATCTTTGTGACGTGGGGGAGAAACTGTTCTTTTTTGTGTCCAATTTTCTTAATCTGTAAATAAGTTCAGTATGTATTTTAAGATTTCTGATTTAGAATTGAATGAGCAAATTCCCTCATTTATACCTAAAATAGTGATCGCGTGGTTCTATGCTGGTGCTTTGTTAGTTGATTACTAAGGGACTCGGCAGTGAGAATGGGGGTGGGGGACCCCTGGATAATAGAGCTTATATTCCAGGATATGCTTTTAAAAGAATGGATGTGCAGTGGATTTTTAGTAAATAACCACTCCTTTCCTAATCTGCATTGATTGTGTATATATCTTTATACTAATATATGAACAATTTTTATTGCAGTTTAAATCTTATTAGTATTTACAATATGTAGCTATAAAAAATACGTGAAATAAAATGATTTGACTTATTTTCTTTTCGATAAGCAACAAAATAAAATAGAAAAAAAAAGGTTTGAAGGAGTAGAAATAATTTTATTTCCGTGGAATGAATTCCGTATAATAGGTTTTTGGTCGTGTTGTTAAGCAGCATATAAAATTGATAGGTTGTGACATACTGGAAATGAGGAAACAGTGGAGACATACTACCTCCAATGCCGTCATTTTCTTACCAAGTCCAAACTCTTTCTGCTTGCTGCATGACTGGCCAATAAATCGGGAGATGAGATGTTGGAGTAAGGAATAGTGACTTTATTTGAAAAGCTGGCAGACCCAGAAGATGGCATACTGATATCCAGGAGAACTCTTCCCCAAGTCAGAATTCAGTCTCCTTTTATAGTAAAAAGTGGCATTGGTGTGGTTGGTTGTTGCAAACTTCTTGCTGTACGAATTGTTTTTCCTTGAAATCCTTTGTTCTTGCAGCTGTCCATGTGGGTCAAATCGTAGTGTCCCCGTAAATCCTCCAAAAAAAACAAAGGTTAGTCTCTATTTTGCAACTTGCCATCTCTACGTAAGTTTAGAAGAGCTAACATCCTTAAAGATCAGAGTCCGGAGAATAGGCTCTCCTGTATATTTCAGGCTGAAGGCAACTTTCTTTTACAGCAGGTGCAGAGATAGCAAGTCTGAGCCTAGAAAACAGGATACAGGTTTAAAGCCAAACGAACGCATCTATCATGGAGTCAGATTTGTTCTTTTCTATTACAATTTCTTTTTCCACCTCATAAATAATTTTAGTAAGAAACATGAGCAATTTTTTTGTTTTTGCTTCTTAATAACGGATGAGTGGGCCAACTACAGTTTTGTGAGCAGGGATGCTGTGCGTGCCTTGGGGTCACAGAAAACCCTTATTGGGGGTGGTCGACCTGCTACATGCCTGAATCCCCGTGACTGTCGGTGAGAGTCCCCCAAACTAGGGGTTCTCTTCAAGAACCAGCATATGGGCATTGACCTCTGGAGACCTCTTTTTCAGCTGTAGGAAATTTTTTCAGATACTGTGATGGAAAAATCACTCCAGCTGGGGATAATCAGGGGAAAAAGGAAGAGGAAAAGGGCTTGGAGTAGAGTAGATAAGAAGGACAGAAGATCAGCGAGACTGGGGTCCTGGCAGCGGGGCCTCGGGAGACAGAGCGGCAGAGGTATGTAGGGGCCCGGCTCCGGAACCAGCTCCTGCAAATTTCCCCGAACCCAAACCACACAGCTTTTAATTGGGCCCAAGACTCTCTCTGTCTGGATGTCACCCTGGGCAGAACCTTGAGAATCTAAAGTAAGCGGTGGGCAGCACTCACCTAGGGGGTCACTGAGGACTTTGATCAAGTCCGCAGTGCCTTTTCTAGACATGTGCCTTCACCTGTTCTTTATCTCAGGATCCGAGAAGCAGGAGCAAGGAACTCAGGGAGAGAGCCAGGAAGACATCTGACTGTGTTAAGAGATGACAGTCACAGCGACACGGGGAGTGGAGACACTTGCTGCAAAGTAAAATAACTTCATTACTATTGCATCAAAGATGCAGGTGTGAGAGAGCCTAAGCCTGTCTCAGAGTGCAGGGGACAAGAAGAAAGGAATGGTAATATTAACACTGACAATTGAAATTTTGTTAAATAGCCTGCTACTGTTACTTGTATCACTTGAATGTATGCAGGTGTATTTCAATTGGCATTTATATATTCACTCAACCCCACCAGCCCCACTTGCTCCCATCGGAGATGGGAAATCTCAAGCACAGTGCCCCTCCTGCTCGGGTGGGCCACGCTGCGGGTCCTCGCCTGGTGCCTGGCTGCTTCAGGGCACTGAGTCCCCGAGTCATGGCCTGGGAGACATGACAGAAACACCTCTGCTCTTGAGTGAGGGTCTCCTTTTCCCCTGCAGTGAAAGAATGCCAGTGACTCAGTTAGAAGCATGCTTCCAAGCCGTCCTACCGTGTTATCACCATCTTGAAGCGGTGACTGAATCTTCTGTATTCCTCCAGAATGTGGTTTACAATCACTTTCGTCATCTGAGTGTGTGTCCCCTTACAAGTAGAGGAATTACTGCCTTTTCCCTGGAACATACTCACCACTAGTCCATCTGATTTTTCTGTGCTAGGATTCAGTACGGCATGCTAAAAATTCATCAGTCAGATCTTGAAACCCCGATGAAGAGGATTATTTCTTTCATTTCTTTATATGATAGTATTTTACTTTCAAAATTCAGAGTTTTCGGTTCTTGGAGGAATTTTTTCGGGGGTTGTAGAAACAACTTTGCTCTTACCATCTTTGTTGCTATATGCCTCTCACCTGTCTTCTGTCACTTGTGAGACTGTTCCATTTGTGACCCTGTCCGGGTTGTTCATGTTATACAACATAAAGTCTGTAAAAGTACCGTCCCTTTTACTCGGAAGACATTCCACAAATACTCCGTTAATCTGGGTGTGGTTTTAAGAAGACAGAATCATTAGAACATGTCATTGCAGGTTGCTAGTGCAAATTCCCCAAATCAATAGTCTAGCTCAACATCTAAAATCTTTCTAATCTACCTTGGATTTGTATGGATAAGTGAAGCAGTTTGCTAAGAACTCAAGACCAGGTTTAGAATACAGGCTGGTGTAGCTCAGCAGGTCCTCCCAAGATATTGCTCTCCCAGAGGGCGGGTCCGAGGGAAGAGGGCGTGTCCTGCCCTCCCTGAGCTGACAGTTTCATAGCAAAGATCTTCAGCAGGTGAAGAAATTGGAGTTTCTTCTAAGTACAGTGAGTTTGAAAAGAGTCCAAAAAGCGCGGGAGTGACACAATCCCATTTGTCTCAAGTAGGGGAGAGCGGCTGTGGGGCCACTTGGGAGACTTGTGAGTCCAGGTGGGCAGTGTTGGTGGCTTCCACTTGAGCGGTGGGACAGTCAGTGGGTAAAAGCGAACAGATTGAAAGCATGTTTAGGTGGTAAAAAGGAAAGGATGAATGCTGTCTCTGAAGGTAGGATGGAGTAAGACCCAGGTTTCTGTGTGGATTAATGTGGTAAATGATGGTCCTGCTGTGCTCTGAGGAGGGAGAGCTGCAGAGGGAGCTCTGGGGGAAATCTGATGAGTTCAGCTGTGGGTAAAGTGAAAGGTTGTTAGATGTGTGGTCTGGGAGCTCAGGTGAGAGCCAGTAGTGAGTAGGGGGAGGTGAGAGAGAACTTCAAGTCATTTTGTCTTGTCAACATACAAATAAGTAAGAGTAATGACACACTTAACACCTCTATATTTTGGATTAAAACCCAGTAACATTTTGCTGTATTGACTGCAGATGTTCTTAATTATTTTTAATAGAAATAAAATAAATAGAAACAAAATATTGGAGTTAATGAACATCTTAGAGTTGATGTGTGTCCTTGTATTTATTTTGATACCTCATCTGTTTATAACCATAATCTACAAAAATTTAGCTTGCTTAGCATAAGAGTTAAACAGAGGGAAGTGACACACACTGTTGGGGATTGAAGCTGATCTTCTTGGGCAAATTATGTAGCCTCTCTTGCCTTAGTTGCATCTTCTGTGACTGCCCACGGGCCCCTCATCTCAGCTGATTTCCTAGACTAGATGTTGGAAGGGAGGCTGCTGAAGGGAGTAAGAAGTGGTAACAGCTAGGGATACTGAAGAGAGAGACAAAAACAGATTAAAGCCGAGATACTGAGTACAAATACCCTCAAAAAAGAAAAAATCCCGCAGTGTTTTGAGCCACTTACCGCAAGGGAAACAAAAGCACCTGGACGCAAAGCTCTTGAGCATGTGAATATTGTGGATGGGAGGGTGTCATCAGAAAAGTGTTGAGAGAAGGACTTTTGGTTTCCCTTGAATTTTCCAGTAAGGATGGGGAGCAGAAGCGAAAACCCCCGGTTCACAGTAGAAGGTGCTCTTTTTTGCAAAACTGACCAAAGTTTGGAGACCAGTCACCATCGGTGCTGGCAAATGTATAGGCTTCTGGATTGGGTGGGGCTCTTGCTGTGACTTCCAGGTGACCTGCTGGCTAGGGGCTGTGAGGAGGGCAGTAAGTTTGCAGTGTGGCCCGGGCATAATCCCTGGGTCTGGGGCTGCTGGTCTGATTAGCAGACCTGGGCACCCGCAGTCCTAATGGGGCCGCTCGGAATGTGGCCTGGGACACCTGCTGTGTTGAGGGCGAGAAGAGGGCTCCCCTGAGGGAGTGTCCCTGCGGAGAGTGGAAAGGTCCTCCTGCAGGAGAGAAAGAGCCTCTGAGCAGGGGGCCGGATGCACAGGCAAGACCAGCCTGAGCACTGAGGTTTTGGGAAGCCGGAAGTCATACAGTGGCCAAGCAGCCTTGTTCCTGCGAGACTGGAGGGAAAAGATGTTGAAAAGTCAGGCTAGGGTCAGACCCTGTGGTGGGTTATGAGTGACAGTAAAGGACTGGTCAGGCAGGCACAAGAGAACCCTGTGGGCGTCCCAGCTGGGGCATCATGCCGGAGGGAGGAGCAGAGTTATAGACTTTGCCACTTATTAGCTGTGTGACTTTGAGCAATATCACCCCACCTCTCTCTATATATATCTTCATCTGTAAAGTGACAGAGTGACAAGCTCGTGTCATCAGAAGGCTTAGTTTAGCTCTGATCCTTTTGTCCAGTCCTGTCAGTGCTTCCCTGCAAGGTTCTGCAGCGGCTGCTCATACCCTGAGATGGGAACGCGCAGAGGGACATTGTAATTCCCGAGGGCAGGAAGGGGTTGCTTTAAAGCCAGTCATGTAACAGCCTGCAGCTGCAGACCTGCAGTCAGTTTTGTTGACGGTCTTGGAGAGGACTTTGGAGGCCTTAGCAACGTCTTAAGACTAGTTTTCCCTTGGGGACCGGATTTGACTTTGCAGATTAATATTGAAGATTTGGGCTTCTCGCAAAGCTGTTTTCAGAGATGGGTATATATGTAACATATAGTATAAAATTAAATGCTTTTATTTAACGTGTGCGACTTTGCAGCTGTTGGGAACAGCTCTATTGGCCTGGTCTCCACGGAGGACACTAGGGGTCAGCAGAGCGTGCGGGAGGGCAGGCAGCCAGCCCTGCTGCTGTGGGGGGTTCTCCCCAGCAGGGTGCTCTGCAGAGTTGACTCTTCTCTGAGTTTGGGTGCCAAGTGAGCAGAGAGCAAATTAATGGGTTCTGGTGGGATTGTATAATGACAGGAAGAAAGAGGAAACCGTAGTTTTTCTGGACTAGAACAAGCATTTGGTCCTTGATTCAGTGTATTCCATTACATAATTGGTGAGTTGTGTCTATTCTGAGAATTCATTGAAATAATCTTTCAGCCTAAAATTTAATAGTTATGTTTTATTTGTCGGGAGGGCTCTAGCCTGGATGACAGACCCTCAGATCACTCTGAGGTACTGCTCCCAAGAGGTATGGGAGGAGCTAGGATAAATAGGAGCTTTACAACAAAGACCAGGTAGTTGGAACAATAAAATATTGCTTGTTATCTAAAGAAAGCCAGATATCTCAAGTTAAAGCATTTAGTGCTTTTCTATGAAGCAAACATATGGGTCATTGAATCCATTTCTTTGGCAAGTACCTATCTATCTAGGGACAGTATCCTGCCCGTCCTTATTCTGAGTCCGCTCAGAGGGCACCACTGTGAGTGGCTGAGAGGCTGGGCTGCAGGCATGTCCTCGCTGGGGATTGACACCAGCTGCTGATGACTTGGTTTCAGCATTCTTTGTTTACTGACATGGTTGCAGTATTTTCATTCACAGTTCTCCCCCTTTTTCCTAAATTCGACCAATATTTTGAGAGACGTTTCATGACCAATTTTGTCCCACGGTGCAAGGATGGCTCATTCCTAGTTCAGGTGAAGAATTTTCTCAGCTGCCATTCAAGTTGTTAGGTTTTTTATCAGGCCCGGTTGATACTAAAAGTTTTCTGGATCACCTGTCTTACTAGTCTATTATGATACAGGAAATGTTTACCCTTCATTGCTAATTCCCATACCTAGAATCACACTATTACAATTATTTTATGCAGGGTTATACATTTTATCTATTTCTTCAAGATTTTTAGCCATCATCAATTTTGTGAGCCTAGTTACACATTGGGAAATGTAACAGACAACAATTTTATAAAAAAGACAGGATATAAGTAATATAGCTAGTAACGTTAATGAAGACACGAGTAAGAATTTAATAGTCGAGAAGCTATATTTTTGGGTTAAAAGTTTGCTTGTATTTCTGATTGGGTTTGAGTGATCTTATGAGAAATTTCATATTTAAGGTCAGGGTCAGAGCAGGTATTAATTGGCCAGGTGAGTTCTCTCACCTTGTAAGATCAACAGTTGCCTAAACAGAACTATAATTTCTTTTTAAATAACGTTTCTGAGGGCTATCTAGTTTGAGGGTTGGAGTAAGGAAACCCACCAAGGTAACACAGAAGTACTAGACATTGGTAACTTACCATAAACTTAACAATTGGAGTAATTCATAATAAAAGGAAGAAGAAATTGTCAAAGTAATTGTTATACAAGCTTGGGCTGGTGTCTTGGGTCAGCTGTCTACCTCAGATCTTGTCTCCTTCTCATCCTGGCCTGGTAGCTTTTTCTCCATTTGGGCATTGTTTTAAGGTGAGCAGTACTCTATAGGCCAGTTCACTGCAGGGGCTGTTTCTGATAGGAAATGAATCCGAAACTACATTTCCTTCAGCTTTTGTGTGTATGGTCTAGTTAAGAGTACTTGATAAAAGTTCCTTCCATTCAGGTTGGACACAGTTCTTTAAGTCATGCCTGTTCCAGTATGTATAATCCCGTGGCTGCAGGTCATGGGGCATTGGAAATTTACCCAAGGATAGATTACTGAGCTTCAGAAACAAACCTACTGTATCTTTTTCATAATTCAGTAAAACTGTTCAGCAATGTGACATAACAGCAAGGAATGATTTGGGAGGTGTCTTAGCAAATATAGACCTCAATTAACAAAACTAGAATTTAATATCAACTAAAATAAAATCTTTTTTTCTCTCTAAAGTTACACTCATTTTTCTCAAATATAGCCAAATCAAGATTAATTTCTTTACAAGTTAAGTCTTATTATTTAATCATATAGGCTTTTTTAAATTGGCTGTGTTGGAAGTTTTAATACGGTGTCTCAGGGTAGAATGTTAATAAGATTTGCTAAGGCCAGGAAAGCCACGTCAAGGGCTTGTCATGGATTTCTGCCTCACAGATTTAGGTAAATTCTTTTCTCTTTAAAATCCTTAAAATTCCTTTAGATTCCTATATCTGTTAGGAGATGATCTTCCTAATTTTTGTGATAGAGCCACTGGGGACCTAACAGTTTTTAGTCTCTTGAGCGATCATATACAGAGAAAAGATTACTGTTTCAAGTCTGCTTACATAGGTATAGTTTATCAAATTTCTGTGATTCATAATTAGCTTAAGAGGAAGAGTTTCTTTATGTCTGGGAAACAGGTTAAAAGCCAGTAGTATTTCAAACAAAATTAAAAATTATAACCGTATTCATCAGTTTACTCAGTCCCACATAACTAATTCTTTTAATCAGAGTTTTCATTACACATTAAAAATTTCTTACCCTGTTTAGTTCAGTGCTATAGTTTGAAATTTATTAGAAATCAGTAAATCTCCTTGAAGAGCAAGCATTTTCAAAATCATCAGAAGAAAACAATTTACTGTCTATATATGACAAAAGATTTAAAAGCATGGTTAAACACCGTTACACTATAATCTATAAAGAAACCTGGTCACTATACCCAGAATTATCACTGGTAACATTTCAGGTATACCAGAATTTTAGGGAGTCCATATAATTTGTACAATAACTATATTAATAATATTTTCTCATTCAATATAACCTTAGAAGGTTTATGATTCATTTGACAATACCATGTTATTTAACATGGCAAATGAAACTTACTAGTTCAAAATCTCTCCTTGGGATGTTTCAGGAGCCCTCTGTAGCATCCCAAACTTAACTGGAGATTAAAAGAACTTTAATTAGAAATTGATACTTGGGGAGCTTGTTAAAAGATTTCAGAACACTTGGTCAGATAAACATATAGATCACAGTAAAGTAGTAATAATTCATTAACAAGAAAATACGTCAAAGGTAAAGGCAGAACAGATCAGCTAAGTGGTATAAGAAGTTTTACAATCTGTTACTGAAGGTGGACTAACATTTTAAGAAATTTTTTTCCTCTTAACAGAGAGAAAACCAAATCTAGTCTTGTACCAGCTTACTTTTAAAATTCATTTATGTTGCCCAATTTGATTCTAAACTTAGCCAATTCTGACCACGTACAAAACTCTTTCCTCAGGTTTCCTCTTCCACAAGCCTTCCACAGCTTTCTATACTCATATTAGTGTGTCCCTTATTTTCTCTTCCATTCAGAAGTAACCAGCTTCAGGAGAAAGTCTCTATGTTTCATTAACAAAATATAATTCCATTCTTATATCTTCCTTTACACATTTATATTGCCTTCCTTAGATACTGAGATCATTCCCTTACTAATAGAGACTATTTCAGGGTGGCACCAACCATTTATTAATATTTCTAAACACCTTTAGTTTCACTGTAATAGGAAGTTATAGGTTAAGTAATTCATATTTCAATCTTATTTTATCTCAAATTGGCATAGCTATTTAATAAAATCCTATCATTTGACTTAATTGAGCACAACTCTAGAAATTTAAGATACCAAACATTTACAGATTATCTTAAGCATACATTTTAAAAATCTATTTTAAAAATTTACCCATAACTCTCATCTAATTTGCATTTAATTTACTTAAAATTTTACCGCACCCCATTAGGTTTTTTTTTTTTTTTGACAAATCTGCAACAGATATAACAGAATCTTATTTGACTTTCATTATACCTAGGTACAATAAAGTTATTATACTTAATATTGATGACTTTAAAGATGTCTATATTAATTAGAACATACTTAAACTAAACAATATCCAATATTACCTTAATATTGAATATTTTGCAGTTCACGTGATGCTGAAAGTCAATTTGTTCAGTTTTTATTTTAAAAATAGTTAATTTTTAAGCTCTTATTTTTTACGTCAATTAAGCAGAGCTTTTTGACATTGATTTTTTTTTTCTAGCAGTAGAAATATCTCACATCTATAATGTGTATGCAGGCTTATAAACAGACAAAGCTAGAGATCTCATAGCTTCACTTTAAAACTTACTTATAAGATAGGTAAATAATAGTTGGAGTAAGCTGAATTTGCTTGCTCAAATAACTAAGGCTTACTATTTATGAAACAGACAGTTAAGATTTCTTCACAGAGTCTGAAGGACCCGTTAGAGTTCTGAGTTCCAAAATGCCAAAAAGTTCTTGGCCCTAGGTTCTATTTCATTGAGATAATTAATTAGGCTCAGTCCTAGGTCACTGTTTGCTATATTTACATTTCTGATCGGCAAGACAAGGACACACTCTTCCAGTTCCCCAGAAAAACGCTCTGTCACACAGACCCAATTTTATGTCCTTAATTGGCATTTTTTTGTCAATGAGAAGAGCTGTAAACAAAGAATTCCATGTTTTAAAACTTTAAGGTTTACTTTATCATGTCTTCCAAAGCTTGCATAAGGCATTTAGTAAGGTCTCTTTTCCTTGAGTTATAAGTTAAACCCAGGGTAAATCTTTTATTTTATTTTTTATTAGCCACTGAATATTAGTTTTTAGTTTTACGTTTTATTGGACGGCTCATGTAACTCTACTGGTTTCCTTTACTTTGTTCAATTAATATTTTCTGAGGGACAGATATGTGCCCTGCCTTATAATACCAAGAAGGGGAAGCGTTTTTCCATTGAAACATATCTATCCCACAACATAATTAAGCAAAATTTTATATAAAGACCATTAAAATATACCAATTTTACAAACTTTTATCTCAATTTTATTAAATCTTATACCTTTAATTTTCATATTTATTAGGTTTAATCAATAATTCTTATTTCTAGAAGGAGTACCAGAAGCCTTTTTTTTTTTTTTTTTTTGTGCATTGTACCTAATTTTATAGAAAAGTCTCTAGGATGCCCAAGTTTCAGACAAAGAGCTTAGGCGCTTCTCAATTTTTAATTTGATTAATTGGTGTGTTGTCCCAATCGTTGATCAAGTATTTCAGTCTATATATACATATATTTTAAACTGTGGTAAATAAAACGGACTTGTTTGAACTTTAATGTTGGGGGACAGTAGGTGATCTCTTTGGCCCTTTTTTTTTTTTTAACTTTATGTAGTGTAGTATCAAAACCTTGTATCTAAATCCAAAAACATTCAATTTATGTATCTCATTCAAAATAACTATATAAAAATATTTATCCATTTGGGGTAAGACCTGATCTTATTTTTTTTGACATTTTTACGATACTTTTTCCAGTTATTCAAACTAATTAACATTAATTATTCTAAGTTTTTATTAGCATCTCTAAAACCATTTAGTGTAAAGGAAAAACACAAATGTAGCTTTTCAATCCAGTTTTTTTTAACTAATTTCTTAGGTAAACAATTAGATATATTTTTCTAGCTTTAAACTTGATTTTAATAGGTACCAATAAAAGAGCTGTTTATAATGTGATCTCTTTCAACTGTCACAAATTTAAAAGTTTTTCCAAATTAATTGATCCATCATATGGCCATCAATTTTTATATTTATATATATAATATATATATAGTGATTTTAGAACATTAAGATGAAGAGACTCTTCCACATAAGAGTGGGGGTGTTGCCTAAATAAAATTCAAAGGTTTACTCTCCAAAAGCTAAAGGCCTTTGTGGTCCAGGCTGATGTAACAAGTTTAAGATGGTAAAATATCTGAATATTGATACAATCAAGGAATTGCTTAGAATCTAATTTATTTGCGTGGCCACAATATGTACAAAATACTTGTACCTTTTGTATGGCATAGTCCAAGGTTTCCTTTAAACAAAAAGTACACATATATACACATACATACACACACTTAAAACACCCAGAGAAAGATAAAACATTTACATTTCAAGGACACAGGAAGAGAAATCCAAGTTACCACTAAAAGAGAATATGTTTTTATAAGTTCAGAATTCCAAAAAATGTTTTTATCAGGCCTGTTTAGTTACTTTCAGAGTGAGTTTTTTTTCTAATTTCCAATTAATGTTGTAAGTTTTGTACGTATATAAACCTGGCTGGGGTAACAGTTGGAGGCTGGCAATCTGTCATTTCTTTTTCTTTTCTTTTCTGTTTTTTAGTATTTTGGAAAGTTCTATTCCCCATTGTAAGGTCAGGTTCTCAGAATAAATTTGCTAGTAAAATTTCCAGCAGGGACAACTCTATGGCATGAAGTCTTTGCCTCTACCACTCCTGCAAAATTCTCTGTCACCCAAGAAATCTGTTACCAGCCAGGAGGAGGGTCCCATTTTTGGAGTTGGAATGTTCCTCATAAGAGTTTTACTTTTATCCTGAAAAATTCAATGGAGGTAACCAAATTGAGGAAAGCATTAGACCAGACTCTTACCTAACCACTGAGTCCTGGACCCAGTGTCTTTCAACTTGGACCCACTCGGGACGTCTCCACTGGGTGAGTATTTTCCTCATATATTTCCACCAGCCCCACTTCGGACATCTCTTCAAGGTGGGTATTTCCCGTTATCATTCAACCAGGCCCCACCCAGTATGTCTCCACTGGGTGGGTAATTCACCCCAGTTTCTTTCAACTGGAGGGCCACGTACCTGGATACACCGCCAGATAAAACTCAAGATCATCAACCAATATTTGAGATCCGAGAACAAGGAGAGACTCACCCAAATTCATCTGGACTCCCCGAGGAGGCTGATGGGCACAAAGGGCCACTGCTGGTACCAAGGCTCCGGTTACTTGGAGAGTCCAGGTGGACAGAAGTCTGCAGTGGGTCCCTTCATGGTGTCCAAAACTGTTGACTGAAATACATGTGCAGCCTAAAAGTAAAGAGTTATGTTTTATTTGGCAGGAGGACTCGAGCCGGGATGACAGGCCTGCGTTGTGATGCTGCTTTCTGAGGGCATGAAGGAAGAGGGCCTCTTCTGTCTGGCCGCTGGAGCCTCCGTGCTGAAACGCCTCAACAGATGATGGCCTCGGACCCCCGCAGCCTGCAGGAGTTCTGCTCGGACCCCCACGCCGTGGCAGGTGCCCTCAAGTCCTATCTGCGGAGCTGCCAGAGCCACTGATGACCTTTGACCTCTATGACGATTGGATGAGGGCAGCCAGCCTGAAGGAGCCAGGAGCCCGGCTGGTTGCCCTCCAGGAGGTATGCAGCCGCCTGCCCCGCGAGAACTTCAATAACCTCAGGTACCTGATGAAGTTCCTGGCACGGCTGGCAGAGTAGCAGGAGGTGAACAGGATGATGCCCAGCAACATCGCCATTGTCCTGGGGCCCAACCTGCTGTGTCCCCCTGAGAAGGAAGGGGACCCAGCCCAGCTGGATGCAGCCTCTGTGTCGTCCATCCAGGTGGTGGTCGTGGTCGAGGCTCTGATACAGAACGCAGACACCCTCTTCCCTGGAGATATCAACTTCAACGTGTCAGGCTTATTCTCAGTGCCTGCTCCCCAGGACAAGGTCAGTGACAGGCCAGCTTCTGAGGAGCTTCCATCAGTTGCCATGCCCACCCCAGCCGTTGTGCCATCTCCAGCTCCGACCCCGGCCCCAGTGGCTGCCAAGGAAAGGGCACAGTCCGAGACGCCCCTCATACCAGCCTCCCCCAAGTTCAGTAGGAGCCCCCCGGAGACAGGAGCCCTAGCAGAGGACACAGCTCGGAGGACCAAACGCCCAGCGCCAGACAGGCCCACCATGCCACCCCCTCGGGTCTCCAGCACCCGCTGTACCCCTCCAACCTCAGCCCCACCCCCTGGCTCTGGCAGCCCTTTGACCCCCCCAGGCTCTGCCCCGCCGTCTGGTTGGCAGCAACCTCCGGGCCCACACGGTGCCACCCCCATTACCCCCCACTGCCCCCCAGCCTACCCGGCACCAGAGCCGGCCCTCACTAGCCTCCCCCAGCCCAGCCTCCCCAGGTCCAGCCTCCCCCAGTGGAGTCTCTCTGAGCATGCCTGCAGATATGGACCTGGGGGCTGCCACAGAGGAGGGAGGGGCCCCTGAGGCAGTAGGCAGGGTCCCCACTCCCCCAGTTATCCCCCCTCAGCCCCGGCCCTGAAGACTTGCCTCAGAGACAGACTGAGCTGGCAGCTCCTCCCTCACAGCCGTTAGCATCCCTTCCTCCCCACCTTGTCCTCCCAGGACACAGCCCTCACCCTTCCCAAGGGGGTGGGGGCCTCCAACCTTTGCCTACAAGTGCCTCGGTGCCCGCTGGGTCGGCCCCCATGGCAAGGGAGACTCAGAACAGTCCTCCGCTTCTAGACTTTGTCCTCTTGGATCCACTCTGGGTTTAGGGGTCCCCTCAGCCAACTCCCCACTCCCTGGCAGGGTCTCTCTGAGGGACTACTCCAAAGAGGTTGCAGAGGAGCTGGGATATATTGGAGCTTTACAACAAAGACCAGGTTGTTGGAACAATAAAAGATTGCTTGTTATCTAAAGAAAGCCAGGTATCTCAAGTTCAAGACTAGTTCTTTTCTATGTATGGGAGGAAGCAAATATTTTGGACTCACTGAATTCATTCTTTAGACAAGCATCTAGCTATCTAGGGCCTGTATCCTGTCCCTTCTTATTCTGAGTCTGCTCAGTGGGCACCATTGTGAGTTGCTGTAGAGGCTGGGCTGCAGGCCTGTCCTCGCTGGGGGGAGGCGGCAGCCGCTAATGACTTGGTTTCAGTATTCTATGTTTACTGACATGGTTGCAGTATTTTCATTCACATTGTGGTATTTTCGTTCACGGGCTGATTATGGATAATCTGCAAACTTGGAAAGCAACCGAGATGGAATTACTGCAGGTACCTTCTACTTCAGTAAGGCGTGTGCAAACATAAACATGGAGGAAGCATACACTTGGATTTGGTGGTGTAGGGAAGGGTTTCTGCACATTACAGTAGAACGCACTGCAGAATTCCTTAAGTCCACCTTTCTTTTCTGTAGTGGTTTCTGGGAACAGTTTAAGGTAATTAACCAACATTTACAAACGGTGGCACACATTGCACTTAAGAGCTGGCCGGCTGCAAACTTGCTTATTGGACAGGTGGATTTCATAGGCAAGTGGTCAGGTGGATGGGAGAGAGATGGAGCCAAGGCCTGGGCCCAGATTCCGGTTTAAATCACCATCTCATCACCATAGGTCCTTGGACTAGAATGTAAGCTCTCTTAACCTGTTGGTGAATCTGTGAAATGGGCATCATAATATTCGTTTATTCCTGGGATTGTTGTAAATTCTAAAGAGTATTATAGCACACATGAAGCACTTAACACACTGGCACTTAGCAGTTCACTGTGTGCGGCCGCCACGCTTAGCATGTGTCAGAGCCGTAAAGGCAGCATTTGTCTATTGAGGACGCACTGGTAGCCCCTTGGCTAAGTTGTGAATTTGGTGATTTACTTTAATCCTCGTAACTCTGTGTGCAAAGGGCAGTTATTTTCATGGACAGATGAGGAATCTGAGGGTAAAAAACACTGTGTAATTTGCCCAAAGTCAGACCATAATTTTGGGTGCAGGGGCCTCGGTTCAGCATGGGCCCCTGGGCCTTCTGCCCTCTCCGTTCAGCACCAGAGCCAGATGTGGGTTCAGCTGTCTCCCAGCCCAGAATATCCGGCAGGCCACAAGACACACCTGGCCCTGCGCTGCTTGAGCAAAAACTCCGGAGGAGAGGCAGTTAGAAAAGGGATAAACATAAAAACAGACGACTGCAAACTGTGATCAGCTCTGAGAAGGAAAGGAACACGTCTCGCCGTGCAGAGCTGAGAGCTTTCCCATCGGGGCTGCTCTGGGGGCGTTCATCTCAGCTAAATAAACTCTGCTGCTGCAACAAGGCAGGAAGGCAGGGCGCGTGTGGCCAGGTAGACAGGACCTTGTTATTCATACTCATTCCCATTCAGCTGCAGCTGTCACGGGCAATTACCTAGTAAACAGATGTCGGCCATAATCATCGCACACTTTTCTTGGTAGTTTTATTGGCCCCACCTTTGAGATGAGGTCATTGAAGCCGGGGAGTTTGCTGCATGCCCGTGATTACCCTGGAAATACACCCACTGATCTTTCAACCTAGACTGGTGTGTCTGTCATGCCCCAGCCCTGTGAATGGCATCGTGTAGCTTCTCCCAAGTGGCCCAAATGACTGACATTGATATGCTTAATTCGTAGGAAATGGTATGTGACAATAAGAGAATATGGTAGTAAGAAATTGGAAAAGTAGAAAAAAATCCAATTCTTCCCCAGCTGGGGGAGCGTACCCTGTTGCACACACCCGACTCACTGCCTCTCACATCCTCCCTGCCAACTCCGCGTTCAGAAGCCACTCTTAGCCTTTGAAGAACATTTTGCCTCATGACAGTGTTGACTAGGACCTGCGACCTCTCTGTCCCTGGTTAACTCTCTCTTCAAAGCCATTTTAATTTTATGCAGACTCCTCCACTCTGATGTAAGACTAGCCTCTTTAAACTTCTTGATGCAGCTCCTTAATGAAGACCTTAGGAAGGAATCCCAGCCAAAACCTGGGAGGTATGCACTCAGTGACTGCAACCTCAGCATTTTGTGAAGTTCAGATTCAGGGGGGTGGGTGGCTCAGGAAAGGCTTTTTTAAGGTAACAAGGGGGAAAGTGAAAGGACGCAGGGTGTGTGAGAAATAAACATCTCAGTCCCAGCTAGCATGGCACCTGCGTTCATTATGGTGTGTGGAGAGTGCAGAGTTCTCACATAGAAAGAAATGGTGGAATGGGAGGGAGGACAGTTGGGTACTTTACTGGGTAGGGAAAAAGTGGGTTGAACATTTCCTGGTTGAACAAAAGGATTGTGACATGATGTGCTTGTATTTTGGAGAGAAGGGTTTTGTAGGGACAGGCCTAGGAGAACGGTCTCTGGCTGGGGAGTCAGCACAACAGAGAAACACAGAGAAGAGGGCTGACCGCAAGACCCCTGCTGGGGGAGAAGCTGGCTGCCAATTGTAGCCCTGGAGGCTGGTTCCATCCCTTAGCTCGGGCCTCAGAGCTCCCTTCATAACCTAGTCCTGTTGATAAAAGAAAAAAACGTGGGGCATGAGAAGGGCTGTGTCCCAGGCTTTCGTTGAGCCCCTGGGGTGTGCCCCACCAGATTTTGTTCCTTGGCTTCATGCAGTAAAGAATTCAAGAGCAAGCCAGTGTTGAGTAAAGGTAGATTTATTCAGAGAGATACATTGAATGGCAAGAGAAATGTCACGAATTGTGGGGGTTTGATGCTCAGACTAAAAGCAGGTACACACTCCACAGACAGAGTGTGGGCCTTCTCCAAAGAGGGAGAGAGAGGGGTGCCCGCGAGGTGGCGCTGTGTTGCTCGTTTTCTTGGGTTTGGTGGTTTAATATGCTAATAAGTAGAAGGACTAGCCTTAGGGCAAGGGGCTGGGATTCCCAGGTAGTTGGCCGTTTCCCACCCTGTGACCTTTTGTGGCCAGCCTTGGAATTGCCTTGGTGCCTGGGGCTGTGTTATTCACCATGTTACTATTACAATGGGTGTTTAATGAAGCTCAAGCTCTGCTAGAAGTTAAATCTCTTCATCCTGAGCCTCAAGGCCTATTGGGGGTTGAATCCGTCACCATTTTGATGTTAATTGCTTTGGCTTTCCTAGAATGGCTCTGCTCTGCCCCCTTCCATCCTGTCTGACTGTGATGACACAGAGAGTGCAAAGGCCAGGCCCTGCCTGTGCTCCTGCATTTAAGAGCGGGAGGTTTGGTGTGGGCTTATGATGACTCTGAGTGTTGAGAAGGATGTTTCAGATTTTGCCACGTGAGACATGTGGACCTGCCAGCAGCCACCGCAGATTTATGTCACGGGCATTATCGCTTGTGTTGTTATGGAAACAAAAGGCCAGCCAAGAAACAAGCACCACTCAGAGGGTGGGAGTACTGAGATTAACTTCACCGGCGGGCTCATAGTGGCTTCTGTTCTGAAGCTCTGAGCACCTCCAAGAACTGCACATGAGGTTTTATAGGGTTAATTACAAGTATGGGGCTATTAGCCAATAGGGCTCAAACAACAATAAGGAAGGAATCAATACACTGAATCTTATCAATTTGGAACAGATCATGTTACTGACAATTGTTGACCTTGGATTTACGAGGTAGCTTGTTAGCCCAGTAAACTGACACTAAACTTCAAATTTATGAGTTAGCCTAGCAAAACTTAGATCAGTAAACCGACACTTATCATACTTGGATATGAGACTTAGCTTGTTAGCCCAGCTGGGCTTTTCCTTCACAGTGTCTCTTATCTTTTCTATTTTTCTTTTTATTTTTTTTAAGTATTTAATCCAAATTTAATATCAAGGTTTTTTGGAAAAGAATTTCTCTTTTCCTTTTCTATGGGGCTCTTTTGGGGGGGTAGGTAATTAGGTGTATTTATCTGTTAGTGGAGGCCCTGGGGCTTGAACCCAGGACCCCGTGCACGCTAAGCACACGCTCTACCACCAGCCCCATCATCTTTTTCTTTTTGCTTTAGTTGCCAAGAATCTTACAGCTGAATTTCTAGTCGGCCTTTAACACTTGCCCTGACTTCATGGAATCCATTTTTATGACTTTATCTCCCCCTGGTTTCATTTAAGTATTGAATCTCCATTTTCTCTTCACTCTCAGTTTTGCCTTCTTGTTGTTATGGTTGTTAAGCTGTGTTGAAAAAAATTGTTTAATTTCTCTTTTAGTGTTACGGAAATGACAGGCCAGCCAAGAAACAAGCACCACTCGGAGGGTTGGAGTACTCAGATTTATTACGCCGGCGGGCTCAGAGGGGCTTCTGCTCCGAAGCTCTGAGCACCTCCAAGACGTGCACATGAGGTTTTATAGGGTTAATTACAAGTATGGGGCTATTAGCCAATAAGGTTCAAACAACAAAAAGCAAGGAATCAGTACACTGGAGCTTATCAATTTGGAACAGATCACGTTACTGACACTTGTTGAGCTTGGATTTACAAGTTAGCTTGTTAGCCCAGTAAACTGACACTAAACTTTAGATTTACAAGTTAGCCCGGCAGAACTTATATCAGTAAACCGACACTTATCACACTTAGATTTGTGACTGAGCTCGTTAGCCCAATAGACTGACACTAAACTTCAGATTTATGAGTTAGCCCAGCAGAACTCAGATCAGTAATCCGACACTTGTTGCACTTAGATTTGTGACTTAGCTTGTTAGCCCAGCTGGGCTTTTCCTTCACATTCCCCCCTCTTGATGCTTTCACAACCCTTGTTGGAGTAAGCATCATCATTTACCTGTTGCAGGGGCTCATAATTGGAGGCTAACATCTGAAGTTTTATAGCCTCTATTCACTCACTGACAAAGCGGGTCAGGAAGTTTAGGACACAGGGCCCAAACAGCAGAACTGCAAAAATCAGGAGTAAGGGACCTATGAATGGTGCCAGCCAGGAGGTCCAGCCCCAGGGGCCTGTCCATGGGCTCTTATCTAAAATATGTTTTGTTTTTTTCCACTCGGTCTTGTAACTCTTGAACCATTCCTCTGACAATTCCTGATTGATTGGCATAAAAACAACACTCTTCATTTAGGAAGAGGCATAGTCCCCCCTCTTTGGCCGTGAGTAAGTCTAGACCCCTCCTGTTTTGTAAGACCACCTCAACGAGAGAGTCAATCTGATTTTACAGAGTTCCCAGGGTTTCTGCTATTCGTTGGAGATCATGGCTGAATTTACATTTAACAGCTGCGTTGAGCTTTCCTCAGGCTTCGGCCGTGCGTTGACTAGCCAGCTTCCGGGTGTGGCTAGAGCAGGGCTCGTCGATCCTTTTCTGGTCCCTCTTGATCTTGAGCGGGTCTCCCGGGACACTCTCAATTTTCCAGGGACCCTCTGTCTGAGGTGCAGTCGCTCTCTTGGCTCTGGAGTGGTGGATCCAAGGGACGATTCCTGCAACTTTAACAGCTGTAGGAGTAGTTAATACCACTAAATATGGTCCCTTTCATGTTGGTTTGAGAGGTTCCTTTTTCCAATCCTTCACCCATACCTGGTCACCTGGTTTATGGGGATGCACTTGAACCCCTAATGAAATGGGGGTTTTCTCTATCACCCAACCCCAAACTTCTCGTAGTACTTTTCCTAGTCCCAACAGTTGTTGGTGGAGCCCTAGATTTCCTATTTCTGGGGTGGGGTTTCTCATCCTGACTAAAGGTGGCGGTCGCCCATAGAGGATTTCAAAGGGAGAGTACCCAATATTAAATCTTGGGGTGTATCTAATTCGCAACAGAGCCAGGGGTAGAATGTCCACCCAGGGAAGCTGGGTTTCTTGGCTGATTTTAGCTATAATTTGTTTTAGAGTTCTGTTCATTCGTTCTACTTTCCCTGAGCTTTGAGGCCGGTATGCTGTGTGTAGGTTCCAGCGGATGCTCAGTGCCTTTGCCACTTGCTGTACAATTTCTGACACAAAGGCGGGTCCATTGTCAGACCCGATGGAGGTAGGCATTCCAAATCGAGGGATAACATCCCTGAGAAGAGCCTTTGTCACTTCCCTTGCTTTCTCTGTCCTGGTGGGGTAGGCCTCTACCCACCCTGTGAAGGTGCAGACGAAAACCAGCAGGTACTTATATCCCTTACTGGGCCCAAGTTCAGTAAAGTCCACTTCTAAATCTTCAAGGGAGCCAATCCACATCGTTGTATTCCCATTGGCCCAGTGAGCCCTTGTTTTGGATTGTTTTGTGCACAGAGCAAGCAGCGTTGGGAAACTGATGCACATAGAGTAGGGAGACGAGAAATTAGGAAATATCGCTTTAAGAGGGCCTCTAAAGCTGTTTTTCCCATATGTGTGGCTTCGTGCTGTTGTTGGACTAAACGATAAGCTAGTCGTTCTGGGATGAAAACCCTTCCATCCGTCATGATCCACCATCCGTCCTTTCCTTTCTTTCCTCGTTCAGCCTGTGCCCACTTGTTTTTATCGTGACTATATTCTGGGGCAGTGGGTAGCTCTGGGGCTGCCATAACTTTAATTACTGAGTGTTCCCAGGCGGCTGCTTCTCTTGCCTTTTGATCAGCTAGCCTGTTCCCCTGGCTCACAGGGTCATTTCCTCTTTGATGTCCCTTACAGTGAATAACGGCCACTTCCTTTGGATCCCATACTGCCTCCAGTAACTGTAAAATTTCTTCTTTGTTTTTGATTTCTTTTCCCCCAGCAGTCAAAAGTCCTCTCTCCTTATAGATGGCTCCATGTACATGCAAGGTTGCAAATGCATATTTGGAATCAGTGTATATATTGACTCGTTTTTCTTTCCCTTCCCTTAGTGCCTGGACCAGTGCCCAGATCTCTGCTCGCTGAGCAGACCATCCTGGGGGAAGGGACTCTGCCTTTATTACCTCTCGGGTTGTTGTTACAGCGTAACCTGCTCGCCGTTGTCCATCTTGCATGTAACTGCTGCCGTCTGTGAAAAGTTCCAGGTCTGGGTTTTGCAGGGGCTTGTCGGTTAGATCAGGCCTGCTTGCATACACCTCTTCAACCATTTCTTCGCAGTTGTGGTCAGGCTGCCCTTCCCCTTCAGGCAAATATGTGGCTGGGTTTAAGGTTTGCACAGTCTCTAGACGGACTCTTGGATTTTCACATAGAAGCCCCTGGTAGTGGGTCATCCTTGTGTTAGTTATCCATTTGTAACCTGGGCCATTCATCAGGGCCACCACAGAATAGGGCACTTTTACATTTAAAGTCTGTCCCAGTGTGAGTTTGTCTGCCTCATTGACTAGGAGGGCTGTGGCAGCGAGGGCCTGTAAACAGGGTGGCCATCCTGATGCTACAGGGTCCAGTCTTTTAGATAAATAAGCCACAGGGCGCTGCCATGGCCCCACATTCTGAGTTAGGACTCCAAGAGCAGTTTGGTCTCTTTCATGTACAAACAGATTAAACTCTCGTGTTACATCTGGTAAGCCTAGTGCTGGGGCTTGGGTTAGTAGTTCCTTTAATTGCCTAAAGGCATTTTCTTGTTTAGTTTCCCATTTGAGGGTTTCTTTTCCTGATCCAGCAGTTGCTTCGTAGAGGGGCTTGGCTATTCTTGAAAATCCGGGGATCCAGATCCGGCAAAACCCAGCTGCGCCTAGGAACTCTCTCAGTTTCCTTTTTGTTTCCGGTCTGGGTATGGCACAAATAACTTGTTTTCGTTCTGGTCCTAGGGCTCGGTGTCGCTCTGAGATAATAAATCCCAAGTATTTGACTGTCTTTTTGCAGATCTGGGCCTTTTTCCATGAGACCTTGTACCCAGTTGTTTGGAGTAACCCTAGGAGGGCTCGAGTTCCTTTCCAACAGTCCTCTTCACTGGGGCTGGCTAACAGCAAGTCATCCACATACTGGAGCAGAGTACAGTTCAATGTTTCCCCAGGGAATTTTACAAGGTCTGCGGCTAGTGCCTCTCCGAACAAGGTGGGCGAGTTTTTAAAGCCTTGGGGGAGACGTGTCCATGTCAGTTGAGTTTTTCCTCCTGTATGGGGATCCTCCCATTCAAATGCGAATATGGGCTGGCTCACAGGTGAGAGTCGAAGACAGAAGAAAGCATCTTTAAGGTCTAGGCATGTAAACCATTTGGCATCTGCCGGAATGAGGCCCAGAAGAGTGTATGGATTTGGCACTGCTGAATGTATTGTAGTGACTACTTCATTTACTTTTCGTAAGTCCTGCACTGGCCTATAATCTGTTCCTTCTGCTTTCTTCACTGGGAGCAACGGTGTGTTCCAGGGAGATCTGCACTCAGTTAGGATTCCCTCTTGTCTGAGGCGCTGTATATGCTTCTGGATTCCTAGGTGGGCCTCTCGAGGCATGGGATATTGCTTCTGTCTGACTGGGCTGGCTCCAGGTTTGAGGTCAATCACCAGTGGTGCCTGATTATGTGCCAAGCCTGGTGGTCCATTTTCAGACCAGACTAATGGAAACTCTTCCAGGAGTTTGCAAGGATTTTCCTGGAGTTCTTTGCTCTCATTCAGACGCCACTCTTCTTCTCGGGGAACTGAGATGGCTAGAATCATAGACTCTCCCTGTAGGGTCAGATGTGCCTGTTTCCCGGGGACAAAGGTAATTTGTGCCCCCAATTTAGACAGAAGGTCTCTTCCAAGCAATGGTATTGGGCATTCAGGCAAATATAAAAATTCATGTGTCACTAGATGGCCCCCTACTTGACAGGATCGTGGTTGGCAGAAATGGCGGGCAGTTGAGTCCCCAGTAGCCCCAATAATAGTCGCCTTTTTTTTGGTCAGGGGGGCTACAGGTTGGGTCACCACAGAATACTCTGCTCCTGTGTCTACCATAAAAGTCATTGGTTGGCCCCCTATAAACATCTTGACCTTGGGCTCCTGGGGGCCCAGGGGCAGGGAGCCCGGTCTCTCCTATTCTGAGTTAACCCCAGCCAGTCCGATGTGATTACTGGCTGGTGGCTCCAGCTGATAAGTAGGCCTTTTAGGGAGTGCTCTCTTTCCATCCTTTCTGTTTGGGCACTCGTTCTTCCAGTGCCCAGTCTCCCGGCAGTATGCACACTGGTCTTGGCCCAGGGGCATCCATGGTTGGGGGCCCCTCTTCCGGGTGGTGCAGGATTCTGGCTGAAGCCTGTTTTCCCCAGGGCTGCTGCAAGGAGCGCGGCTTTCTGCTTCATTCGCTGGTCTGCTTCTCGTTGGGCTTCCCGTTCTCGGTTCACAAAAACTTTGTTTGCTACTTCCAGCAGCTGTGTAGCGTTCATCCCTGCGAATCCATCCAGTTTTTGGAGTTTCCGGCGTATATCTGGGTATGATTGGGCTACGAAGGCAGCGTTGACCATCCGTTGGTTTTCTTGGGCCTCAGGATCAAAAGGAGTGTAGACTCGGAATGCTTCACATAGTCTCTCATAGAAGTCAGTGGGGGTTTCGTCTGGCCTCTGGGTCACTGTGGTCATTTTAGACATGTTAGTTGGCTTCTTGGCTCCTGCTTTTAGCCCTTGTAGGATGGCCTCCCGGTACTCACGTAGTGCTTCTCTTCCTTCTTGAGTGTTAAAGTCCCAATCTGGTCTGGTGTCAGGGGCACGTGTCATGGCCCACGCCTCAACATCCATTGTGTCCCCAGGGGCTCGGCCCTGCAGCCATTTTCGTGCTTCAGTGAGAATGCGTCTCCTCTCCTCTGTATTGAAAAGAGTCAGAAGCAGCTGGCGGACATCTTCCCAGGTGGGCCGGTGAGAATGGAAGATAGACTCTATGAGGTCAATCATAGCCTGCGGCTTTTCAGAGTAGGAAGGAGTGTGATGGCGCCAATTGAGAAGGTCTGTGGTGCTAAAGGGTTGGTAGTAGAGTACGGGGTGCCCAGGCTGAACAGTCCCGTCTTCCCCAACTTGCTGTGGCCCTTGTGTCTCCCGCAGCGGCATTTGGAGGGCCGGTGGTGCTGGCTTCATGGCTTGTGCTGAGCGGAGTCTCCTTCCTACCGGCTCAGGCTGGGGCTGAGTTCTGCCTCTGGGTCCTCAGGTTGGGGAGGTGGTGACACAGAGGGTGGTGGTGTCTCCAATGGGACTGGAGGTGTTTGTGCCTTGGGGGCATATGGAGGGGGCAGGCATATCTCGTCTTCTGCGTCTCCCTGGAAAATCGGTTTTTTCTGTCTGTCTTTTTGGCCTGGACTGGCTGAGCTGCTAATATCTTGCATTGTCCAGGTCCATTTGAGCAAAACCGAATCCATGGGGGTAGAGTCTGGGCGATATTCAGCCAGGAGTCAATGTAAGGGAATTGATCTGGGTGGCCTGGGGTTCCAGTGATTATTTGATAGACTGCTCGCACTGTTGCTAGGTCCAGAGTTCCTCCTGAGGGCCACCCGACTCCAAAGGCAGTCCATTCAAGCTCACACAAAGTGCGCAGCCTGCCAGGGGTCATTCGAATTCCATAGTCTCCTGAGAACCCCTTTTTGAAATTCTTAATCATGCAGTCTAGAGTGGTGGGTTTTGACTTAGAGCCTCCCATTCTTTTAGATATTTAAGGATAATAGTTTTGTTGTTTTAGATGTTTGGGAAGGTAGCCTTTATATCTTTTTCTTCTTCACTCTTCAAAACACCGGAGTTCCCAGAGAGACTGCTCTCTTGCTGGGTCTATGAGTTGTTTTAAGGCTAACTTGGTCAGGGACTCTGGGTTCCAGTCTCAGCTGATGTCTCTAGATCTCAAGGCCTCAAGCAGTTTCAGGGACTTTCTTCATTAAATCCTCTCTATATTCTGAACTAACGTATCAGGGGCGTGGGACTGACGGCATATGGCAAAACAAATGGACTAGAAAAGGGACCTCCAGGGCTGGGCAAGCCCGGTCCTGAAGGAATTCGTCTTCTAAACTTACGTCCTGGGTGTCTGGGGCTAGGCAAAAGGGGCACTACTTGGGTCAGTTCAGTAGGGGAACAATAAGTCTCGGGTGTTCTGTGACAGAGTCAGGTAGGAGACTTTCTCAAAGAAATAGCATCCTAGCCTCCAAGGGCACAGGGGCGTTGACTCATTGGCTATGTCCTTTTCCCTCCCAGTGTAGCCACCCTGTGCCAGTGTCGCAGACAAGACAAGGGAGGGTTTTCTTTGCGTCCGCCTGGCCGCTCCCCTCGCGGGGACGAAGGTGCCTCTTAGCTTTGGCGGGTCAGTATAAGCCGCTGACTCCGATCGGGACCCTGAGGGACCGATACCGCCCTGAGCCGTATGAGGTCACCACGGAACCGCAGGTTGGGACTCACTCGAACTCCGTAGCAGAATGCCGTGGAGCTACAAACTCGAGCCTGATCGCATGCTTCACAGGCCGCTCATTCACTCACACACACACACACACAGAGGTTAACAACATTCCTCCCACCAATACCAATATCCTGTTTCCTGTAGGAGGGGATCAGCCTCCTCTTCTGTCCACTGGGACAGGACCTGATTCCTGACCTGATTCCTGATTTCCCCATCTGAGTTACCATCAGACGGAGAGCCTGTAGGAGGGGATCAGCCTCCTCTTCTGTCCAATGGGACAGGACCTGATTCCTCCCGGGGGATCCTACCTTGTCCGGACGGCCACCTGGTGAGTCTGTCCATCCCTCCACGGAGTCTGGCTCTGGTTGTAGCCCAGCCACCCGGGGGGCCGAGTTGCCGTCACGAAAGAGAACCCGGAATACCGTCGGGTGGCGCCTCCTCGTTCGCTGCCGGAGTCCCGTCCCCCGGTGTGCCAGAGCCACCAGTCCAGCGGCTCAAGGGGCCGGCGTGGTTGTATCTCGCTGGGGCCTCCAGAAATGTTACGGAAATGACAGGCCAGCCAAGAAACAAGCACCACTCGGAGGGTTGGAGTACTCAGATTTATTACGCCGGCGGGCTCAGAGGGGCTTCTGCTCCGAAGCTCTGAGCACCTCCAAGACGTGCACATGAGGTTTTATAGGGTTAATTACAAGTATGGGGCTATTAGCCAATAAGGTTCAAACAACAAAAAGCAAGGAATCAGTACACTGGAGCTTATCAATTTGGAACAGATCACGTTACTGACACTTGTTGAGCTTGGATTTACAAGTTAGCTTGTTAGCCCAGTAAACTGACACTAAACTTTAGATTTACAAGTTAGCCCGGCAGAACTTATATCAGTAAACCGACACTTATCACACTTAGATTTGTGACTGAGCTCGTTAGCCCAATAGACTGACACTAAACTTCAGATTTATGAGTTAGCCCAGCAGAACTCAGATCAGTAATCCGACACTTGTTGCACTTAGATTTGTGACTTAGCTTGTTAGCCCAGCTGGGCTTTTCCTTCACATTAGCAGGAGGCTGAAAGTGAATATGTAAACAAACAGCACACTTAAATGGTTTTATACATGCTAAGCTGTTTAGTATTTACTTAAAAACCGAATTGAATATTAAAGTGATAACATTTTAAAATTATTTTTAATTTTTTATAAATATACAGCTGATTTAAAATATGATATAAGTTTCAGGTGTACAATAGATGCTCCATTTATAGTTGCTGTAAAACATTGGCTGTATTACCTATGTTGTAAGATACATCCCTCTAGCGTATTTACATTACATGTTGCAGTTTGTATAAGAAAGTTGGGTAACTCAGAGTCTGGGACGTGGCTGTGTCTGACCCAGGTTCATGCAAACCCTGCCTGTCAGAGCTCAGGTCTTCACTACTGTCTGCAGGGGAGCGAGTGGAGGCAGCTCTCATCAGCGCTGGCACCACCCTGAGTGGCAGTGACAGCAGTGACTGTGGACATGCAAAGTGTAGTTCCAAATCTTTACATGCATTTCTGCTTTTAATAATTAAAGCCCTCCTGTGAGGAAGTGTTTTATGATTTTAATGAATAATACATATTATTTTGGTATTGATAGACTTCAAACCTACGGAAAATTTACAGGAGTAGTAAAATAAACGCTTAGATACAGTTCACCTTAAAGGGCACTATTTGGCCTTTTATGTCTGGCTTATTTTATTTTAAAGTTTAAAGTTTCATCCAAATTGTAGCCTGAATCAGTAGTTTATTCTTCTTGTTTTGATAATATACTTTTTCTTTTTTCTGTTTTTGGTCTTTTTAAAAATATTTTCATTGAAGTCTAGTCAGTTTATAATGTTGTGTCAGTTTCATGTGTACTGCATAATACTTCAGTTAAATAGGAACATTCCTGTATTCATTTTCATATTCTTTTTGAACATAAGTTACTATAAGATATTAAATATATTCTCCTGTGCTATACAGTGTAATCTTGCTGTTTATTCTCTACATACTCAGCATCTGCAAATCTTGAACTCCCAATTTATTGCTTCCCACACCCTCTCCCCTCTGGTAACCATAGTTTGGTTTCTATGTCCCTGTGTCTGTTTCTGTTCTGTAGTTAAGTTTATCATTTTGTTTCTTTGTTTTTTGTTTTCATTTTTTTTTTAGATACCACATGTGAGTGATCTCATATGTTAATTTTCTTTCTCTTTCTTGCTTACTTCACCTAGAATGACATTTTCCAGGTCCATCCATGTTGCTGCAAATGGCATTAGTTTATTATTATTTTATGTGTGAATAGTAGTCTATTGGACAAATATACTACAACCTCTTTATCCAGTCATATGTCACTGGACATTTAGGTTGTTTCCATGTCTTGCTATTGTAAATAGTGCTGCTGTGAACATTGGGGTAATGGTGTCTTTTTGAATTACAGATCCTTTTGGATATGTGTCCTGGAGTGGGATTTCTGGGTCATATGGGAGGTCAATTTTTTGTCTTTGAAGAACCTCAATACAGTTTTCCACAATGGCTCCACCAAACTGCATCCCCACCACAGTGTAGGATGGTTCCCAATTCTCCGCAGCCTCTCCAGAATTTATTGTCTGTGAACTTCTGAATGATGGCTATTCTGACGGTGAGAGGTGATACTTGATTGCAGTTTTGATTTGCATTTCTCTGATAATGATATTGAGCATTTTTTCATGTGCCTGTTGGCCATTTGTATGTCTTCATTGGAGAAATGTTTCTTTAGGTCTTCTGCCCATTTTTGAATTGTATTGTTTGTTTTTCTTTCTTATTAAGTATAAAGCCTGTTTACATATTCTGGGAATTAAGCCCTTGTCAGTTTCATTTATTTCAAATATTTTCTCCCATTCCATAGGTTTTGTTTTAGTTTTGCTTACTGTTTCCTTAGCTGTGCAAAACCTTGTAAGTTTAAATAGATCTCAGTTGTATATTTTTGCTTGTGTTTCTATTGCTTGAGTAGACTGCTCTAGGAAAACATTGCTAAGATATATGTCAGATGTTTTGCCTATGTTTACTTCTAAGAGGTTTATAGTGTCTTGTCTACATGTTTAAGTCTTTAAGCCATATTGAATTCATATTTGTGTATGCTGTGAGGGAGTAGTGTAACTTCATTGATTTACATGCAGCTGTCCAGTTTTCCCTACACCATTTGCTGAAGAGGCTGTCTTTACTCCATTGTATGTTCTCAACTCCTTTGTCAAAGATTCAATGACCAAAAGTTTGTGGGCCTATTCTTGGTGATTTTGTTTATCCATTCATTGATGGATGGATGTTCTTTGTAACCTTTGGCTACTCTGAATGATACTGCTATGAATATTGATGTGAAAGATTTTGTGAGAATATCTTTTCATTCTGTTGGCTGTGCAGTTGGCCCGCCACTTCTGTAGTTTCCACTTCATGGATCCAGATGGCTGATTGTAAAGGGACTCGAACATCCTTGGATAATGGTATCCAGGGTGGGGTGTTCCTGAAACCAAACCCCCGAGGATACTGAGTGATGACTCTATAGGTAGGAGTGAAATTGCTGAGCCATATAACTCTAACCTTTTGAGGAAACACTGGGCTTTTCCAAAGAAGCTGCACCATTGTCGCTTTCCAATGGCTGCGTATTGAGGGTTCCCATTTCTCTGCCTCCTGACCGACACTTGTTATTATCCATGTTTTGATTATAACCATCCTGGTGAGTGTAAAATGAGATCTCATTTTGATTTTGATTTCGCTAGTGATGCTGAGCATCTTTTCATATACTTATTGGCCAATTGTGTATCCATTTAAATCCTTGGCAAATTTAAAAATTGGTTCGATTATTTTGTATTGGTCAGTTGTAAGCATTTGTTTTATATCCTGGATACTAGTCTCTTACTAGATATATGCTTTTCAAAATTTTTCTCCTATTCTGCAGACTGTCATTTCACTTTAATTTTTTTAAACATTTAAGCAATTTCTTTATAGGGGAGGTAATTAGATTTATTCTATTTTTTTTATTTTTGCCAAGCACGCACTCTATCACTTGAGCTACCCCATTCCCCTTTCATTTCACATTCTTGATGATGTCCTTTGTAACAAATGGTTTTAATTTTGATGAAGTCAATTTTATCTGCTTTTTTTTTTAATCACTTGTGCTCTTGGTATTGTATCTAGGAAGCCATAGCCTATCCTAGGACCACAAAGATTTACACTATGTCTTCTTTTAGAAAATTTATACATTTAGTTTTTAGGTTTCTCTCTGTGATCCATTTTGAATTAATATTTATTTGTTATATAAAATACAGGGGTCCAGATTCCAGATTCATTCTTTTGCCTGCAGATACCCAGGTGTCTCTGCACCATTTGTTGAAAAGACTATTCTTTCAATGGAGTGGTGTTGGCACATTTGTGGAAAACTGACTGTAAATGTAAGTTTTCCCCCTGGATTTTTTATTGTCTCATAGATTTATGCATCCAAACTTATGCCAGTACCATAATGACTTGAGTACTATAGATTTGTAGTAACCTTTGTGTGAGTCCTCCAACTTTGCTCTTCTTTTTCAAGATTGTTTTGGCTGACCTGGGCCCCTTGCACTTCCATATGAATTTAGGAATCAGTTTTTCAATTTTTGGAAAGAAGTCAGCTGGAATTTTGATAGAGATTCCATTAAATTTGTAGATCACTTTGGGGAGTCTTAACATTTTTAACAATATTGTCTACCATTCCATGAGCAAGGGATGCCTTCCATATATGTAGATCTTTTAAATATTTTTTGGTGATACTTCAAAATTTTCAATGTACAAATCTTGTAAAATTTTGTTAAATGTATCTCTCATTTTATTTTTAATGCCGTTGTAAATGGAAAGGCTGAGCTTCCTAATGGTGTGTTTATATATCAATTTATTTCTAGGATTCCTACACAGAAAATAGCCTAGGATTATATTTCCTTCATAAATCTATCCACAATTTTTCCCATCCCTGTGTTATAAGTAACCAAGATCTAGGTTAAGCTGCCTGAACACCTATGTGGACGTGAGAAATGAGACCCTTGGTTGGGGATTTGTGCAGATGATACTGAGAGCTTATTCAGGATAGTTCATCTTAATTTCTTTTAAACAATCCTTTCAGTGTATATAGTCAGATACATTAAGAACATGCCCTTTTGATGTGCGGAGAAGCTAAGAGTATAATTTTCAAATAATTTCTATTGTGTGTGTTGTACTTGAAACCTAATTTGCATCAATCTTTGAAGATTTATGTTTCATGAGCTTTGACTAAATAATATCTGTCTTTATTCAATAGCTACAACTAAATGCTCAAGCAACATGTAAGAGTTTGAGCAAACTGCCCCAGCCCCGTAGTGCTGGTTGGCTGCAGCTGTAAATGGAGTCAGCGTTTACCTCTCCCAGTACGCTTGTGCTGATCTGCTCAAAGCGGTTCGCCCAACAGTTTGTTGGTGGACTTTTGGACAAAGCCATAAAGCATTGATTTAAGGTTGCTGGAATGGAATCTATTCTTATTAATATTAAGTAAGCACATATTGATTGCTTACTGTATGTTGGGAATTGCCCCTCAGCCTCACATGAAAATTATTTCTCTTAAAACCTCTCATATTTCTTTGTTATTCGCACTTTACAGATAAGGAGACTGAGGATTAAGTCTTCTCTCTTTTGAGGGGAGCTCATTTTCAATGACTTGAAGTTGTAAGGAAAAAGATGTTGATTCATCCTGAGAAAACAATTTTCTGAGAGTCAGCATTGAAGAGGTTGACCATTGAATAGGGTGATCATTGTTTGAGTGAGGCGAGCCCCGGGTTGTACAGAGTCAGCATCCCTGTCCTGGACACGGCACGTGTAGGGCTGCGTGGTGGGTGAGGAGGCGCGGCTGCACAGGGAACGCGGACGCCGGGCCATTGGGCTGTGCTCAGGCCCAGTGGGGCTTTCTCCTAAGGGCAGTGGACCATCATTGACAGATTTTAAGTAGGGGAGTGGGTTGCTCTCGTAGATCACTTTTGTCTTGTAGAATGCTTAGAAACATTTAGAAGGCTTGGCAGAAGGTGATGTGATGAGTCAGAGTAGGGTGGCTGTGAGGTGTAGCAGTGTTCAGTTTTCAAGTGATTTTCAGTCCCAGGTTTGCTGCTCAGTAGCCGTGTCACTTTGGATGATGCACTCAAGGAAGTGAAACAATTTAATCAATTGAAGCAGTGATGTACCGACTTCCCAGGACTGCTGTGGAGATCCAGTGAGATAACTTGTGCACAGTGTGCAGCATGTTCCGCAGCAAAGAGTCAGTGCTGAATGAGTGCCAGTCAGTACATTGTAGGTCAGGTTTGGGTGGTGGGACTCGGTGACTGAGGATATCTGGGCCCTGAAGGAGGGGTCCAGTCACATCTGTGAGTGATGGGCCTGAGCTGGGAGAGGCAGGGAGACCTTTCCCCCCGCCCAGGTGCCCTGGGTAGGACGGCTATTGGAGGAGCACCGTGAAGTCAGCTCTTTGCAGGTCGATTTGGAGGTGCCCTTGAGACATCGATGTGCAGTGTCAGAATCACAGAGGAGGTCTGGACCCGGGCTGTGTATTTTCCTATAATCTCAATCCCTGAGGACGTCGAGGTATTGATCACTGAGCATGAACTCATACTTGACAGTACAAGTGAATTGTAGTATCGTCTCTGTCATCAAAGCTCACGTCTCTTTATTCATCACTCACTTTGCTAATTGGGTACTTACAGAGCTCACTTCACCGTCCTCCCGTGGGCTCAGGCTCCACAGAAAAGAGCTGGTGATTCTCCCTCTTTTCCAGAAGAAGACACATTTAGCTGGTAGACTTCTATACCTCGCCAGACTTAGAATTTTAGTTTCATGGTTTAATTCTATTTTCTGTTGGTCATCTCCTGACAGGAGAGACGTTTTACCTCATGGTCAGATTTTAATTAGCTGTTACTGAGAATTGCTGATCGGATCCATAGTGTATGTACTCTATTAACTTTGTAGAGTACTTATCATTTTTCTGTCTTTGCCCTTTAATTTTGTTTGCCCCTTAAATTTTCTATCCTATTTGGGGCCTTATTTTATTTTTTAATTAAAGAATGTCTGTTAGCAGTTATGTAAATAAAAGCAAAGAAAAGATGCACATGATAGCTAAATTTAGAAAATATCTAGTATGTTTTCTGTCTCGGCAATGGAGTGTTCTAGAAACTCGTGAAAACCTTCATTACATAAGTTCCTTAAAATGCACATTAAGAAATAAAACCTTCCTTTCTCATCTTTCAAGCTGCAAGGCTAATAGTCAAGAAATTAAGGGGAAATCCTCAGAAGCCAAGACAAACCAGAAAGCAGGGTTTCTGTGAGATACATGAGGCTTAGAAGCCCTAGGATGCTGGTTGGCTCCTGAACTGAGTTTCAGTTGCCCTGGCAGGAGGGCAGGAGGTGAGCCTGAGGCCTCTCACACTGGTAGTTGAATGGCTGTTCTTATGTAAGGCCAAGCACATCCTGAGAATCCTGCTTTATAAAAGGGTGAATTAGAAAGAAAAGAATAAAAGCATCCCTCAAGGCAAGGAAGTAAGGAAAGTCAATTTTTTTGGAAGCGGGGGGGAAAAATAACATATCCAAAGTAAGAATTTCGTTTAAAGCTGTTATGGCATGAGAGTGACCACAAACTCCTGGCAGAAAATCACAGCTCCTCCCAGAAAGAGAAGTTGTGTTTTGAATGAATCACTGGACAGCCATTCCGAAAAAGGCCTCCTGAGTCTTCTGGATCAAGATACTGGACCCAAACGCCTCCCTTCCATGGTCTCATTTAAATAACCAGAAATGTTTTAAAGGAAAGAAGCCATAATCATAGTTTTATTTATTGATATTACTATATGCTAGAAATTCAGAGGTGACTATGGAGTTGTCTCCTCTTTTATGGACCTTTCTTTCTATTTGACATAGTTGGGGAACTTGGTGGTGGGTGGTGTTTGTCTGTTGAAATTAGCCAGGAGAAGTGATTAAGAGAGCAGTGAAGGGTGGGTGATAATTTTAGCTAAGGACAGTCCGGTTCAGTTGGCTTGTAATTGCAGGCTCGTTGAGTTGTCACTGGAGGGAATTGATCTTATGGAAGATGGACTTAACTCAGGCCTCTTCAGAATGGACAAGTGAACCTGGAGAAAGACAGTCAAATCTGTGCAGACATTAAAGTCCACGTGAACGTGCTGTATCCCTGAGCCAAAGACAGGACAAGTAGGCAGAACTTCTTGAGGACAGAGGAGTGGCTTTTAAGGTTCTCCCAGAATGAATCCCAGGGAACCGGTGTGGCCAGTTGTCAAACTGTGATTTTGCTCTTTGGACGATGTACCCACCAAGGGTATTGGCCTTTTATATGTTTTCATTTCTCTTTAATACATGTCAGGTGATGAGGACGTGGGCATAAACGTTTGATACCTTGTCGAAGTGACTTTGGGTACCTGCCTAGAAGCGCGGGCACAGCTACGGCTGCGTCATACATCTTGCCGCCCATCCCGCTCCCCGGGCTCCGTGATCACAGCAGAGTGGTTCCTTATTGAGCTGTCCGTCTCCTCTGTGACATCGTAACCAAACAAAAGACTTGAGCGTATTAGCTTGGCTTTGCCCTTTTCCATCCTTCTATTCGAATGATGATGACTGATAGTGGACCCAGTTACGTTTGCAGGTGATTTACAAGTAGGGCTGTCAGTACAAACCTTGTAATCCCCGCTGTGTGATCTAGAGAAGAAAGTTACATTCTTTCCAAATTGTTTTGATGCACTTATGTGGGAAAATGATGTACGGTTGAATGTGTATTTACTCTCTGAATCATCATGGCTAGAGATGAATATTTGTAGACATGGAATGAGTTTTCTGTATTTGAACTGTACGGTCCCCTAAATTTTCCCCAGCTTTTTAAAGTCATCACTGGAGTGCTACCTCCAGAGTGCCCCAAAACATCCACCACTGCTTGCTCTTCGGGCACTGTGAGTGTCCAAGTTGGAGAAGGCTGCTGGGTGGTGAGGCTTTCTCTGGCACATCTCTGGTTGGCTGATGTGAGCTTAGCACACAAGAATTGGCAGACAGTAACTAACCACGATCACGTCCATTTCGGGAACACTCATGGAGGATTTTACACCTATGCTAGTGGAATACGTTATTTCATTTAGTTTTCCCAACAATCATAAATAGATTTTATCACCTGTATTAAAAAGGAAACTGTCAAAGCGAGTGACGTGCAGACTTTGGACTGGAACACGGGTCTTTCTGATCCCTGTCTCTGTTCCCTCCCTGGCCTACCCTTCCAAATGGCCAGGAGACTCTTCCTCAGTCTTGAGTTTCCCGCCGATGTTACCACTCTATTTGTTTCTGGAGAGGAAAACAAGTCTAAACTTCCTTTCCAGTTGGAAATGGAACGGAAAGTTAGCTTTGGAAGCCTGGGGAGTCTGCCCTGTGATGAAGCGCTCTCCGAGCCACTTCCACTGGGACGTCACGTCACTGTCTGGGGCCCTTGCTCAGCCTGTGCACAGGTGACAGTGCAGATGTGCCGAGCAGTCCTCCCGGACTGGGCAGTGGGTTGGAAATGAGTTTGGGGATTTGGTTTCATTACATAAGTTCCTGAGGGCCTTGACCTGGCACTTCGAGTGGGAGCATTCCCTGTCCCACAGACTCATGCTCTGGGACCGTGCAGACCTGACGTGGCCTCAGCCTGAGGCTCAGGGCCCGTGGTGATGAGGAGCATTTTAGTCTAGGGTCTGCCGGAGGCTCTGACACTTCTGGGCTGTGGGACTTTGTCCAGGATGATAATAATTCCTCCCCGAGTTTCAGATTTCCTTGCCTGTGAGCCGGGGTAGTAATAGTTTCTGAGATGATTGTAATGATTCAGTAACGGGCGCAGCGTGTGCTGGCAGGTAGCTGGTGCTTAAGGAGAAGAAGTCGCAGTCACACTGTCAGCCTCTCACTGTGCGCTCTGTGCTTTGAGAGGTTGTGTGTTTGGTGAAAGTCCCGCCCAGACCCTAGGGACTAGATGAACTGTTGTTCCTTTACTTTCCCTTCCTGTTCCTCTTTCCCTTCTCTGTGTCCCATGTTTGGGTAGCAGATTCCTCTATTTCAGGGAATAGGGGCATTTCTAGTAAAAGGACAGGCGGAACGCGGAGAGGTGGGGCCCGGAGGGGGTCTGGGGCGTCTGCACAGCTCTGCTTCCCTGCGTTTCTGCATCCGGTCCCGTCAGGGCACGAAGTCAGCCTTCCTCTTCCTTCCTGTGTCATCGGGTCTCTGTTTTAAGGGAAAAGATTTTTACGGGTCTTTTTTCACTGACATTTTTCATTCAGTTGCTTGTTGCTTTTCTCCCTGTGCTTCAGCGTTCCGAGGAGAGAATTCAGCAGTGCAGCCTCCTCTCCGAGCTCTACGAGTTGATCGGCTTCCACTGCAAGTCCGCCTCCTTCAAGCGGGAGGTCCCCGTGCAGCGCGCGGCCCCCGGCATCCTGGAGCCTGAAGGGAAGGCCTGCTACTGACTCCTCCTACAAACGCTTCCTGGCTACAGTCTGTCGCTGGACCTGCAGGACTTCAGCAAAGGTGTTGGAACTAAAACATTGCTTCAGTCCCATTAACCATGCCTGGTTTGGGCCCTGCTGTCCTGTCTCATCGGGGTGAATATTGATTCTTGTAGAACAGAGCTCAGCAGAATTTTTCTGTCAAGGGTTTGGGAGTAAATATTTCAGGGTCTGCAAACCTCCTGGTCCCTGGTGCAGCTGCTCAGCTCTGCTGTTCAGACACCAGAGCAGCCGGACAGTCCACACACCCACAGAGCTTTATTAACAGCGGTGGCTGGGGCTGGATTGGGTGTATGAACTGCAGTTTGTCCCCACACCCTCCTCACAATTGACACCTGCACCTGAGCGTGCATTTTTGACAATGGGTGAACCTACACTGACACGTTATCATCACCCAGAGCCCATACATGACACTAGGATTTACACTTGGTGGTGTGCACTCTGTGGGTTTGGATAGATGTACAATGACATGTATCCACCATCACAGCATCATACAGAGTCGTCTGTCTTAGTGACCTTAAAATGCTCCGTGCTGCACCTCATTCATTGCTCCTTCCGTCTAGCCTCTGACAGCTACTGATCTTTTAGTCTCTGTGGTTTTCCCTTTCCCAGAACACCATACATTTGGAATCAGACAGTTGCAGAACCTTCCCAGATTGGCTCCTTTCACTTAGTAATATGAATATAAGGTTCCTCCGTGTCTTTCCATGCCTTGAAATCTCATTTCATTTTAGCACCAAATCATAGTCCATTTTCTGCCTAGACCACAGTTTATCCATTCACCTACTGAAGAAGAGCTTAGTTGCTTCTGAGTTCTGGTGATTATGAATAAAGCTGCTATTAACATCTGTATGCAGATTTGTGTGTTGACATAAGTTTCCATTTCGTCGAGTAAACACCAAGGAGCACAGTTGCCGGATCATATGTTAGGAGTATGTTTAGTTTTGTAAAAAATTGCCAGAGCGTCTTCCAAAGTATCTGGGCCATTTTACATTCCCACCAACAATGTATGAAAATTCCTGTCGCTCATCATCGTCACCAGCATTCGGTGCTGTCAGTGTTCTGCGTTTTGGCAGTTCTGACAGGTGTGCAGTTGTACCACGCTGTTTCAGTCGGCATCCCCTTGATGACAGATGCTGTGGAGCATCTTTCCACTGACTTCTTTGGCATCTAGATTTCTTCTTTGATGAGGTGTGTGTTCAGGCATTTTGCTCAGTTTTTAATCAAGTTATTCATCCTTCTTGTTGAGTTTAAAGAAATTTTGGTATATTCTGGATATCAGCCCTTTATCAGTGTGTCTCTGCCCTTCACCTGCAGCCCCGGAGTTGTCCTTTTGGTCTCAGTGGAGTGTCAACTCTTCAAAGAGGTTCCCTGTCTTCCCTCAGCCTAAATACAGTCCTTGTATTTTTCTCTTTCATTGACTCATTTTGTTCTATTTAAATAGCATTTCCCATAATTTGTAAGTACATTTAAAAAAAAAGGGCAATGATTGAACACCGCCTCCCCCACCAGGCTGTGTGCCCTGTGAGAGCAGAGGCCCTGTTCCCATTCACCGTTTCCCATGACAGCACATGGCACATGTCCATGTAAAAGTGTGTAACGTGGGGCCAAACCTGATGAGCAGCTATGACGACATGTGTTGGCTACCATTTATTGAGTAGACTTTGTTTCTGATCTTAATTATTAAATCATATGAATGAAACTTGGTTGTTTGAAAAATAAAACAACAAAGCACACCTCAATGTGATTGGTACTTTCTACTTATACTTCTGACCTAGGTGGGGATATTCACCATCATTTTGTGGAGAAGGTTGGGGAGGTAAAGAGAGTGAGATCAAATAAAGTAAAAATGATAACTATCAGTTGGCTTTATTTTCACTAAGACATAAAATTTACTTTAAACCCTATCTCAGCTGTTGTTCTGTTGTTTTAAACATTTCTCATAGAATTAAATGGAAGCCCACTAAACCCTGAAAGGGAAATTGTGTGCTCAGGTCCTGAAAATAGTTTATGTCTATTTCTTGAAATGCACATTTTCCCTGCTGGTTACAGAGTTTCGAGGCGGGAACACAGCCGTGCGCTGTGTGTGTCTGCCGGCTTCACGGGCTGCTCACTGTCATTTTCATTTTCTTGTGTTGCAGTTTATGACGGTTTTCCATGAGATATATTGCTCAGCCTTTTCCTGAATGAAGGATTGAATTTTCCACAGGAAATCTTATGAAAGAGAGTGACAAGGCACATGGGTTTCCCAAAAACGAATAGTTGATGTAATAAACTCTCACTATGGTGAACTTTTTAAATACAAGCCAGTTGAAAATTTTATCACTAGGTCATATGCCACAAATCTGTCTTAAAAATAAAAGGATTCAAATTTTATAGAAGAAACGGTTTGAATCAAGTAGAAATTATGATTTGTACACTATTTGTTTTTAGAACTTATACTCAGTCTTATCATAATTGCCTGTGGTAGGAACTGGATCATTGTTTATTTATTTAAAAAAATCCACTAGGTGCTATTTGCCCCATTCTTGATGCGGCAGGGCTGAGGTTATTTAAGTTGGGCCATTTAGGATTCTTAGCTAGGTTTTCCGGACATCGATTTCAGCCTCTTTATCTTTTTTACAATCACTTCTTTAGTGTCGGCCTTTGGTCTTTTGACAACGTGGAAATAATGCACCGATCTGCCTTTTCGTTTTTTCCTGTTTTTGTGGGATAAGACTACTAGGATGTTAAGGATTTTGTGTGGGGTAAGTTTGGTCAGTTCTAAGGATTTCAATTTATACGTATCAATACTTGGTATTCCGCTAATTACAGTAAAATTATAAACTAACTTAAGTATACATCAGTAAGTATAGTACAATAAGCCCATCACCCAGATTAAGGAATTCACAAACGTTTCCATATTTCCTTTATTCAGACCTTTGTTCTTTTATTTGTCCTTTGTTGAAGTATTTGACAGCAAATCCAAGAAGACATGTCATTTTACCCTATGTACTCAAGAAGGCATGTATGAATAATGAGGGCCTTAACTTTGATTAGGTTTTTCCATTTGACCCATGTGATCATAAAGTACCAGCTGTATCAGGCATCCCTCTAGGCATTAGGGATCCTTGGGGCAATGAGACAGTCCTGGCTCCCAAGGAAGTTAAGGGTTGATGAAAGAAACCAACACAGGAGCTTGGGTGCCTCACTTAAGGTCCCTGCTGGATGATATCAATAGGACAAAATTTGTGCACAATACAGTAGGATTCACAGAAGGGACTGGTCAGACTTGTAGGGCAGGCCGTGAGAGAGGTGGTCAGCAGGGCTACAAGAGGAGGAATCATTTGATCAGAATCTGAAATCCCTTCTGCCAACCTTTCTACCAAGCCCCCAGGGCCCATCACACACAACCCTGTGCTGTAACTGTTTTTGATTCCAGTTACCACATCTCCTTCAGGAAGGATTTTAAGTTCAAAAATATTTAAAATCTGTAATTGTTGCCAGAAGGGACATAGAACAAGGAACATAGAAACAACACAACTGTCCATCAGCACATGACTGGATAAAGAAGAGGTGATACATATATACAATGGAATACTACTCAGCCATGAAAGATGTCATTTGCAGCAACATGGGTGGACCTGAAGACTGTCATTCTAAGTGAATTGGGGTGGTAAGAGAAAGAGAAATGCCACATGACTTCATTTATGGGGAATCTAAAATTAATAGCAATTATAATAAGACCACAAATTAACTAAATACTATTTTGATTTCTTGAATATATGTAAGCACATCTGACTGTCCTTTGTGATGGGATTACCATATTCTGTTTATTATTCTTTTGTAGATGTCCTTATTCCTCTGGTAACTGTAATTTTAAAAATCTTAAGTTCTAATCTGTTCTTAGAAACAAAAGTTAGTACATATATGTAAACTACAAAATGCAGTATACTCTATAAATATATTTACATGCAATATGTTTATGTGAAGTTGAACTGTAATAATTCAACCTAATAAAACTGAAAAAGGAAAAAAATAAAAAATTTATTTAAAAAAAACCCTCTTTAGATATTAAAATGTTCATTTCTGAGAATCTGTGAAAGACAGCATGGAAGTAGGTTTTTATGATTTTCTCCTTGCTTCTCAGTGACCAGCCTGGGCTGCAGATCTTGGCCGCCACAGGCACCTAGGACTTGCCGACCTGCTCCTCACTTGTTGGGAGGAAGGTTAGCTGCTTCAGGAATATTTATGCTCTTAGAAGTTGCTGAAAACCCCACAGAGCTTCTGTTTACATGGAGTGTATCTGTCAATATACCCCATTTTAGAAATTAGAACAGAAAATTTAAACCCAAGAACTGACAAGCACACGCTGTCCCAGCACGTGGTCAAAGCAGTGCTGCCACGCTGGGGTTGTTTTGGTTCAAAAAAAATGCACCGTACACTCAAGAATGAGTGTGAACCCACAGATCTCATCTCATCAATGCTATGAAGAGGTGGGACCCAATGCCCCTAAAACAGTGCTGAAGTCCCCAGCTGTCTCAGAACACACAGGGCCATGGGATCAAGAATCCAGTGTCTCATGGATCATCAGCCGTGGAGACCGCGTCCTGGGTCAGGAGGAGCAGAAATAGTGATAGCAGGCACACAGTCCAATTACAGCAGTTTTAAAGGTTTTGAACTGACTGATAGTTTGGCAAAGATTTGCATTTAGAGTACAACATTTCCTCTCCTGGAGACGTTAGAAGGATAACACTGATTAATAGAGGATGATTGTAATGGATTAATTATGATAATGATGACATGGGCTGCGAAGAGTAACCCTGCACTCAGTGTAGACTAAGCCTTTTATGTACACACTTCATTAGGTCTCCACACCTGTGCAAGGTGGCATTAAGCACTCATACAACCATGAAACCAGTGACTATAAAACAGTCACAAGCCTTCCTCTCCAGCATCAGTTAGCAAAACCAGCAAGGATTTTCAATGACAAAAACCAAAAATCATATATTTTTGGGAAAGAAAGCAAATGAAACACTGAAGAACAATAAACCAAAAGAGCAGATGGAATGGAAAATTTTATTGAAGAAAGCAATGATTGATTCAATTAAAACAGCTAATGTCCCTGATATAATTGAACCATGTATCCAAATTTTTGGGAAAGTGGGTTGTGAAATTACTGTCTAATTTAATATTGGAATTCCTAGTTGGACCAATTTGATATGCATCACTGTTGTGAGGTTAGATATTTAGGCAAATAACAACATTCCTATTTTTTAAGTTAACAGGAAACATAACACAGGACTCCAGATTTAGGGAGAGAATGCAAACAACAACAATCATACTCCATCCAGTAAGGACACGTGTCCCTGCATCACCAAAGCAATGAGAATTTGCACAAAGAAAACACAGTTCTCCAATTGTGACAAATATGAGACAGTGAGCCATGAATTACGAGAACAAGCAACTGTTTAAATGCCATGGACAAATTTTTTTTATCATCTTGAAAACATCACTGATGTTCTAGGTAAGAAAAAGAATTGTTTTACTAACAAATCCAACTGACACAGGGGTTTTTCCAAGTGACAAAGTGATTCCAAAAAGTGCAGTAAAATGAGTAAAGATGATCTGGGCAGTGAAGGAAATGGTCTTAGACTGACCAGCATCACGATTCCTGGTTTTGCACTTGCTCTCTGCTCGTCACCTCTGACACAAGAACTCAACAAATGATTTTTGCCTTTAGGAAAAAAAAGATAAATAAAATTTAACTACAACATGTGGTATGTAAAGCGATAATGAAGTTGTCTAACCTTATAATGCAGCCAGTGTAAAGTAGCACTTATTCGGGCACTAGAATTTTTAATTCATTATTTCTTTTATACCCTAGTTCTATCCTAAAGGAGACACTTAAAGTTTTCTACTTTATTCAACATATCTTGTGAGGGTTGTGAAATACTCTGGTATGGCAGTTTTTAGAGATTTATAATCACCTCTGTTGTTGTGGTCAGGAAAGGCAAGGCTCCCTCACAGTTGCGACGGAGAAGGAATCCCCGGAGTCCGCCTCCGGGCAGCTTCCGAACCGCATCTGCTTGCACATGGCACGGGACACCATCAGCAAGTGTAACTCTGACAAGGAGATTTCCCCGGGGCCTGGGAGGTGCTCTAACATTGTGACGCCACTTGTTTCCCAGTTAGGTAAGTCTTGGAAAATAGTTTATTAGAAGTGACTCCCTTTGTATGTGCCTTTTGTCCTGAGAGGTTTCTAATTAGCATAGGATACAAAATACCCCATAATATAAGAATTTAGGTACCACATCTTTCCATCCACCTGCCTATTTGTTAATCATATTTATAGTTAGGTTACATTTTCTATGACGTTCACTTCTGGGCACCAGAAAAGAAAGGTTACAAAATATTTATTGTAAATAGGGGGAACTGGGTCTAAGGGTTAAAAACCACTACTTCTAACAATAAAAACCATATAATAATTTTAATCTCACTTGCATCAGACCTTCCAGAATTACTCCCTCAATTTCACTGTTAAAACAGTAATGGAATCTCTGTTCTTCCAAGACTCGGGCCTGATCGCCACCCATCCAGAAAGCTGTCTGTGGGTCCCTACTTGTCCTTGATGCCCCCAAACACACCTGACGGGGTGAACTTTCTTCAGTGCCCCTACTGTAGGGGAATCCTGGATGTCCCAGGCACTGTCCAGGAGTCACACCTACCTGCAAAAATCAAAGTCATGTGACTGAAACGGGACAACCCAGGTTGTGTGATAGGGCTGAAAGCTCACCAAAAACAGGTTTGGGGGCCTAACCCAAACCCTCCGGCTCCTCACATGAAGAAGGACAGGGAGGCCCAATTAGCCACGAGACTGGGGGGCTTCATTACTCCATGAATAAAGGATTTGTGCCAGTTCCACCTTTAGACAGGGATCCCAAAAACCCAGACTTGGAAGCAACCCGTCCCCTCCCCTCTGAACAAATATTCTCTCAAGACACGTAGTAAGAGATGGGAGCCCCGGTGAGCTCTGGAATAAGATGCAATCTGAAAGACTGCTGGTAACATATGATGCGGAGCTCGGGCAGCCCCCAGGGCCACCAGCCCTTCTGGTACAACTGATGCCCAATCTTCCATCCACAACAGTTTCTTCAGGACACTTACACACACATAACCATCACACTAAAATGATTGCTTAGACATATTTTAAGAGAAATAACATTATGAGAATGCCAAATTCATGACAAGTCAGAGTCAAGACGCCAGAGTATTTACTGAATGAGATTTCACATGTGCTCCGCAGAGAACTTTAAACCCTTAGGACACAGTCATGGAGAAATAGGCATTTTCTTTCTTTCCTCCAAGTTGGCTTTGCTGGAGAACTCCGTAGACACAGGAAGACTTTGGATCCCACCTCTACTACTTACACAAAGGGCTCAACACGTGGAGAGGGATCAGAGCTGGTGCCACCGGCTCCAATGTGAGCACCCCCGTGCCCAGCTCCCCGAGGAGCAGAGCTCCCACCACAGGAGCAGAGCTGCCCCCACGGGCACTGCAGTGCCTGCAAGAATCAGGAGTCTGATGAGTGAGCCTGGGGCGGGCAAGACAGGAAGCAAGCACCGCTCCCTCAAGCTCTGCAGGTGATCTCTGTGTCATCTTGAATAAATACAGTCAGCATTAAAGATGTTTGACAAGAGGGTAAAAGGTAAGGCCTCCCCAAATCTCCACGCATTCCTTTTGTGGGAGTCCTGTTAGAACACATGGTGACAAGAGACGCTGACTTTACACGCGCACGTTGCCCTGAGGGTTGCAGGGGAGGCCACGGTGCTGCCTCTGCCCCACCTCCTGCCCTCGTCCCCCAGACCTCACAGGGGCCGCTGACACGTTTCTCTGACTTTCCCCCCTTGGTATTGCTGCTCTTCCAGCTTTTAAGAGCTCATAAGAACCTCACCAGAAAATCTTTAACAATGAACCCAAATCAAATGGAATCAACCACAGAAACACACTGCCTTCATCATTACTTTACATTTTAGGAAGAAATTCTTGAAGACGGCTCTCTGACCTGGAGGGATGGATGGAGGAGAAAAGAAAAGAAGACAAGCATTTTTGGCCCATAAAAAATGAGAGGTAACCAGATGGCTAGATTTCATCGCACCTCTCTGCCCGCCCCAATTTCACATGCCCCTCCCAACTCAACCCATCAGAACTCGACTGAAGGAGACGGCTGTGCAAATTTATTGGAAGCCAAAGAAATCGCTCCAGAAACAGTCTCCCAAACCCAGCGAGAACACTGAAAGCTGACCAGTGCCAGGATCTGAATACGTGCAGACCCAAATTCCGACCCCCTCCCTGGTGGGTGTACTTACAGTGGGGGTGTCGCCGTGCAGTTTGTCTGCATCCAACATATAAAAATGAAAGGAACACCAGTTTTCAACATCACTGTCCCTCTGAAACAACTGTGGTGGTCAATTAGCATTTGTCGGCAGCAAAAGTCGATTTTCTCCCCTGCACGTGGAGGTCAACACACCGAAGAGACTGATGATCCCCGTTGCGAGTGTAGCTAAGTGTGTCTAAGCAAACTGGCTCCATCAGCCTCCTGATGAGCAAGGGAGTGTGTGAGCCGCGGGGCTCTGCAGACTAATGGCCAGGCAAGGAGGGCGCTTCCTTACATTGGGGAGAAAAACGCGGAAGCAACACTCGCTGGAAATAAATTGTAATTAAAATTTCAGGTGGGGTTCCTGCAGCTTAACCCACGCCAATAGATGAGGATCCCTCCGTGCTGCCCAGTCATGTGAGCCAGGCTCGTTATTATACCTGTGTGTTTGGTTTAGCAAGTGAATCATATCTGTTTTCTGAAAATTACATGAGAGTGAAAAACCTTCAAAACATGTTCATTTATTTGCTGTGGAATTTATTTAATCCTCTTAAGAGCACTTACAATGACAACCTTCTTAAATACAATGACAACCTTCTTAAATAAGCATCTTTGCCCGAGAGACCTTTGCAGGCACATGCGCCGAAACCTAGGACAACCCAGCAGCAAAATCAAAACCGTTTCAGCTGCACAGCACCACAGAAAGTGTCCAGTTTGAGAATCAAGGATTTTTTTTTTCTCCACACCCTTTTACTCTTCTGCCCAAATTAATCAGTCTCTGCTGCTCTTGTATACTGAGTATCGAATGACTCATCTTCTCTGCCTGTGAAATGGAAATGGGAGACACTTCTACCCAATAAAATGTCATAGAACTAACCACCAAAATTATATATATTAAAAAAAAAAGCCAGGGCTTTATGCTGTCCAGGGTTATGAATCATTTATTTAATGTGTCAATTGCTACAAGAATAAACTTTTCTACATGTAATACCTCCTCAGAAATCTTCAACTACTATTCAAGAAAAATATCACAGAAAATTTCTGAAAAGTATTTAAAGGAAAATCATTTTTAACTGAAACATATTCTAGGCACACTGAATAAATTCTCTTTAGAGAACACCTAGTTTTTTATTTAAAAAATGACCTATAAAAATGCACTCAGCATTAATCAGTAAATCTTCATTCTTTATTTTTAAAATTCTTAAGGCATGCTATTTTTCTTAAATCAAATGAGGAGGTATTCGCAAGCCAATGGACAACGGATTTACCTAAGAAGACATTATAAAGCAGCAAGAGCAACTAGAACTTTGCCAAGCATTCTGCCTAACAGTCACTCATACCATCTCATTTTGACCTGACCGCTTGGAGGTGAGCTCCATCAGCCCATTTAACACATGAAGAAACTGAGGCTCTGGGTGGTCATGTTTCGAGTACTTGATGGAGCCAGGATCCAAACCCGGATCTTTGCCTATAGAGCCTGTGCCTTTACCAGATCACACTTACATTTCTCACTCTTCAAATGCACTTAGTCCCCCAGGTAACACACCTTCCTTGCGTCTCTAAGAGTTTTAGGAAGTACTGAGTTACAAGGACTAAGCAGACATTTGTGTGGGCTAATTTTTTATTTTCTGATTTTCCTGAATCAGTTCAGGCTGAATTCATACTACTTACGAGGAGAAGTCCTGAGGCAGAGGAGAGAGGGGAAGATAAGACAGTCATAAACAATTTCAAGAGATACAATTCATCAAGGAAGCAAAGCATTAAATAAACCACTTCAGCTACATGCTTGTCAATAAACCTTGGTGTCTATGTCACAGCCTGAAGGAGGGTAAGCCCTCCAGCCCATCTGCCTTCCTGCCACTTACCCTGGATGATCTTGGTTCCCTCACCTGTGACACGTGTTCTCCTGGGACTCTTTGTAGAGATTAAGCGATAAAACTATATGCAAAGGGGATACTTATTTGCTAGACAGAAGTCACTAAACAAATAATACAATTATTTTATTCCATGAAAATGGGAGGTAGGTCTCCCAATTTAACATTCCTGATAGAATCCCAACAAGCACTTTAATTTATCTGCCAGAAATTGTAAAATAACCTTTCTTTTTTAAAGGCTGTATCCATTCCCCCTACTTTTTACCAATCCTGGCTGTTATCCTTAAAATCTATTCCCAGAACTTGGCATCCATCTCCCATATTTAAATCCTTAAAGTTTGAAATTATGATGAAGCTTGGGCACATAAAGTTTCACACCATAATTCACAGAATAAAAAAAGACCACAGGAACAGGGCCACCTCCAGACCCCATGTGCTCAGGACAGGCTCCAAACTTCATAAAATCTGATGCATGCTGTTTGAACAGAAAGAAAATTGAATGCTATCAAGGAGGCTGACACAGAGCACTGGCCAGCTCAAGAGACGACTCCTTCACCCCTCGTCTGACTTAAGTCATCTAACAGTTATCAGTTGATCTCTAACTAAAAGTAAAACAGGGGTATGATTGGAAAGTAACATTTTTTCCTACAATATATACATATTGTCAACTAAAAATTGGCACTTGTCATCTGCCTCTGATTTGATTAAGTCATGAGCCACTGCAGCTGCTGACATTCAACCCCCTCTGAAAGTAGTTCAGGGTGGAGATGAGGAATGGGGCGCTCTGTGCTGTGGGAAAATGGGCAGAAAAGCCTTCAGATAGTTAGACATTTTCAGGAAATTTTAAGAGCCTAAATTCTTGCATCTCCTTCTATCTAGAAAAGCACTAAAATCATTAACAGAGAACCTGCTCCTCGACTAGCAGCAGCCTCTGCCTTAACGTATACTTGACTGCTCGCCCCCTTCACTGAAATCTCATTTACTGCTGAGCTCCCCCTCATCTTCAGAGCAGTTCCTCCGAGCTCTCTGAGATGCTGACACCTGGGCTCTGGTCCTCATTTTGCCCCAGATAAAACTTAACCCACAACTCTCACGTTGTGTGGTTTATCGACAGTACCACATAAATTAAGCTTACATACTTGAACTCATAGTAAACATTCAGTATCAAACATTTTTTGACTTAAATTACCTTTTAAAAGTGAATAATTTTTCCATTTATTAAATATAGCATTTTAAATATAAATTAGTAGATATTTGTGAATCTTAGGAAAATATATTCTGGAAAAACTTTTAGCTAATTAATAAAAAAGCTATTGTGTGGAGTTATAGAAATTCAGAAGTGGAAAGAATAGTATTGGAACTCAAGTTCTTGTCTTAATTGCAGAGATACTGAGGCCTCAAAAGACATATAAATTTGCCTGATTTTATACACTGCCCTTTAACAGAAAGCCTAAAACTAAGATCCTGGTCTTTGAGAGAAAAAGACTTGCTCTGCTGGTGCAGGGTGAAATTTATGAAAATGGGTCGTGAGAAAGAACCAGAATTCGGGGTCCTGGGCGAGGCAGCGGAGGAAAGGAGGGTCTCACCAGGTCGTGGGTGAGAAATAGGCTCCCACAGTGCTGGTGTGATAGGCATCCAAGTGCCTGAAAACTACTATTTAGCACACCTGCCACCGAAACACACACAAGTTGTTTAACTAGAAGTCTGACCAGGAGGCTTTCTCAATGACACAACAAGCTATTCTCACGTTAACTCTACAACTACAGGAAGAGAAAGAATAGAAAGCTGATATTAATTATTAATAATTTACACCAAGAACCACGGAATTTCTAGGAGAAATACAAAGACTTGTTGGAAGTTTGATTATGTGAACATACTGCCAATTCAGTTGTCTTAAAAGTTGTTCTATACAATATATTGTCCTTTGCTGTTCCAAATCACATTTGAAAGAAATAATGTTTCTTAAGGATGTTTCAGGAATTTTCTTCTATTTCCTAACACCAAATCTCAGAGCTTTAAAGAAATGGAGGGTTGGAATTTCGTCCACTCTTCTCTAGGCAATTTGCTGTTCCTTCAAAGAACAAGGGGGGAATCACACAGAAAAGCATTTGAGCATCAGGCTGCTTACATTTCCTCCAGAAGTCTTGGAAAATAACGTGTAAATGAACAGCAGGACAGAAACCTGGCGGGAGGGTCACTGGCTACAAGGTGAGAACAACTGTGTTCTCCAATGTGCTCTGGTAGCCACTGGTTTAAATTAACCGAGCAATTGTTCCAGCATACACGCAGCTCTACCTGAAAATCTCAACTGTTACCAGCCGCTCAGTGCAGCCCGAAGCAATGGATGGACTGCAGAGGCCCCCAGCGGCTCATCGTGATGTCTTACACTACGTGCAGGATGATCAGTTTCTCCCCGCCCACTCCCTCCCCTCCCCTCTAGGGAGATGGCTGGTCCTGAGTTTAGCTTACCTCATAGCAAGCTGTCTCTCAGCCCTCTGTCTAAAGCAAGATAAAAGCAGAAAGCTACCTGAGACTTTACAGAACCATCCCAAAAGGGAACTGAGGGCACCTATCTTCCCTCCTCTCCGCTGCCTGGAATGTGGACCTGATGGCTGACCCTCTGGCAGCCACTTTGGGCCATCAGGTTGATGGGCTGAAGATAACAGGCAACTTGTACTCTGACCCAGGGGCCATCATGCAAACCAGCCCTGGGCTACCGATTGCTTGACTTCTTTATGTAAGAGGGAAATACAATTTTAGCATGTTTAAGCCACTGCTGTTATCTGGGAAACTAGGTGTTGTACATTGCTATGGTAAGACCTTATAATAAAGTTAAATATTCACCAAAAACTATTTACCAAATAGTTAATAAATGATAAAGAGTTCTTGATTTTTGTTTTAATGCTATGAAATGTAAATCAAGTTTCAGCATATGCCAATTAAACAAGACACTGTGGAGATAAAGCAAAACAAAGTTTGTTGAACAGAGACCCAAAGCATCCTCCTCTCCAAGGCACGGAAGAACAGCCGTGACTCTACATGCCTATGCTGGAGTCACATAGGCTCCCTGTTTTCCTTGTCTTGGGTTGTGTTTTGTTTCCAGCCTTGGGAAAAATGGATAAGACTGCTGATCAAATCACTTCAGGAGCAGCTTCCATCGTGTTGAACCCCTGTCTCTTCTTTCATCTGCCTCCTGGAATGTTCTGACACAATTAATCAGTCCAGACTTCTAAATTGAGCAAATGGAGCTCAATCAATTTGCTTTTAGACAGAGTTAAAAATAGACATTAAAAAGCATAACTAGGAAATTTTATCTTCCAGAGGTCATTACACAGATGAAATAGGAGAATATCTGTGAATCACTCTGTAAGCACTAAGTACAATACAAACAATATTAGTAATGATTCTATGTTACATTCATCAATAAAGGAATACAGAACCCTTTCTTACCAGAAGGAAAAGGTGCTTTGTTATTTTCTGTCACTTTAATTCTTCAAAAGTTTCTATAAAATTGATGTCTTTAAAAAAATCAATGCACATTAGGAACTAATTTTAATTCCTCCATCTCCCCCGGTTTAACACATATCAAGAATGTTACCATTTCCAGATATTTTATTTAGGAAATCCTTTGGTATACATGAGGCACAGAGCACAGCAAATTGTCAGTATCACTCAGGATAGGAAAACCATGTTTGATACCCGAAATTGAAGACATGAAGAAGATGCCTGACATGTCCCACTGACCTTTCAAGCTATTCTTTTTCATACACTTGTTTCTTCTTGGCCCAGAACAGACACGCATTTGTTGATGTGAGACTCTTTAAGTGAAAAGGTCAACCCATCATTACCACTTTAGACACTGAAATCTTACCCTCCTCATCCATGTGGACATAGCATCCTTACTGATTCCTAACATGAAAAATGACCATCGATGACATCTCAGGATGCTCCAATGCAGAGGTTCTCTGCTGCAGTGAGGAGGAAAGAGCCGTGTGCTTCAAGATGCACTTACTGTCTGTAGCTCACTTGGCAAGACACTGCAACTTGTCTAAGCTAAAGCTTAAAAGTGGACAATCGAGACAACGTCCATGGCTAAGGGCATTTGGAGGCTAATTCACTAGCCCCACTTCTTAAGAGCCGTGGGCAATACCTTGAGAAAGGCAGCAAAGTTGTACCCAAGTTATCAAAAAGCTGCACCTCCTACTAGTTGACAGTAAGGCAAGTGTCATCTGGCTCAACAGATCTCCCTGTGTCTCTACAGTTTACGGCTAAATTTTCTTTATTTTCTCAGTCGGGGGACACTCCATTTTTGAAAATCCCCCTCCCTGCAATAGAAGTTCTTAGTTTCCCAATCACAATGCAGTCTTGAAGGGGGGATAACAGAGCTGACAAAACATAGATCACTATTTATTCCTTGATATATTTTTGGCACATGGACTAAAAATCTTTGGGTCTGTTGGACATCAAGATCATGTCTAATTTACACAATTGTCAACTGTCATTTTAATACCAGCTCCTGAAACAGTCACGTGGTCACTAGGTTTTTTTTCCTTCCCTTGACCCATGGATTTGATGATTTCTAACCAGACACAATAGATTTTTGAAAAGAAATCTGTTTCACCTTTTGCTTTTAAACTCAATTTGTGTACCTGACACTGACTTCACTATAACATTCACAAAAAGCTATCCAAGGACACCCCCTTTTGACATCATCTCTAGATGTCTTGAATACACTGCTGAGCTGATTCTTCCAGATCATTAAACTATGCACATAATGCTGTGATCCTCTTCAATTTGTGGTGTTTTCAGTAATCATTAGATCCTCTTCAATTTGTGGTGTTTTCAGTAATCATTACCTCTTTGGATACTTTATTACACATTTAGCATTTCTTTATCCAATTCAGTTACATTAGTATATAAGATTTCAAAAGAACTGCTTTCTCAAAACGATGATATTTAACATCTATGGCCTTTTCTTAATCAAGTAATTCCATAAGGCTGTCAAGGACAGCAGTGAAAGTTGTGTGTGGTGATTGCTGCTTCAGAGTCTCTGGTCCTGCCCCATGATCTTGCATGTGTTTACGCATCCTTGTGAATGTCAACACATCAGTCTATTAGGAGCTGAAATTAAACTACCTGGATGCTAATTTTTCTTTTTAAAAACAATAAACTCAATTTCCCCTACAAATTCTTTATAGTTTCTCATACTGAGGCTCACCGCTTTTCCTAATATATATGTTTGGTGGGGAGGGGGGCACAGCCCTGAAAGCCTGCAGACAGCACCAACTCTATAAGATTAACCAGAGGTGGCCGTGGATATTATGTGACTTCAGCCACTGAGCACGAGCACCTGCTGTCCCTCCAACTGTTCTGCCTCCATTGTTGACAGCCCTGAAGGTCACTGCACCTTGTAAAATTCTACAACATTACAGTTCATATATTTTTAAAAGGTATCAAATTGTGAAAGTCGTCTGTTGTTTGTGTAAAATGGGAGGTACTTGCCTTTGCTCATTTCAGGCTAAACTAAGTCCAGAATGACACACACACACACACACACACACACACACACACACACACTCAGTTCTGAGTGCCCCCAAAGAAAAGTTTGAAAGGCTTCGGGACAGTGGTGGCCCTCAAACCTTTGGAATTTTGAGCTCTATGAAACTATCACTTATTCAGAAATTAAGCATTATAATTCTAGACCAAGAGAATCAGAATCCCCCACAAGTTACTTACAAGAATTTTTTTAAAGAAACTATCTTCCCTAAAATCCAATGATAAATCAAATATCCATGGAAAGAATATAGATCAGTAATATCAAGCAACAATTTCTACACTAATGCTGATTAGCCTTCAGCCCAAACCAAAGGACATAGAAATAAGACACCTGGAGATAAAGAGATGGAAGAGAGGTATTAAAAAGCAAGAATATAAAAGAAGTAATGGCCCTATGGAAACCTGCACTTTTTTTGAAATAATTACTTGATTAAAGGAACTCACCCTTGAGGATTGGAAATGCACCAAGACGAAATCTAGCATGGAAAAGAAGCAGAAACAGGTCTCAGTTTTCTCCAACGCTAATCCTAAATGAAAAAAACTTCCTTGGCTTCCACAATACACAACCTGCAATGATGTCTAAGCAGAAGAGTTAGGAGGAGAGAAAACCGAATGTGTGTAGAAGCCATCCTTCACCAGCACTGCTGGAAACACAGAATTGTGGTGTTAGGGCACTGCCCGACCGATATATATAATAGCAGGAATAAGCTCTAACTAGGTTTATGAGCGAAAAATGCTTTTAGCTTTAAATCTACTCAAGTAAACATGCAGAGAAATCATGGTAAGTACTTGAGATTTAGCCTTGCTGTTTAGGTGAGATAAAGGAATGCTTCTACACTTGTTATATTTTGGAAACATATGTGAGTGGAAGCCAATCTTCACCTAGGTTTTTGAGAACCCAGAGTTTCTGGCCTCGGGGAATTGCGGTACTTACTTATATAAGTGAAGGCACAAGCTCCAGGTGGCTTTTCCATTCCAAAGAGCATTTACTTGAAACCAGCTTTCAGAATCATGCTGAGAAATCAGAGTTAGTGTTTCTATATGTCACTCCACCTTTTATACTGTGTGAAAGAACTCCACACCACATGCTCAATTTTCAGATATGTATAAGTTTCGAAGCCGTCCTTCAACTAGCTAATTGGGAACCCATAGTTTCTGGGGTAGGAAAACTATGCTGCATACATATCTATGGGGATGCACTAGTACCAAAATGATTTTTGACTGCAAACCGCGTTTACTTGCAACCGGCTCTGAAAAACATACTGAGAAATCAGAGTAAGTGTTTTTGTATTTCACTTAACCTTCAATGCTGGATGAAAGAACGCCTCTCCACATGATAACTTCTGACATTTGAATGTGTGTTGGAGCTGTTCTTCACCTAAATTGTTGGAAACCCAGAGTTTCTGGTCCAGGGAACTACGCTACTTACATATCTAACCGGAGCCAGTCGCTCCAACGTGGTTTTCCTAAGCAAACCGCTTTTACTTTGAAACCGGCGTTAGTAAACACGCTGAGAAATCAGAGAATGTGTTTCTACATGTCACTCTGCCTTTTATGCTGGATAAAAGAACGCCACTCCACATACTCTATTTTCAGATCTGTATAAATGTGAAGGCCGTCCTTCACCAAGCTAGTTGGGTACCCAGAATTTCTGGACTAGGGAAACTACGCTGCTTTCATATATATGGCAACATACGAGCACCAACTCGGTTTTCCTATGTAAACCACTTTTACTTGAAACCGGCTTTGCGAAACATTCTGAGAAATCAGAGTAAATGTTTCTGTATGTCACTTAACCTTCAATGCTGGATGAAAGAACGCATCTCCGCATGCTCACGTCTGACAGCTGAATGTGTGTTGGAACTGTCCTTCACCTAACTTGCAGTAAACCCAGTGTTTCTGGTCTAGGGGAACTACGCTACTAACATGACTAAGGGCAGGCCCTCGCTTCAACACGGTTTTCCACAGCTAACCACTTTTACTTTGAAACCGGCGTTAGCAAACATGCTGAGAAATCAGAGAATGTGTTTCTACATGTCACTCTGCTTTTTATGCTGAGTGAAATAAGGCCTCTCCACATGCTCTATTTTCAAATCTGTATATGTACGGAAGCCGTCCTTCACCTAGCTCGTTGGGAACCAACAGTTTTTGGACTAGGGAAACAACGCTGCTTTCATATATATGCGAATGATCTAGCACCAACTCGCATTTCCACTGCAAAATGTTTTTACTTGAAATGGATTTCAGAAACATGCTAAGAAATCAGAGTGAGTGTTTCAGTATGTCACTTAACCTTCAATGGTGGAAGAAGGAACGCCTTCCAACATGCTCACTTCTGACATCTAAATGTGAGTTGGAGCCATTCTTCACATAACTTCTTCGAAAACAAGGGTTTCTGGTCTAGGGAAACTACGCTGCTTACATATATAAGCAGAGGCTCTCGCTCCAAAGTGGTTTTCCACAGCAAAATGCTCTTCCTTAGAAACTGGCATTAGGAAACCTGCTGAGAATACAGAGTGGCTATTTCCGTATGTCACTTAACCTTCAATGCTGGATGAAAGAATGCCTCTCCACAAGATCACTTCCGACATTTGAATTTGTGTTGGAGACATCCTTCTCCTAACATGTTGGAAAACCAGAGTTTCTGGAATATGGGAACTACCCAATTTACATATCAAAGCGCAGGAACTCGGTTCAAAGCAGTTTACCAAAGCAAAGTGATTTTTCTTTGAAACCAGCATTTCACAGTAAACATAAAAGGCAGAGTGAGATGTACAAACACATTCTCTGATTTCTCAATATGTTTCTTAAACCCGGTTTCAAGTAAAAGCGGTTTGCAGTGAAAAACTGAGTTCGTGCTAGTACGTCCCCATATATATGAAAGCAGCGAAGTTTACCTTGGACTGAAAACCTGGGTTTCCAACAAGCTAGGTGAAAGGCGGCTTCCACACTCCTACATTCCTGAAAATTGAGCATGTGGAGAGGAGTTCTTTCATCCAGCACAAAAGACAGAGCGATTTCTAGACACACATTCTCTAATTTCTGAGCAAGCTTCTTACGACAGTTTCAATGTAAAAGCGGTTTGATCTGGAAAACGGAGTTGGCGCGAGTGCCCCCCCCTTACATATGTAAGTAGCGTAGTTCCCCTATACAAGAAACTATAGGGTTCCAACAAGTTAGGTGAAGGACGTCTCCAAAACATATTCAGATGTCAGAAGTAAGCCTGTGGAGAGGCGTTTTTTATACAGCATTGAAGGTTAAGTGATATACAGAAATACATTCTGTGAGTTGTCAGCATGTTTCCCAAAGCGGATTTGGCAGTGTAAAACCGAGTCCGTGCTAGTAAGTCCCTATATATATGAAAGGAGCATAGTTTCCATTTACTAAAACTCTGGATTTCCAACAATGTAGGTGAAGGATGGCTTCAACACTCATTCAGTTCTGAATATTGAGAATGTGGAGAGACATTGTTTGTCTAGCATAAAGGGAAAGATTTGCAGCAGAAACACTTACACTGGATTCTCAGTATGATTCCTAGTGCTGGTTTGAAGTTCATGCAGTTTCCATTGTCAATCAGAGTTGGAAAAAGTACCTTCACATTTATACAAATGTAGTGAATTTACCAACTCATAAGAAACTGTGCGATCCCATCAAGCTAGCTGATTGAAGACATTCACACACAGTTAACTCTCAGAATTGTGCTAATGGAGAGACGTTCGTTCATCAAGCATAAATGGAATGGTTTCTACTAGAAAGACTTGTACTGGATTTTCAGTAAGTTTTCCTCGTGCCAGACTGAAGTTCATGAAGTTTTCAATGTAACACTGAATTGGAGCTATTTCCTACCATTATATATGAATGTAGTGTAGTTACCCACTGAAAACAAACATGGTCCCAACAAGTTAGGTAGTTGATGGCTTGCACAAACATTTATATTTCAGAAGAGAGCATGTGGTGAGACGTTAGTACATCTAGCAAAAACGGAATGGATTGTAGTAGAAAAAAACAAACTGGTTACTCAGTATCTATTCCTAGAGCCGGTTAGAATGTCAGGAAGTTTTCTCTGTAAAGGCGAGTTGGAGATAGGAATTCCCCATATATATGTATGTAGTGTAGATACCTACAGAAAGAAAACGTGGTCCCAACAAGCTAGGTGAAGGAAGGCTTTAACACATACTTATCTCCCAGAAAAGAGCATGTGGAGAGACGTTCGTTCAAGTAGCACAAATGGAACGGGTTGCATGAGAAACAATTATTCTGGGTTCTCAGAACATTTCCTAGGTGCTAGTTTGAAATTCCTGCAGTTTTCATTGTAAAACCGAGTTGGAGCTAGTACCTCCCCATATATATGTATGTAGCGGTGTTACCAACGGAAAAGAAACTTTGTGTTACCAACAAGCTAGGTGAAGGACAGCTTCCACACACACTTATCTCTCAGAACTGAGCATGTGGAGAGACGTTCGTTCATCTAGCACAAAGGGAGAGGGATCCAGGAGAAACAATTTCACTGGTTTCTCAGTCTTTTCCTAGTGCCGGATAGAAGTTCCGGCAGTTGTCACTGTAAAACCGAGTGGGAGCTACTACCTCCCAATATATATGCATGTAGTGGAGTTTCCAATTGAAAAGAAACTTTGTGTTTCCAACAAGCTAGGTGAAGGACGGCTTTCAAACACAAATATCTCTCAGAACTGAGCATGTGAAGAGACGTTTGTTCATCTAGCCCAAAGGGAACAGGTGGCAGGAGAAACACTTACTCTGGTTTCTCAAGCTGTTTCCTAGTGCCGGTTGGAAGTTCCTGCACTTTTCACTGTAAAACGGAGTTGGAGCTAGAACCTGCCAATATACATGTATGTAGGGGAGTTTGCAACTGAAAAAAAAAAATTGTGTTCCCAACAAGCTAGGTGACATAAGGCTTTCACACACTCTTAACTCTATGAACTGAGCATGTGGAGAGACGTTCTTTCATATAGCAAAAAGGTAAAGGTTT